>NW_024884789.1:10234282-10580640 GCF_019232065.1 Centrocercus urophasianus | reverse complement strand
TCATTATCACAATAATCCAACAGCAGGTAAGAAGGAAAACAAATTATTAGAACAAAATATTATTTCTCTGGAATGTGAATGAAGAATACAGTATGCTCTGGATAAAATCTCTCTATGCCAAACTTGGGGTGTATGTTTTGGTATTGCTGTTACTTTATAATAGGCGTGTTCTCTTTGTTGCCTCTTGCTCAGCAAAGCATGTTAGCCACGTGCTGAGCTCTGCTGATGGTTAGCGATCTGCTGGTAGCGTGTGGTTTCAAGGATTTTAGTCTGTGGAGCTACTGTCTTTTAGTGCTGTTTTACAGAGAAGATTCATGTCTCCCCACAAAGACTTTTAAGTAATGGAACGTTTTGTTGCAGAACATGATAAATTTTGATCATTGCTGTCTCAGCGGTTTCAGCTTTGTTTTAAGAGACTCTGTCAGAGAGAACAGGGGAGGGAGGGGGTGGTGGAAGTTATTAAAGCTTTAGTGAGGCTGCTTTCGGTCTTTGTTACAAAATTAACCAATATGGAAATAATTATTCTGCAATAACTAAGTCCTCTGTCCTTCTTGTGAAAGTGGCCCTGTTCAGCAGTGAAACTAACGGCACTGGGAATATTACTGGATAACAGGTCCTCAGAGACCAATTCATGTAACACTGTCAAATTACACAATGTCAGTGCAAGGTATTGAAGAACACATTACAATGACAAATTAGATGTGCAAGGTCCTTTGAATAATGTAGTTCTGTTGAAGGTGGAAACTCATTTCAGAGTAGCTCTTGGGACTTCACAGGCTATCTGGGATTTATGAACATAACAGGTATCTTGCTTTTAGGGTTTGGGATAGGGAGAACTAGCTCTATGGTTCAGCCCTTGTTCATGTTGGATGAATTTACTTGTTCCTATGAGATATCAATATATCCCTATGTCTTCCTACTGCAGGGAATCTGCATATGGCAGTTGTTTAGGTAACTCTAACAGAGCAAGATTTGAAGATTTTATTTCAATCAATTCTATCAGTAGAACTGAGGATGTGTAGAAAAAGACAGCTTTAAATCTAAGGCTTTGCAGGGATGTTTCCTGCTGTAGCTGATATTGAATATAGATGCAATGAGCAGGTTCTGCACTGAGATAACAGACTGAAAACTTTCATAAGCACGCGATATTGAGGACTGAGACTGAGCAAAATAGGATAAAAAAGCTGGATATATAACAAGATTTAAGACCCTCATCTGAAATCATAGTTCTTAAAGCTCATTACTTCCCAAGCTTGAAGGAAATTAATTTCTTTTAGTCATTTGTTAGGCATTTTGGCCGTGCTTTTGGTTCAGTGTTGCTGCTTTGCTTTATCAACATGGTGCCTCACTTCTGAGCCTAAATGGAACTTTTGAAACTCATCTCCAGATGCATTCTCAGAATACCCTTAGCAGGTAATGTTTTTCAATGTCTCAAAAAATATCTTTGTAAATATGTTTCTCAGTAAGTTGGTGTTTTCTACAAACAAAACAAATTAGGAAGAAACCGTGGGAAACTTGAACAATGACTCAGATGTTGTGAATGTGGAATCTTAGGCTGTTAACGTCTGTAACAGGATGAAGCTTTGGTCAGTACAAAGGCAAAGATGACTAAATATGCTTTGGCAGCTTTTTAATTTGGGAAAGTACTCTGTCTGGTCCATTTTCAAAGATGATGCGTCACTGAATATTGAAGACCTGAATTCACAGTAGCAATTTTTAGTTTTTCTGAAATGTTTGAGCTGTGGTTATAAGACTTCATTTTTCAGAAGTCTTATGGGATTTGAAAGGGAGGAGTTTTTTTTCAGTGATTGAGATCAGTGTAAAGTAATATGATTATTTTGTAGAGAAAATGTTTTTTCTTCCTTTTTTAAAGCTTAGATTCCACAGTGAATGAGCACAGATTTGCTTTAGCAACAGTCAGTTTTATAGACTTTACTTGCTCACACCTCTACCTATATTGCCAACATTGATTGGAATCCAAAATTTCAGGGTGCCACAATGGCACGTTTGTGCCACTGAAACAATATGAAACTTAAATTATAGCTTCATAGATCACCTTATCTGTGGTTCATTTCACAACCGACCTGGGTGTCAGAAGATTTAGTATATCATGATCTGTGTTGTATCCCTAAAAATGGGCCAGATTGTATGATTTCTTGTTTGTTTTTAATGAATATTTCATGATGGGCTAATTTGGTTCAGTGGTTAGCAAACGGGTTGACAGCCAGACGGTGTGTATTTACATTGGTGAGTTCATCACTGTGGCATCTGCAGTGGCATTTGAAAATGGAAGATTATTTGCTGAAAGCAGTCTGAATTTTTATATGTTTGTTTCAGCATTCTAAGAAAATCGATGAAAGGTGTTTCTTTACTTTAGTATCTTGACAGCCTTATGAGCAGAAATACAAGATCATCTTCGAGTCAGTCATCACAGTATAGTTCACTGTGTTCTTAACCCAGCAGCCATGATGTCGACAGCTTACTCCTTCAGAAAGTTGTCAGCAATGCTGATGCGGCAGTAGCAGGGTGCCTTGGCTTAAGCCAATCTGAGTGGAGATTCCTTTTGCCGCCTTCTTTCCCCTGCATCACATGGAAAAAGGAGTACTAAGCAACATGGCGCTATTAAGCTCTATATGTTAATTGAACCAAATGGGAGATGATTACATCAGAGAAGCTTTAAACACAAGGACATATGCACCAAGATAACTAAGACCTTCCTCAATAAAAAATGTCTGGTTGGCATAGCTGATCTTGGGTGAGAATGGACACTTACTCCAGCTGTAAGGCTGTGGTGGTAGCTCAGCACCAATTCATAACTATTCCACCCTGGACGTTCCACTTCTGCAAGGTGACACATCTATGCATACCAGCTCAGTGCCCCCTTTCCTGTTCCTCACAGGCAGCTACTGGCACAAGCTGCTGATCAAATCAGTCCATGCTGATATCAATGGTGGAAGTTTCCAGCAGTTTCAGGTATTTGTTCTCCTATCTCTTATTAAGCTAAGTATGTGGGGATTTATAATTTTTGCCTTGATCTGCTCTGAGTTGCATTGCCTGGCATTTGCATTTTGAAATCTTGGCTAAAAAGGCACGATGAACATGTAATCAAATGTTCACCCATCACATAGAGAACTACTCGAGCTCTTGCCTTCTCTTTTATCAGACAATGCAAAGTTCTCTCTTACTGACAGAGTGATAGCTTACTGTCAGTACGATCCTATCACCTCAATTCAAATGAACTTCAATGTGTTTATTAATGCCTTGTGCTTCCTTTGTCTTTAAACAACTGATACACAGCTGAATTCACACACTGCAGAAATGAAGTGTATCCATAGCCAACTACTTTTCAAAATGCACACTATCTGTTATTTCTGTAAATAATCCCAGCAATGGATTTCCTCTTTACTAATTTCTAGTTCTCCTTCCTCTGTGAAAGCGGGAGGCTGCTGGTGGAGAAATGTGAATGGCTCCTGTGGCCAGTGCTGTTGGACAGAAATCAGCACCTTAGGCTGACAGAACATAAGAGAAGGTATTGGAATCTAGCTTGTTCAGGATTCCCTCTGGCAGTGCACAGCCTGGATGAAAGCAGTAAGGTTGTGCAGGGCTAGAGGATCACTTGAAATCCATGTTATTTTATTTGGAACTTCTCTTTTTGTGTGTTGACTGAGTTCTTCAAGGCAGAACTGTGTATGGATTAGATAGGGTTTATGTCATGCACTAACCTTGACAAATCATACTATTTTATATATTACATATTATTGTATTACTGCTGTTTAGCTTCTGGTCTGACTTTATGGATTTCTGGGTACTTAGTACCAAAACAATCTATTTTGGTAAACTTAAGTTATTGGAATTGACTTGATGAAGGTAGGATGCATGGTACGAATGAACCGGTTAAATAGCATCCCTTGCACTAATTTTGCACTTGCACTCAGGCACTCGATGTGCTTGCAGAGACTGAGTGCTAGTTAGCCATCAGGTTGCTACCTGTGCTGGCTGTAGCCTGAATCAGCTCTACACCATCTAGGAGTGGTTGTGGTTGAGGAGCTAGATCCAGCACTGTTCTGGCTGATATTTGTCATCTGTGTGAGGTAAGATTACTTGGAACCAAAGTGAGTCTTGTTCATTGGTTTTTTATTGCTGCTGTGAGCAGAGGAAATTTCATTAACTTAAATTTAAATTAGGTAACCATTTTGCAGTCACGGAAAGATATATATATATATATATATTTTTTTTTAGTGCACTGTAAAGAAAAGTCTAGCAATTAGAAGATTATTTTTAATAATCCCTTCTTAATAGGGCTGGGTTATCAAGCTGGAACCCTGAAGAAAATAATTAAGTTGATGAGGAGAATAACTGGGCAAGATCACAGTGACGATGAAAATTTTTACTGGAACAAAGAAATTTATATCAGTTACGGTTGCAAGTTTTCTCTTATGTGCACTGGATTACCCCTGCACAGTCTGTTTCTTCATTTTCTTCATGATAGCTTCGGACACTGTGAGCATGTTATGTATGGGAGAGAAGAAAATGAGATTTCACATAAGTGTAACATTAAAGAGATCTTTTTTTTTTTTTTATATTTCTGTCACTGACCTAACAGTTTCTGTTAGTGACCAAATTAGATTTAATTGCTGCCCAATGCAGTACATTTGCCATGTGAAAATGCCCATGCCTTGTGTATGACAAAAGTTACACTAATATAGCTTTGAAGAAGCCAATTGTTATAAGTTTAGATAGTTGTCTCTGGAGTGTTAAATTACTCCTTGGCAATTACTGCACAACAATTACAGCTTCCTGTTTCTGAGAGTAGTCCTTTTTCAGATGAGGGGAATATCTCTGAATGCAATTGCCCTTTCTCTTGTCCCTCAGTGCTGAAAGAATAGAGAAGGAAGTGATAAGGGAAGGGAAAAGCATGTGAAAGAGATGAATAAAGAAGATGAAAAATGAGAAGTTTGCTCATGACAAATGCATGGACTAGTTATGTCAGTGCTTCAGCTCATTTCTCACTGGCACTGCAGAAAGAACAGTTCTCTCGTGGCTTTGATTTTTCTCTTGTGCTTATATAAAGTTCATAGGCTGGATGCTTAACTAGTGTAAATCAGTGCTGTACTGCTTAAGATAGGTGACATGGATGAGGAACTGTTCCAGGAGGAATTATTCTGAAGCCATGTGCTGTAAGCAAGATGAGAATGATAATGTGCGCCTTTATTTAACTCAGGTCTTTGAGCAGAGGAATTGGTAATACAAATAGTATTGGTAGCAGTGCCTTCAGCACTCCTTGGCTTGAAAGATAATCAGAGCAATCAAAAAAGCAATAATGTAGAAGTAGGAAGCAGGCAGTGAATGGGGCAGAGTTGCTAAGCAAGGAACACCTTGATGAAAGTGATCAATACCTGGAGGTAAATTACAGTTGATACAGAGGACTTGGGCCTGGGGAAAGAGGGAAGTATCTGGTGGTTTAGTACAGCTCTTATTGTGATGGTATGGGCTCTCTGAACCATCTGGCTCTTTGCCTCAGACAGCATTTGTAATGTGACCTACTGCTGTCGAAAAATGTTTCCCATGCAATTATATACCACAAAATGGTTTCCATATAACAAGACGTGTTTCAAGTGCACATAAAGGGCTAACTGCACTGTTTGAATGTATTTAAATGATCCTTCATCTATAATTTACGTACATCACTGTTGTCAAGTATATATTGATTACCATTCTATTGGATGTCAGCTCACTCAGAGATGCACGAAGCAAGGCAGGGAGGTGGTCCTCCTATTAGTGCTCTATTAAGCTGTAATGATTTGTGGCTTTGCATACTACAGAAGCTGTGTAAGGTCATGAATCTTGGGAAGAGAGCATATTGATGTAGCATGAAGTTTGTCTTTGGAAGCATTTCTGTGTGAAAACTATTTTTATGTGTCATAGCTGCAGAGATCTGTACCGGAATATGGCTCTCAAAACTCAGTTGAGATGTACACTTGTGTTACTGGAAGATTATAAATGTAAGCAGTTACTACACGGAGTTTAACAGAGAGCAGTAAATCCCCAAATCTTCCTAGGCAGCCTTGTCACCTAGAGCAAATCTATGATCACTTTTTTTTTTTTTTTTTTTTGAGTCATGACACGTGTACACTTTTATCTTCTCCTTCTGTGTTAGTCACACCAGGTGACTGATATTATTGGTTTATTTTGCAAATACACGCTCCTTTTTTTCCACCTTTCTTTCCTTTTTTTGCTCAATCAAAGGCAGGGAAGAAGAAATATCCTTGAAACAGCATTTTTAAAGCTGGTGCTTCTTTAACAGTTATTGATGGTACTTATTTCAGTAGTACTGGAAGGCTTAAATCAGAATCAGGGATCAGATGTGTGAAGCTTTGTAGAAACATGAAGCAAAATTGAGTTGATACTCTTAAGTTTTTATATTCTGGGTAGAATTAAAAGTTGACCTATACTCTCTAAATGCCACTCACCATTTGTTGCTAGGTGTTTATAATCAGTATGTCCCCCATATAGCTGCGACAGGCTACTGCAGATAGTTTTCTCTATATTGTTCTGGGGGTACTTCTCAGGAACCAAACTAAGCTCTGTTGGCTGTAATACAGTTTTTCCTGTAGAAACACTGTTGGTTCAAGAGTGCTGAATGGGAAAGATGATGTGATGAAAATTCTGGATGGTGCAGTAGCTAACTATATCTCATTATGCCTGGGTCACAATGATTTTGGCTCTTTTTATTACTCTATAACAAGCTAGACTGAGATCTCTGAAGGAGCATCAAAGCAGTCAGTGTTTACACTGCAAAGTCGCAGAGGTCAGCAGGAAGAGTTTTTGAATGTGCTACTGCAGTAATGTTTCCTTGAGTGTGGCACTGTGGATCTATTACACTGTGTAGAAGTGCCGCCTGCATTGGACTCGAAGTGCTGCTGTTCAGGACTGGATTGTCCTTCCCAAGCAAGCAGATCATTATCTTCCTGTTACTTGCTACTGAAGTTCTCTGAGGCTTTTCCCAGAGACTCAGCTTGGCAAGTAAAAGAAACAGGTCTGGCAAGCAGGAAAGCAGACCTGGTCAGGTACTGGTGAGCATTTTGTGCCTTTCCACTGCTGACATACTTCCTATTACAGAACCTGTAGTGCTGAATCATGCAGTTTTGTAGCTTTGCACAATCAGTAGATTTTGTTTTGCTCCAAGTCTTGAGTGCCAGACTGAAAAGAAAGGTTGAATTAAAAGGATTAAAAGAATTTTTCAGAAAAGTATCCAACAGGAACAAATACAACTATTAACTTAATAGGTGAATGAGCATCACTGCATTGCAGAAGTATACCTCTAAATGGGATTCACAGTGCAAGAAATCTGAGGGAAGAAGTTTGACAATGACAGATGTTTCTGTGTATGGTGTATTTGTAGACAATGAAACTATTTTCTTTGTTTACTTGTCTGTTTGCATAAATGAATTACCTAAGAATAGACAGAGTTTTATTCATTTTATTCACTTATTTATGTTATAGACGTTCAAACTTGGACTGTTATTTAAGATTGAATGGAATCAGTAAAAGCTGTCTGTAGGGAAAATGCCTGTTTTCCTTTCGTGTCATTCTTGGTGTTTTTGAGACCCCTATCATTACTTGCAGCATGCTTGCTAGGAGTAGCTTGCTGTTCAAGTCATTCGTCCTCTTCTGTCTCTTGGCTCTGTACCTCACACCATGCTGCAGAGCTCATGGTCTGATTTTCTGGTTTTTAAGTTTGCAAGTATTGGCCTGTGCTGTATGACAGGTAGGTGACATGAACTTGGATTCTGCTTCTGTTAAAAAATACATAATAAATCCCATGTACTCCAGCACCAGAGGAAAACAGATATCAGTGCTTCTCTAAGACAAAAGAATGTCTTGTATCTGTGTTTCAGAATGATAAAAGGAATGAGGTGTCCTGTGTCTTCACGTTGTTATAGAGGACATGAAAAGAGGAAAGATGTTAGGCTATTCTAGGTTTGTGTGTTAAGTCAAAATCGGGCTTCCAAGTTTACATTGTTTACTGCCTCCAACCTTCCGTCTCCTATAAGGAAGCAAATGATACACACTAATGCACTGGGGCATGTTATGATTTCTTAAATTTCAGTTCCTTTTACCTTAGCTGCTGAATTATTTCAGAAATAGGTTGTCTTTATATAATTTTTTTTTTTTTTTTTCCCAGCTATGGCTGGAAATATTTGTGTAAACTGATCAATGATATATACATTTTTTGTGATAAACTACACTGAAGCATCACTGCTTGTTACTGTGATCAGAAAAACCTTTGTTTCATGTCTGAACAGCTACTGGGACAAATGAGAATGTTCTCAAATGAGAACTACCAACATAGGTCTTATTTGTTGAAGATCTGCCCTTTACTTTTGATTGTATGTCTATAGGTTGCTTGACTATCCTGAAAGGGAAAACAAGTGGCTGGTGGAAATTAAAGTTAATTTTTTTTGTCTCTTTTACCCTGAACTTTTGGGATATTGTACCTTGTTGTACTTTGTGAAAATTCAGTGAATTTCCCATTTTTGCCACGTAAGTTTTATTTGCAGCCCTCCTGAGCAAAAGATATATGTTGATAATTTCTGGTATTTCTGCACTAGTGAGTACTCTAGCTAATGTTGCAAACAGACTTTCATTATAGCCCTCTTTTTATCCTCCTCAACTCATATATTTTTTTGAAAAATTCTGCTGTCTCAAAACTGCCATCATTAGTCTCAGCTCAAAAGTTTTGAGGAAGATTTCAATTAAATGCATCCAGCTATTATGCTAATAGGAAGAGAAAAAATTCTGTTTTGCACATAGTAGTTTGAATATAGTTACCTGTGCTTAAGCTGTGGCAAAATATGAATTGCACATGCACAGCACTGCCTTCTTTCAAAGATTTAAGTTGTATTTTCTTTCTATTGTGATAATTAAAAACTAAACTAACCTAAAATTCTATCAACTTGTTTTCCCCATATTTCTGAATCATGAACATAAAATGCAAAGTGGTTTCTTTAGCATGGGTGGGTTAGAAAGGCAGTCAGCTATTTATTCACCAGCTCATACCATCAAAGAGTTGATAATTTCAACTCTTGATGGTAGCTTATTGGTGGGCGCATAAAGTGCTCCTGTTTGAATTTTATTTAAAGCAGTATTCTACTGCCATTTAAAATGTCTTTTTGTTATTAAATCACATCAGTTTCTAAGAAGTACCTGCTAATTCCCTCTCACATCAATAATTATCCCAATATTTTTGTGGAAGACATTTCACTTCATTATTTCATGGTATCTTATCATGTTAGATGTATTGGCATAGGAGATTACGTATCTTATCTGTTAATTCCTGATATGCTAGTAGATCTGTCACAGGAGAGCTGGACCTTATTATATGGTATGAAACATAACGTCCTATTGCTGACACTTCATTACTGATATTTCCTGTCAGAAAAACAAATAAACTGGTGTGTTTTTAAATTTTATTTAAAAAAAAAATTGTCACCAATAGCTTCAGTTTAGTGCTCATTGAGACATACTGCAATTAAAATCAAGAACTCTCATTTGTATTTGCGATGAAAGAATCTGATATTTTGACATTTAATTGAGAAATAGAAACTGAGTGCTCATGAACTAGAAACAGCTGTGTCTTCCTAAAGTTTGTCAGCTCGTAGTATCCTAAAATTTTATAAGACAGCTATTTTTCAGAAAATGTTTCAAGATGTGCTTGGATTTTTTCTGAAGTAGCTTTCATTTCCTACAATTACTCTAGTTGGGAAAACAGTTCTGAGTTCTCTTTGCTGGGAAGAAGAAAAGTTATTAACAACTCTTTTTACAGGATTGAGGTAGAGAAATTAAACGCTCTGTAATTTGCTGGAGTTATTTTACCCTTAGTATGGCTACAGAATTCATAATCTTTATTCAGGCACTGAATGCTAAGCTAATGTTTACAGTGAAGATCATCCATGTTTGAGCACCAGCCTGCATTTTCTCTTTGTTTTACGCTGTGGTTAGGCATTATCTTCCATGATGGCAAAACTTTAATACTGATCTTTCGCATTTGTCTGACCATGATTTTCATTCTACATTCTGTGCCCTAGAGCCAGTATCAAAACTTTTCATGTCAATTGCTGTCCTTCGGGAAGTGGCCATTAAATGACAATATTATTTATCTGTCCTTTATTCTGTGCCAGCAGTGCTTTTCCCCAAGACTTACTGAAGAAGTTTGCCAAGCGGCAAAAGCAATATTAACCATGTAGAGATTCACGGCTGTGAGTCTTGACAAAGCAGGGTTTTCCTCTTGCTGTGCTGTCACTACCCTGGTTGAGCCAGAGGGTACAGGGCTGCTGACTGACAAGGCAAACTTTCCCCTTTGTGTTACCAACCTGTCAAATGTTTGTGTGCTTGCTACACACAACCACAGAGTCACATCCATAAAATAAATGCATGAAGTTCATCTTTTTTGTTTGTTGTTTAAAAGAGAGGTGATTGCTCCTCAACATTAGGCTTTGAGCTTCTGTCCATATAAATAAAAATTGTTAACTCTGTGCATGTGCTGCTTCTTTTGCCTCAAGGCTATGAGAAGCAATGCTGCTGGTAGTATCATATGTGTACAGTTTCAGGGCCTGACCTGTACAGTTTTTAAAGTTCCCAAATGAAATTTGACTCGTAGAAATAAAATTGTACTTCATTAATACATTGACAGATACACTTTAATGATCTGCATTTTCAAAAGAGTCTGTCTTTCAAGTAGAGCTAAACAGAGTGCATGCCAGATGCTGTATGTTTCAGTAGATGAGGCAATCCATAGCTCTACCACTGAAATATCTCCCTCATGCTGTGTGACTGGAGCAGGTGTTTCTCTTTTTATTGACAGCTGCCCAGCTAACATCTGATTTCTAGATGCTCGAAGATATTACCTTGTAACAGATTTTTTTCGTGTGTGTAGGTTTGCTTTTCTTTTCTTTGCTGTTCAGGAAATATATTTGTTTACTCTGAGGAAAAGAAGTAATGGATTTGAAATAAATTCAGTCCCCTTTGTGAAATTATAGAATGCGTATGAATAAATTTGCATCAGGTTGCAACTTTGGAAAGTCACTGCTGTGGCTATAAATGCTTAAAGGTACTCCTTGGAGGGCATCTCAGCAGTGCTTACCTGCAGGCTGTTAATTTCTAATTTCTGTTTGATTAGTACTAAATTTTTCTCCTGACATCTTGTTATTTTTCTAGCTTTCACCTGTGCTCATCCTCTTGCATTTCCATAATTTCTTTTAATATTCTTGAATTCTAATGCCACTGTCTTTGGCCTGAATGCTCTTCAAAATGTGCTGCTTTCTTCCAGATTCCCTTATTTTAAATATCTGTCTTCTACACACTTAAAGAGTAATTTTTTTGAGTTATGTGAAAAGTTATTAGTTTTTTCCCAGTCAATGTTGTCCTCCAATCAAGAAAGAATAATTACTTTTCTTCTCCTCATTTTCACTTTTTTTTTTGGTATGTGTTCATTGTTTTTTTTCTTTTTTATTTTTTAATCCTACTAAATAAATGAGTAGTGAGCAATAAAAGATGGTTAAGATGGGAAGAAAGACTCTTACTTCCTACAGGAATGAAATGTCTTTTTCAAAGTTCAAAGCAAGCAGAATTACTTTGTGTTACATCTTGTTTAGGAGAAAATACAAGCAAGCAGACTTTTGAAATATGTTTTTTCTTGTATTGCAACAGATGAAGGCTGAGAATTTGATGCTCTTTATGCTTTATAAAGAAGAACACAGCACAGTTCTGTAGTGGGAGCACTATACTACCCTGAGATTCTGAATAAACATCTAGTTATCTGTGGAACTAGAGAAGATCCACAGAATTTTGAGGATTCTAGATATAGCAGTATTTACTTTGTAAGGATTTAAGACATGCAGTGTTCACAGGGACTGATAAAGCCTTTCATGAGACCTACAAGTATCCTTCCCTTTTGTGTCAGTCTCTTATAAATTATAAAATATAGTTGTTTATTACAAATCATGTATCTCTGAACTTGGCCTTTTTCCTGGAAGTTTTTCCATGGAGTCAATATATGTCATCAACTCTTTCTATCACAGCAATTTTTTTTTTCAGTGAAAGAGGAATGAAAATTCCCACTGATTTCAGTGACAGCCATATATGTCCATCACCTCTGCAAAGCCTATTTCAGGCTGACTGCCTGGGAGTCTGGACCTAATTATTTCAGTTTGAGGATTATAATTTTCCTCTCTATTGGAAAGCTTTCATTTTAGAGTGTGGGCTTTTCCATTTAGTGGTGGTGTTGTTGCTTTTAAATGTTGTGGTAGCTTTAGGATGTGAATCTGGACTTCTCAAATAGAGATTTGAGACGAGTGATTCCCATGTAAACTTGATCTGGAATTAATTCCATCTATAAAAATAATTGCATAACTTCTTCATTGTAGGTGTTCTGCTTTCTGGGTCCTTGGCTTTGAGGTCTGTGTTGCTATGTGAATCTGGGGTATATGCTAATAATTGGGATCATAAAAATTGTCTTCACTTTTTAATCCTTGTAAAATGTATCCCAACTCATCTTTTAGTATTCTATGTAAAAAAAGATATTAAAAAAGCTTTTAAGATTTTTTTTCTTGTTCTAATCACTTTTTTGTCTTTATGCTGAAAATGTATGTTTTGAACAATAAATTTGCAATCTGGGACGAATCCCTTTTCCTTTGAAGTCAGCAGATGTGAGATGTGAAGTAGTTTCAGCCATCAATAAGGGAGAACCTTTAAAGGTCTGTTCCCAATGACTCTTTTTATAGTACAAAGATATTTTGAGAGTGAGAGAGAGAATCCTCTTTAAAAAAGCCAATGTCTCTTTCCCATAATCAAAACATAATTTTTCAGTACGCAAATAGACAAGGCGGAGATGGACCCCAAATCATCAAACTCCATTTTTGAAGTGTCTTATTTTCTCAGAGGGGAATATTTCCATTCACAACAATATGACTCAAACCAGGACTAATACACGTATCATTGCACATGCTCCCTTTTATCTGTTCATAAACCAGTTCTTGTTTCCCCTCAGAGGAAGCGTCCTCTCAGTGAAAAATCTTCTTGTGAAAGAAGGTCAGTGTGATATTTTAGATAAAGAAAGGAGGAGGAGTATGTTTATAGAGAAAGGGAATGTGAAAAGTAAGAGGAATAACATTTGCTTCATCGTAGTACTGTCATTTTTTGAGCAACATATCTGGTACCTATGTGCAAAATGAAGTTTTTCTTCACAAGCTCAGTGCAGATGTAGTAAGGCTGATTTATTTTACGAAGGCACTGTGGTTGCTCTAGCTTGTCATCAGAAGCCACATGGACATGTAATATTAGGTTGTGAATGAAAAGTATTTCCTGATGTGCCTTAAAGGAAAACAAAAAAATGCCCCAGTGTTTCATTTGTACCCTTGGAAGGTCTGGGCTCCATGAGATGTCATTTTAAAATATGTCCTATGTTTTCTTTTACTTAGTCTCAATACGTCAGGCTCGGCTAAACGAAGAACTAAATTAAAACTGTCATTTCAGCTCATAAATAACAGATGTCTCACCCATTTAATTATTTATAGTCTTGAATCTTTCAAAAATGAAAATGGCTATACACATTTTTAATGTAGTTCTTGGTAATTTGCTGCATGAATGATAAGTTTCCAGATAATCCCAGCACACAAACATGAAAAATAAAACTTCAACTGATTCGCTTATCTTATGCAACTGCTTATCCGATCCCCTGTGACTTCTTTTAAATTAAATTTTAAGTGAAATCTAATCACAACAAAATGATGTTCATACACTTGCATTAATAATTTATCTGGTAGAGATCACAGTGCAGGTAGTATGGACATTAGAGATTCATTTTCTTCCTGAAAATCAATGCTTTCTCTTTTTGGTAAGATTCGTCTTTTCATCTGTGTGAACTGTGTTCTGATGGATCGCTAGTCTGAAATATTGATGTTGAAAGAAATTGAGACTGCGCCAACATTTAAAAATATGTATATACAAACCGACTCTTTTGTGTTCCCCTAGCCAGTGATAAAATTATGTCACTCGGCTTAATGATTTATTTTCTTCTTAAGAATATAGCTAATGAATTTAATGTGTTAACAAAGATTCATTGGCAATACGCGAAAACTGAATGAGCAGTTTGGAAAATGAAAGAGGATGCTGTGGTATGAATGCCACAATTCATTTTGAAGAAGAGCAATCTGCTCCCAGAAAATGCACCTCTTCCTCTCACTTCCTTTTTAGGTTTATTTGTTAGAAATTAAAGGGAATCACTGGCAGCCCTCATAAGGAAAAAGTAGATTGGTCATTTGGAATCTCTACTACGTGGCTGAAGAGTATTTCTCCTTTAGAACAGAAGAGATAAAGTATTATCGCTTGGGTGGCTGTAGGGCTTGTTTGGTTATGGGTAAACAGAGTGGCAGAAACATCAAAACGTGTCTATAAGGGAGTCATGTATTGCTAAAAGCATTTGCAGAGCAATTATGGAAAAAGACAAGTTGGAGCTAGCATTTTGATAGGTTGCAGGCTGCCAAGAGTCTTAGAAGAGTGACTAAAGGAATTGTTTTGGTCTTTGATTCATAATGTGCTCGGAACACAAAAGCTTGTTTAAATTCTTTCAGTAAATGAGAAATATCAGGCTGATCATATATTTTATTTAAAATCATCTTTGTGACCCTAATATTTCAAAAAATGATCAAATGGGTTGTGTATAGATTAGGTTGTTAAAGCAAAATGTATTCACTAAAATAAAGCCAGACAGATATTCTTCTTTTTACCAAATATATTTTTGAAAGGGATGATTTTACTACTTGTAATCAGGTACAGCAGTGGTTATTGGCTAGGCATTTGATAACAATCTTTGCAGGTATAAATCAGCACAGACACTTAGAATTGATGGAGTTGGTGTAACTTTCATCTGCAGTGCTTTCAGTGAGGCAGTACTCCTTTGGGTAGTACCAGTTGACGTGTAGAGGCTGTACTTTGTACTTGGCTTTGAAGGGCTAAGAGGGGGAAAAAAAAAAAGTTGCACCTGCAGCATATTAAGGGAAGGTCTAAGTACTTACAAATTCAATATTGGGCTTATTAGTAATCACATCTCCTTTTTAGTGGTTGCTTGTTTTAAGCATTTTCTTATTTGCTGGAAAAAAAGTTTGCAATCTTTCTTCATGCTATATCTAGGAGAGAGTCTTGAGCAGCTCTGCTTCTGAGTGGGACTTGAGCTAGCAGTCAGGGTTTGTGGAAAGACAAGAAATCCAGGGTAGGGCTTGAGTCATGCAGGCTGAGCGGACTTGAGCTCTGATGTCTCTGTTAATGGTGAGATGGGGCCATATTGTTTGGAGAGAGAGAAGGAGAGGACTGGAAAACAAAACTGCTGTGGGTTGAGAAAAATGGGTGTAAGATGATCCTGCCAAGTTCAGAAAGCATGGGACAGCCAAACTGTGGCCTCCTTTACTGTCAGAAGCTTCTATCGATGTGACAGGGCAGAAAAGTGAATGAAGCAGGCTGCTGACTGACAACAAAAAGCACAACCAGAGTGCTTTGAGGAAGGGAAAAGAGAAATGTTTCAAGTCAGGGAACTGAGGAGAGCTGATGGGTCTGGCCTGTTGATGCAAAAGGCTGCGTATATTACTGGAATACCCATGTCAACTGATTAAGATTGCCTTAGTACTTAATCATCTGAACCAATGATGGTGAATAAATGTATAAAAGCATTTTTATACATGCCAGGTGACAGAGCCAGGAAAATCAATCTTTTGCAAGAACCACTTATCCAAGCTTGGCTTCCAGCTCAGTGTGCATTGTAAATATTATGTCAATGTGATACTGCGCTACAATGGAAAAAGAATATACTAGCATCCATTTTCTCAGCTTCAGGGAAATCTCACTATCTAGGTAACTGGAGAATGAAAAATCAGGGTTAAAAACAGATTTCAGGTCTAAGTTTGCAATGTGTAAGGATTGACAAAGGTAAGTAAAATAATTATTCTAAAATTTGCCATGGCAATGTCCATTTAATGATATTTTGGACCAGTACAGCATTACGTATTGCAGCTTTTTACTACACTCTGTCCTTTGCAAACTTTCTGGAAAATATTTTCCATCATTTTGACATTTCATTTAAAATGAAATATAGAAGGTATTAGAAATTCATGTTCATGACAGGTATTATTTGTTTGACTTTGAAATATACAGAGAACACACATTAATGCACAGTGACTGAAGTGTTAGAGGGGTGTGCGTCTGCATATTCATGGCGTACTTCTTTACTCCATGAGAAACAGTTGCAGAATCAGAAGAGTGACCTTTTATAGTACTAAAAATCTGTGTGCAACAATGAATAATTTGAAAAGAGGTCAGCTGAAATGACCTCATATAAACAGACATACATACACATGTAGGTAAGTCCAAAAGTAATGCCTCCGTTTATTTCTGTAGAAAATACAACCGATACAAAGAGCACAATAATACTATTTCATACTTGCAAATTCAGCTACAAAATACAATTTTTGAATATAGTCACCAGTGTTGATTGATTTGTGCAGATGAGCTGATTTTGAGATGCTCTTAATTTGTGTGACAGCTGTGCATGGCTGTCCAGAATATGGCTTGTCTTTCACATCACTGTTGCCACTGCTGAAATGCACTACTCACTGCTCACACATCCACTCTTTAGCCTCTAAACAAAGCAAGAATTTTAGTGGGTGCCATTTCCTATACATGGAGGAATTCAGTGACATACCTTTCTTCATCTGCACTTCCATGTCAGTTGCCATTCTATCACACAGCAACAAAATGTAACAGAATATTGTTGAAAAGGTTCACCATCTATTGCTGTACCACCAACATTTGCCCGTGACATAATGAGCTAACATAATAAAGTAGGAGACATTACTTTTGGAGCTGCCCTTAGCTGCTGTATGTATACCAGCAGTGTATATATGTGTGTTACCAAGAAAGGTAGAGTACTTTTTTTTTTTTTTTTTCTTTTTTTTCCCATTTGCAATAATACTGCATTGTTTTCTAAGTCTGGTCTATTTACACATTCAGCACAGAAGTTCTTATTCAAACTGTTACATTCATACAGGTGCATCTTTATTTTAGGTATAAACCCAGGGTGTGTCTTTAGGAACTTGAACAAATGTGTGAATGCTGCTCAAAACACGGAGAGACAGGAGCAGATATTGCTATATTTGTTCTGCAAATGACAGAAGAGATTTCTTTTTTTTTTTTTTTTTTTTCCAATCATCTTTTGGAATTCCATTTAGTGAATACAGAGGTATATAGCTCAGGGTTGGAGAAGGCTTTGTCACAAGTTTACACTGAACTTACACTCCTGTTGAATTTTATTTTTTTGAGAAAATTTGGCTAGGTGTCCTTTTAACGTGAAGTTAGTTGTATTTCTTTTATAGTAAGGAGGAAAAAAAAAAGATGGATAATTTACATATGGGGCAGTGAGTGGAGTTTTTTCTTAAAATGCTTGTATGCTTATTCATGATCTGAGCAGCTGTACAGCATTTGAAGCACTTATGAGATCTAATGAGTACCACAGACTGTTGATAAATAATCCCCTTTGCTGACCAAATGAAAATAAAACCCTTTGAATTTGAACTGGCACATTTCTGCCTTTGTTTAACTGCAGTAGAAAGAACTACTCTTCGTATTTTTTTGATGATCCAATTTACAAACCCAAGGCACATTGCAGGTGTGGTGAGGAAGGCATTTTAATCTTTCATTTTTTCACTGAATGTTTCCTGAGGAATATATTGTTATTGAGGAATGTCATTTTGATTGATACAACTTCTCTTGAGGTAGGCTTTATTCACAATTTAAAGTTAATTTCATATTTGATGCAGTCACAAACTTTAGGATATAATTGTAATGCTTTTGTATTTCTGATCTTGAATTTGCACTTGTGGGTGTTGAAGTGTCTGACTAAACACCTGTAATCTTGTAAATCTGTAATCTTTGTAAATCTGAGAGCAACTAAAATGGACTTTTTTTAAAACAACTGAAGAACCACAAACCTTCTTTCTTTGATGGCATAGTTTTAGTTTTCCCTCCAAAACCCCCAGAAACTGTGACCTCTCAATCCTGCAACTTTGATAGTTCCCAGAAAAGTTAGGAGGCATAATTGCTTGTAGTCGGAGTGGACTCAACATGATGATCCTTTTAGTTCTTTACTCCTGAGACTTCTATTTAATTGTAGTGACTGTTTGTTTTTTTTCTTTTTAACGAACTCCAGGTTTCATTCTACTTTGTGCGACTTGTTTGCTGCAAATGCACATGAATATCAGAAAACTGCTTGTTTTCTTTTTATTATTAATTGCATATTTGCAACAACTGAATTTACCTGAATTTACATGCACAGTTGTGCAAGTTGTGCAAAAAACCAAGTTCTTGGGGTGTAAATAACTTTTGCTGGTGAAGTATCTCAGAACAACTGTGTATATATAGATTATATTTCATTTGAGCAAGACCTACAAAGATCATCAAATATGTTTGAGGTAATCAAAAATTAAAGCATATTATTAAGGGTATTATCCAAATGCATCTTATATATTGACAAGCATGGGGTATCAACCACCTTTCCAGGAAGCCAATTACTGTGTTTGGCAACCATCACAGAAAGTAAACTAACAAGTGACCTATCTGAACATTCACCCCTTGTGAAACTCTGTGCTGTTTTCATGCATTCCATCATTGCTTACAAGAGAGAAATCCTTCACCTCTCTCTGCTTCCTCTCCTCAGGAAGTTACAGAGGATGAAGAGGTTACCTCTGAGCCTCCTTTTCTTCTTAGCTTCTCCTCATAGGATGTGCCTTCCAGTCCTGTCACCAGCTTTGTTGCCCTGCTGTACTTGCTTCTTAAGATAATGGTATGAAAACAGTATTACTAAAATCCAGAGGTTGCCTTCATTGCTTTCCCTTCATCCACTGAGAAGGTACCTTATCACAAAAGGATATCTCCCCTCATGTAGCCATGTTGACTATGTCTGATAATTGCTTTATTTAACTACCTTTCAACAGCATTCAGGACAATCCTCTCCATGATTTTTCCAGGTAGTTTTCTACTGCAGAATAATAGATTAAGAAGAATTTTACATTCTTACAGTTACATAAACAGACACTGGGTTATATTTCTTTTTAAACAGCTGACATAGTTTGGTACTGTGTACAAAGTACTGTTTTTTTTTCTTTCAGTCTGATTTTTACCATCTGGAACTGATGTCTTCCTGTATCTGTCACATAATATTTGCAGGGTCCCCCATAAATGCTGAGAAGAGCTAAAAAAGTAAGAAAAAAACCAGCCTTCTATTTGTCTGAGATGTTGGCAGAATTCGAAGATTCAAAATATTTACATATATTCTTATCAATGAGAGTAGCATTTGGGTATTCTTTGCAGCCATTGTCCGTGGACCAACTGATTAGGTCCATAATCCGCTCTCAGCCTGAGGGATATGAAACTCCCTCTATCAATATGTTTCAAATAAAATAAATTTCCAGCATCTCATTGGTATTTTCCCAGTATCTTAGAATTGTCACAGCCTTTACACATTTGAATGTTAATGCTGAATTGTTTTCTTGGGCAAAGTGGTCTATTATCAAGAGCAACTGATTGTGCACTCCCTCCACGTGCATCAACCTGTGAATTACATGAAATTTCATGAAGAATTACAGCCAATGCCAATCACTGTCTAGCTAAAGGTCATATTTTACATTCCTCTACTGATGTTGTGGATTTTCCTGTACAAATCTATAAGTTATGTAAGGAAATCGTGGATACACGAACATAGCAATGTATCTGTGCCATCAGCTAGCATTTTGGTATGAAAAACTGAGCTCTGTTCTTGTTTAAACATTATAGAAATAGCATGTTAACGACAGAGGAGAAAGGAAACATTCACAAGACCCAAGGGTAAGGAACAAAGAGTGAGGTTTAGCTATTATGCCCCTTTCATGGAAGGTTTGTATACAGGTACTATGGAGTGCGTATCTATGCTCAATGCAATTCCTTTATTATTAGTCACATTTGTTGTTGACTTTGCTTCTGCTATGCTAGCCTCTGGTTGGCTTTGGGGGTTTAGTGCTGTTCTTATACCTTAAAAGTCACAACAACACAGCCCACTGTCTCAAAATAGGTTGGTTCAAATCTCCTGAATGGGTGTCATATCTTTTCAGTTTGAATCTAATTACATTTAATGTATTTTATTAATTGCTACCTAGTGATTACTTTTTGTACTATTCTGGATGAAGTGTTCATATATCTGGCAGATCTAGACATTCAGCACTTTAAAAAGCTTGATCAGTAAAAGAGTGTCTTTGTAAATATCAGACACCAGATATGGAAATTGCTGTGCAACGCAGTAAGCCAGAGAAGACTCGTAAAGCATTGGCTTAGTTAACCTCCCAGTAAACAACAATTGGAAAATAAAATAATAATAAAATAAAACAGAATAGTTTTTTAAAAAAATCTAAGAGCTATCAGTGGTATGAATTTTGTCTCCTGCATTTGGAATATCAAGGCTGCAGGCTTCTAGAAGGAAGTTAAGCTGCATGTGTTATTTACATAAAGCTTATCTTATGTTAATGTTGTTCAAATACGGAAAGCTGGATTATAAATGTAGGATAAAGATTCCATTCAGATTGCATTTCTCCTCACTTGAAATACAAGGTGCTCCCTGCTTTTTTCCTACTTATCACCTGTGCAATAGAAAAAAGCAGCAAGTTGCCATATTTAAGATGTAAACTTTTATTTCCAGAAACCTTGGTTTTCAGATTCCTATATTCATCTGCCAGTACTCAGAACAGAAAAGTAGAAAACTCATTTTGCACTTTATTTTCCCCCGTAAACTAACTGTACTGTGTCTACGTGGTAGAATTGCAATGCTTTCCATGACAAAATACTTCTGTTTTACTTTCTTGTGTTCGAGTACAACAGTATAAATGGGAAGGCCTGTTAAAGGGCTAGTTGAAAACTTTTCCCTAGTACGTACAGCTACTAACCCTTGTCCTTGATTGCATAGGGACAATGACATAAAAGGCACTGGGTGCCAAAGCTCAGAAAATAGAGGTGAATAATAATTTTTATGCATTGTATTGCCAGTGTAGCTACATATCTCAGTAGGAAATGGGGTTTTATTTCAGCCTTTGTCTTCCCCTGAATAAGATATATATACGAAAAAGATTGTGGAATGACTTGACTAGTATTTCATTAGCAGATAAGTGCCGTATTTTCCTGCATTAGGTGCTTTAATTTTGCTAGTGAAGGAGAAGCTTGCAGTATTTGAAAGATTTCCATTGAAATTAATCTCAGTTGAAGAATGGGATTTTCATTATCTTCATTTTTTTTAAATGTATTTTTTTACTGTGTTGGAAGTAAATTTTCCCAAAAAAAGTTACTTATGCATTTAAAATTTTGGTTATAATGAAACCTAAAATCCATTTTGATTCCAGCTGAATACTGTTGTAACACGTTGACATTTTGAGTTGGATTTTTTCTTTCCCTGATAGATTTTGTTTCTTAGAAGTTTGTGTGATCGCAGTCATATTCATTGATTACATTTATTATAAGGAAAAATGGTGTACTGTAGGAGATAGAATCTATGAAGATACCATTCATATTTGACTATGCGTGCTCCTAATTCCTGTAATACATCCGTGGTGATGCTTTAGAATTTTTCCAAATTGATCCCAAAAAACATTTTCCTGCAGCTCAGATTTTACTGATGCAAAACTTCTACACATTTATAGAGGCTTTGCCTGGTGTGATATATGCTGGTCTGATTCTTAGCATTGAGCTGATTTTCATTGAAGTATCTCTTTTTGTTGTTAATACCAGTAGGGAGTGAAGGCAGAAATAGTGTGTCACATTTATTACCTTGTGTGCTCAAATTGATGCCGTTCTAAGTAAGGTTGCACTTCTCATTTAATGTTGTTAATTTACCTGATTTAGGTACGACAAGTCAATGTGGTAAGGAGAATGGCACTCCAGTGTGGTTGGGACCATTCTATCCATGCTCAGTTCGTAGGGTGATAGGTTTGTTCAGTCTAGGACTGGGAATTCAAGCTTAAGGATTTTTTTTTTTTCATATTATCTGCTCCCAGGGTTACTCTGTACCTAGTCCCAGTGCCATAGTTCAGTGGTTTGAAAAAATTAAATTTAAATTCTTCATTTTTGTGTGGAGCCCCTACTATTGAAATAAATATTTTCTTGACTTGGGAAAACATCAGAAGCTGGAGGAACTTGTTATTCTAACAGAAAAATAAAGAAGAAAAATCTGATGGCACAAAGCATAAAACCAAAGAACTTTACTAGTACACATGAAGGTATTTATCATGCATTTCTATTTTAACTTGGGTTGCGCATACAATATTTGTTGTTACATTCACATTCATTACAAATCTAGTACTCCACCTCGTCAACAAAAAATAATTCTTTAGTTTGATCATATATGTGATTGAATCCAAATCTTTCCTATATCCTCCTTCCTTTTGAAACCAGAAGTCTTCCAGTCCCTGAGGACTTGGTTCTCTGTGATTTAAAAAAAAAAAAAAAAAAAAGCCAAAATTTTAGGCCTCTGAAGATGGATGAGAAGATTCTCAGCTGTTATTTCTGTGCAATGCATTTGTAGGGAATCAAGGCTAAGTAAAAACTAGTAATGCATGCATCAGACCTGAAACGGCCAGGATGGCATGCAGGAGTTTAGGTCAAGATCAGTTTGTATTGCCAGTGTCATGTAGACAGATAGTTTCTTGCTAACAGGAATTACTCTAAAGGAATTTCACTAGTGAGTGAAGAGATTCTCGTGGTGTACATGATACTGCAGTAGCAGTTAAACCCTAGAGAAAATGGGGATCCTAAGCATCATGCATTTTTGCCAACCACTTTCCTTCCTGGAAACTTAATAAATAAATAAATAAATAAAATCCTAATCTTTATATATGTGTATATTTTACACATATTGTGTATTGTATATTTTACGCATGTTATTTCTGTTTTGTTCCTACCGTTTGATTAGATCAGGTTGTCCCTGGTTGTCTGGGTTTAGCATTTCACTAGCAGAAAACTGTTAGTGACAGGAAAGCTGATGGCTCTTGTGTGTCAGTTCTGTTTGTAATTCTTTAGCTATCTTTCCAGTGTATGATTTTTGGTGATTCATTACTTCTAAGTCCATTTGTGTTTTTTTCTTTTATTATTATTATTTTTTTTCTTGAATTGGCTTATTTTCTTGATGCCATCTTCACTTCTGGCTGCTTACTTCATGCTAAAGTTGTATATAGAGGCTGTCTAGAATGATGGACAAATTCCGCAGGAAATAACATAGAAGTCTGCTAAAAGATGATATGACCAGATAATTCGATTAAGGGCTTCCCTTTCCTGTCTCCTGCAAATTGCTACCGTTGTAATTCTCCTAGTTGTGCCATTGTTCTACCTGCCTTTGCTTTGAACTTTTCATCCATTTCACTCTTTCATCTATTAATGCTATTCTGCTTTTCTCAGCACTGTTTCATAAGAGAAGCAAGTTCTTCTATGCTATTTCATAGAGGAATTGTCAGGCTGGGTGTGTACTTTTCACACTGCTGAAGCACTTGCTGTTACGCTTCCAGTGAAGCAAGATAATGCTTCAAACTGAAGATTCTTCTGCAAGTTTTTCTAATGATTCTCTGCAAAATGAACACTCAACCTGTGTCTAAAACTTTTCAGACTTGTTTGCTTTTATGCACCAATGTGAATTTAATTGCAGATAAGGCACAATCAGATGCTTCTGCTATTTTTGCATCCTTTTGCATATGTGAGATCTTGCTGGCTGTCCAACGTTTTCGTGTTTAAATGCAATGAGTAAGGCTTGTAGAAATCTCGTATGCCCTCAACTCTTACTGCAAAGAGTTCAGAATACTCTTTTTCAAATGAAGCTTTCTCTGTTATTGGGGGTGATCTAAGAAAACTGGACTTGTGATAATTCTGCATTTGGGTGTGTGAAAACTCAGCAGTAAAACCTGCAGTCTGACCTGGAGTTAATCTTTTCTGAGTCTCCACCCAGATTTTTAGTTAACTCTGCGTTTTCCAATTCTCTTCATGTGTAGCAAGATTATTTTGTAGGACAGCATTCTGGCTTGGGACCTCACATAGGTACTTTTGTTCTTAAATAATAATGTGTGCAAATATAACAATGTGCCAGACTTTGGTTGATTTTTACAGGTTCGTTTCCAGCTTTAGCATGAAAATCTCAATTCCTTTCTATTTTAGAGCAGTGGAAGATACCTGTATGTGGAGGCCTATTCAAATACTGCCATGCCAAGAATACGCATCAAATTATGTACTTGACAAAATAATATAACTTTCTCTAGATTTTTTTTCCCCCACTTTTGCTGTCATGTTAGGTGCCCCTGCTTCTTATCCAAGAATGCTTCATTTCTACAGTTTGGATAGCATTCAATATGGGATAGATACAGCCAATGGCTATTAATACATTATGTTTAATTTCTTTTTCAATTTCATCAAACTAATCTGTTTTATTTTGTTTCTTATGAACTATTACTTATATTAAAATCTTTGCATAAGGAAAATCCAGGAAAACTGAGTGATATTTATAGTTCATATCTTACATCTTGGAAAATTGCGGATGGAAACTGTACAGTACTGTTGTGACATACGGAACAGGAAATAATTAAAAAGATTTGAATTTAACACAAGTTGATCTCTCAGAACCTATGTTTTTCTAGTGGGTCATTTAGACCGTAAATTATTTATTGCCATAATAATTTATTAATATAATATTATTTATTTATGATGTATCCATGCATGTACTATGCAACTGGTAAAATAAAGCTGATATTTACCAAGAAGAATTTACATGCTTAGACAGGATAAAATCTCATGGAGATAAATGGACTTATATCAAATGATGTCTTTAATTCCATAACGTTAATGAAGGAAGACTGGAAATCATGTATTTTCTTTTTCTAAATAACATCACGAAATTCTACTAGCTTTCTTTTGGGATTTTGCTACCTCACTCTCTTTTTCTGCCTTTTGTAATTAGAGCTGTTCTGATATTTTTCCAAATAAAATACTGGTCTATCACCTCTGTGTGTACAGTGCAGAAGGGCATATTAGAGAACAGCAGTCCTTTTTGTATTTGCAGTTAGAAGTGCCTTAAAAAATTACTATTTGTTTGAAAAGTGTGATCAAATGATGTCATATCCAATACTTTTTAATCTTATGACATCGAGAAAAAATTAAGAGGGATTGTGCTGCTATTCCTTTCTGTTCAAAACAAAAACAATATTAAAAGCTGTCAGGTTTTTCCTTTTTCTGGATATGTACTACTACTTATTTTGGAGAAAGGACTAGAAAACAAATAGAAAGCGACACATTTTATGTTGATATTTGAATTCAGTGTGTTTTCTTTTGTTCAGTAAAATCATATGAAGAGGCCTCCCTAAAAGCCCTCAAACTCTGACACTATTTTTTCACTGCATTCAAAGATATTTCAGTAATAGTTTTCCTGTTTTTTAAATCCAGCTTCGGTTCACTGAAATGAATGCTGTGAGAATATATTTGAGCTTTATGTAGCTGTTGCTTTCAACTGATGAGAACACTGGGACTGCTAAAAATGCACTTTCCTTCCTGTGGCCTTGAGAAAAGTTCCCATAAGATCAGATCTCAATGCTTGGACCTTATCGTCTGTGAAGTCCCTTTCAACCTTTGCTTTTCTATTCTAAGATCTCTTTCTTGATATTAAGGTGTTGAATTTTTTTGTTTGTTTCAGAAATCTCATTAAGAAATCTTAATTTCAAACTTTTTGATCCTCTTTTATTAATTTTTTAAATCCACAATGGTGCTTTTGCTGAAAAGCAGAAGAAAACGCTAGACCGCAGGGCAGGCTAATCGTTTGCTTTCCAATTGATATAGTGGCATACAGGCTGTGGGATCAAACTGTCTTCTTTTTGTCCTGTAAGGGAATCTTCAACCCAGATCTCCACGTTCTGGGTAAATTCTTCAAACGTGGGGCTGTGAGGCCAGTTTCTGTGCTTACAGATGTGCTGAAAAAGTGATTCATCTGATTTACTCTAAATGTTTACTTTAGAGTGAAATGAATTTTTTCCAATGAGTTTTAACTGGATTTCAATTGATTCTGAAAGGAGCCTATGGTGAATATATCTGTAGCCTGTAGCAGAATTTTAAAGCTACTCAGATAGCTTTAATTGGTGATCTATAAGTAACATAAGCTGCATAGGAAAGACCATGTATTTTAAATAATATAAATATCCCATTTATTTCAGATAGACAACCATGATATATTGTTATGTACTGATTTTTTTTTTTTTTTTTTAAATTTAGGAGTGGCTGCCTGATGACTTATTGATTGAATCAAATCTTACTGAACAGTCCATCCATCCCCTCAACTGCTTATCAGTATCCTCTTGTTTTGAAATCCTTTTCCATAAGGCCTCTAAAATAAAGATTTTCATGGCATGATCACACCCGTGTGTTGGTGATACAGCTGGAAAGCCAGTGTATCTTTGAGTCATGGAGTTGCCACAGTTTTTGTCCATATTCTGACAATGTGAGTTATGACATTTGATCATTTAATATGGTCAATTTACATCTTAACTTTACTCACAATAGTTTATATAAGCACATCACTGGGCCTGGCAGGGAAGTGGTAGATACCACTTTGATTTTGGAAGAGCCTGGGGGATGTAGGTTGCTGAAAAAGACTGTCACTGTCCTTTAGTACAGAGTTATTCGTGATATGGCAATTGTTTGACCCGGTTTTAACATGTGATTGTAAACAAAGATTTTATTTTTTGATTTTGATTCAAATTACCTGCTAAAACAAATTCAACTTAACAGAATCTACCTTCCCCTTTTTTCTT
Source organism: Centrocercus urophasianus (assembly GCF_019232065.1). NCBI lineage: Eukaryota > Metazoa > Chordata > Aves > Galliformes > Phasianidae > Centrocercus > Centrocercus urophasianus. The sequence continues at coordinate 10,553,746 of NW_024884789.1, read as the reverse complement.
TCTTACAGTCAAATTGGTCGTGAACCAAAGGCAGATGCAATTAAATGTCACTTTATCCTAACTACTATGTGTTTTTTGCAAATAGAAATTTGTTTCTGTGGCCAAAGTTGCCTGAAGCCCAAGCTAATCATCCTCTTAAATGAAGGAGTAGTTAGTTCTCTTGCTGAGATGGGAATTCATTTACTCTATTAATAGACTTTACTGCGTACTTACTTTAAGTTAAAATGTTAAACTCTTTTAAATGCCTTTTTTAATACACGAATGCTTGACACCACCTGACTATAAAGGCATTCTATTGAAAGAAAATTCATTCACTAGATTGTCTTGAGAATAAGTGTATATAATAAATTGACGTATTGCATGAATTTAAGCATCTATACTATTATGAAATATAGCACATAAATGGAGAAGAAAATCGTGTTAGGGGATAAACAGGGGATAGAATCAGCAGTGCTAGAACTTTCCTCATATTTAGCATAGATTTTGATAGTTTTCTGACACTTTGGCTGCTTCTAGCCTCATATTATTTACAATGTGACACACCAATAGAGAACTTATGCAATTCATATAATCATTTAATACATTAATACCAAGACAAATCTGTCTTACAACCTGAATCACAAACCTCTTGAGATGTATCAATCTGTCTCTGCCACAAAAGCTCACGGAAAAGATGGACTTTGCAAAGTGCTTTGAATATTAATGAATCAAGCTCTGAATTGTATGAAGTTAGAGCAACTGTAAGCAAACATTGCCCTTGACTGATATAAATCAGTTCAACTTCAGAAGTCCATTGTCACCAAGTGAGAATTTGACTCCCTCATCATTGTGACCTGCTTTATCATTTACTGGATAAAAAAAATGAATGTCTTTCTATCCTGATGCTGGGATCTGCCTATTTTTTCCTTAAGTAATACCACCCTATGAATATATTTAGACAGATCCAACTCCTCTCGTTTAGGCTAAAGATTCTGTAAAATCCTTCTCTGTGAATTGCCATAATCAGTGCTTGTTCTGGTCTTAAAAGATGCTTGGGAAGGTAAGTAGAAAGAGTGGGATTAACTGGTCTGTACTGTGTGCGTTGTGCTACTGCAGTGTGCTTCAGGGGAGACTTTGATCTAGGAAAAGAGGAGAGGAATAGCTGATGCTGCACGGGTCTTTCAGTGGGCCAAAGAATGGCAAATGGAAAAGTACTTAAAAGATTTCTAACTCTTCCTTTAATGACTTACATTTTGAGAGCAGTATGATTCAAAATTCTTTGTTATGAAAGCATTCTTCTTTTTCATGTCGCTTCTGTGAACAGAAGTGTTCATTACTGCAATGACAGGGGTACTGTAGCCACAGCAGGACTATGTGACAAGCTCGACCAAAGAGTGCGAAGAAAAACAGCATCCCTCATTACACACTAAATTTCATATTTCATTTGTTTCCTGAGGTTGTTTTTGGAGATGGTAATAGTTTGCAGAGGGTATTTGTCCTAGTTTCTTAAGAATTTATGTCTATTTAAAAACAGATGTCTTAGTAGTTTCTTGGTGATGTTCTTGCAGCCGTTCTTTTTTCCTTGGTTTCTCATTTTCACTTTAGAATGACAGCCCTGAGATGTAAATTAGATGCAAAGTGAGTGCAGCACAATTTCTGAATTCCTGACTGACAAAAAAAAAAAAAAGAGAATGCATTGGGTAAAGAAGTTTTGAGTGCCATGACATTGAGAGTCTTCTGGGCCTCTGTCAGTACTTTGCAGTATTAGCTGACAACAAGGCAAACCTGGGCAGAACTAAGTGGTCTAGGTGAATAACACCAGCTGATCTCTCTGTCGTTGAGTCACGATAAGATTTAGTAATCTCTCATCTTTCTGTTCTTCTCGACTCCTGCACTGAATTAATGCATTCATGTAGAACAAATATTGAGAAAGTGTAGAACATAGATTCTGGTCATGCATGGTGTCTGATAAGAACTTGTGTTCTTCTTAAATGTAACTTGTAATTAAAGCTGCCCTTATTGAAATTGTTCAAGTAAAAAAAAAAAAAAGCTGATGCAAACATCTTTTTTTTTTTTTTTTTTTTTTTTTTTCCTAAGTCATCTGTGACTTCAGGCTTACTGTAACACACCTGGAAAAAAAGGCCGTTTTGGGGGAAAGGGGGTGTTAGTAAAAGGAATGCAAAAGCCTTTTTTTTTTTTTTTTTTCTTCTTTGTCTTTACATAGGCAAATGTTTTGGTGTCAGGATGGTTTCTAATTTATCATAGAATTGCCAAGCTTTTCTTGTTGGAAACTCTGCTTGTTTTTATCTGAAAGGCATATGTTTGGGGCATCGCAGCATCCTGTGAATCTTGCTGTGGAACAAGATTCATCTGCCTCGAGACATTCAGAGTTCACAGTGACAAATACCTGTGTAACTGTCATACAGACATTAGGGCCTTTGAAGGCTCTATGTATACAAGAATAGAAAAGCAAACTAAGGAAGTGCTGCTTCGCTCTCCTTTCTTACCATGGTGAGTGACATCTCTAATGTGAGCAGAAAAGGTAATGCTAAAATAATTACAACTAATCAGTCATTTGATCAGTGCTGAAGAAGAGCAAGCAATTCAGAAGAAAAAGGGAAAAAAGAGGCTATGAGGTTGCCTAGAATGAGGACACAGGTTTATGGAATGATCTTATCTAAGATTTGCATTTTTAGTAGGAATGCACCACAGAGCATGAGAGGCATTAACTGAAATTTCCCTGATCAGCATAAAGAAACAGTGGCTGTTACTGTTTTTTATGTAACCCTGTCAGCTTTCAAGCTTTGTTGTTTATCACTGATCTTTTGTATCAATAATAGGCCAATTAATAATTGGGACGTAATTATGGTGATCACTTAGAAAAACACAAAAAGTATTCCTTTATGTGTTAAGAGCTAATTGCTATAGAAAATAAGACAACAGATTAGAAGCCTGCAAAGAAATGAGATGAAACCAGTCCATCTGTTAAGTGAGGTGTCATAGTTCCCCTGTAACCTAACCATCACGCAACATTCTGCAGACCGCTGAGCATGTGAAGTGTTTATGAAGGACTAGGAGGAAAACAGTGATGGCATTCAGCTTCTGTACTGTTCAAGAGGAATGTCTTCCATGAGAAAACAGCAAAGCCCAAATGTGGTTCTTTTAGTTTGAATGCGTACAAGAAGATGGTATCCCTCACTGAAAGTGGAAAGCAGCCTCCTGAGACTCTTTGCTAGATGATAAAGGCCAAGTATGTTTACATGGTTAGCACGATAGGCTAAGAATAGCAGCCTCTCTCATGCATGGGTGGTGGTTGTTATTATTTTTTGGTACAGAAGGGTGGCTTTGCAGTACATGAACTGCTAGAAAAAGAGAGCCTGGACAAAGAATTTGGCTGAGAAGATGAGCAGTTTATAGAATCATAAAATGGTTTGGGTTGTAATGGACTTTAAAGATCATTATGTTGTGTAGAAATAATCTGTAAGACTTTCAAGTATCACAGAACATTTGTATATTTCAGTAATGATTTTCTGGGCTGAATTCCTGTTGATGTCAGTGGAATGACGTAATTTGGCTATTTTTTTGGTCTCAGTGCAACCGCATTGGCTAAAACTAATCAACAGCTCTTCCTGCTATTGCTGCAAAATAATTCATCACTTTTGTCTATCATCTGGCAATGTTCAGTGATTTGGTTTCAGTGCTACAGCAGCAATACTATTTGCGGTGGAATGCAACATACTGCAATTAACTTTTTTTTTCCCCAAATGCAATGCAGAACTTGCCAGTTAAGAATATACAACACCTGGCAAGCAACAGATGTTAACACTTTCCTAACAGGAAAGTTAATCTCAGACTTATTGCATTTTTTCATATTTTCTAATTGTCCGTGCTCTAAAATCTTCCTAGAACAGCCATCATTCAGAAACTTTGGGCAAATCCTTCATCTCACTGCTACAGATAACTGTGATGACTCCACAGTCCTATCTGTGCTTGAGATTGCTGATTAAAAGGGGTATACTTCAGCAATGACTAAAACCACTTCAGTCTCCAAACTATTAGAAGAGCAGCTGCAGTGCTTTCCAAGACAGATGTCATGTTGGACTGCCCCAGGCAGTAATTGAGTGTTGTTTTCCTCCTCATCCAAGATAACACTACATTTTCTCCCACTGATATTGTGGCAATACTTCCTGAGGTCAAAGATATCCATTTCACCCTTCAGATCTTCTGCTTGCTGTGACTAAACGTGTTCTGAGAAAAGCCACACTAGTAAAATGTATTTCTTCCCATTGCACTGCACTGGTTCTTCAGTCCTGAAGTATTTCTCCATGCATGTCTTCCTTTAGTAGTACTAAAGAGGATTCTTATATAAATAGGCAATGCAGTGGAGGGTGGGTGACTTTAGTTGAGCAAATGTCGGGATTTCTTTTAGAAAATAAGATCTTTTCAAGAAAGGTCACGAGGAACAATTGCTGTATGGTGTCCTCCTTAAACATCATTTTGCACATGTGTATTCCTGTCTTGCAGCTAGAAGAAGAGCAGGCAATACAATTGCACAGACTTCAGGATGGTAGTGAGAATGAGGTGATTTGCAGACTGTCTATGATAGTCTCTACTGTATGATTTGCTTGGAGTCTTTTCCAATGCGCGTGTGATCCTGCGGTGAAGAAGGAATTTGGAATTCTTGGATTTGTAATCTGTGCTGACATACTATAATTATTATTTTAACTATTCTGAGTGAAATGTATGTTCAGTTTAAACTCCAGTATACAAGTCATCTTCATAATGGTATTTTGCTTTACTGGTCCTGTACTTTGCAAGACTTCGAGTGAGTTGGTCAGCAAATAAGCCTTAAAATAGCCTTCAATTTTTTAAATTTTCTATTATGTGCACTTCCCTGATCTCTATGATATAACTGCTAGATTCATTCTGATATCGCTATTGTGGCAGCTTGGTGCAAAAAAGTAAGCAACCATTGTGGAAATTAAAAGCTACTGTTTTCCTTTTTGTCTGAGGCTAGTTGGTTTGTTGGTTTCTTTTTTTTTTTAATTGGTTTGATTTAAAAAGAATTTTATTTTATATCATGTTGCTGCTTTCAGTTTGTGTGTTTCTCCATGAGCTCTACCTGTACTGTTGTTCTAGAAGACTACAGAAAATATTTGAATTTCTCTGTATGTAGCATATCGTAAGGATGGCCTCTCTGTGTAACACCCTACAACATCACAAACAAGATTGTCACTTGCCAGCGATTCTTGGATATTTTATTGTATCGCTTATCTGAAGGAATAATTGTAGGCTGTGTATCCCCAAGTGGAAGTGTCCAGGTAACTCTTTTAGCTTGCTGAAATAGTCACTCATTTCTGAATTTAAAGTCTGAATCAAGCAATAATGTTGCACATGTGACAAACGTGATAAACATTACTCTTTGTTTTTACTTTTTTTCTCAGCAAGAGCCTGAATTAGTCATAGTGCCAGCTTCCCATTCTTACAGCTACGCAGCCAGTTAGTATGCCTGCCCATGTTATTTCTCACACTGGAAGTTTTGTCAACTTCCAACTCTTAAGCACATTGTATAGAAAAAATTGCCATTTATAGGAAGTTGGAATGGTGTTAAACGAGGTCACAGAATTTGTGAACATGCAGACCATTATGCCTCCAGCTAACCGTCTCACGATGGAATTGCTTAGTCAAGCCTGAAGGGTCACTGAGCTCCATGGCCTGGATGATCAATGTCAGCTAGAGATGAGGCTGAGGGGAATCTTTTACAGTGTTCTGCTCTCTTGCAAAAATAGGATTGCAGTGCATGGGTGTAGCTGAACAGAAATGCTCTTCATTTCTGAGTTGACTATTTTGTGTGTTTGGCTTCCTGAGCTAAATTATCCAATTCCTTTCTAGCCTAAGTTTTCTTTGCTTTTAACCCAGGCTGTACATACAGACAATATCCCTCTTGCACCTTTGCAACAAGTCATTGTGTTAAGTGGAGTTCCCTCCATTTTCATTTGTTTCTGCTGTTCAGAAATGCTCCAAAGTATGGCCAAGAACAAAAAAGTGAGAAGCTCATGGCTATCTAGACTTTCACCCAGTTCATGGAGCCAGTTTCCACATCCTATATTCCAGTTTTCTCTGTCACTTGGAGGCTGGATGACCTGCCTCATGAACTACTGTTACTGAGCTCTTAGTGGTGAGCACAAACATTAGGGCTTTTTTTTTTTTTGGTACTAAGACCATCTTTTTTACAACAATTACAGGAAGTCAGCCTCAGAGCTCTTCTGCAGAGATCACTCTCTTAATTTTATTTCACAAACTTTGATATTTGTCTTTAAAAATGTAATTTACAGCATGCTTCTCTGTTATGTTTCCTGTATTTTGAAGCACATTTCTCTGACCATGTGAGTGGATTTTGTAGCTGATTCTTTAAGTGTGTTATCAGGGTTTTGGAATGCCCTGTAAGAAACTGTGTCAGTATACATGAAGGATAAATGTTGGCTTACTTAAGTCTCACTGCCTTTCTTAAATTTCTTAGTCCAACTAGAATCTATAGGCAGAGGGAGAGTCTTGCACAGAATCTGGAACTGATTTTGACATATTTTGTGGGGGAGAGTGATAGCAAAGAAAAATAAGAGTTATTAGTTCACCAGGAGTGACTTAGTCTGTACAAACCTAAACATATAATTTCTCAGCATCCACCAAGCAACAATGAAAAAACTGAACAAAAGCATCTCATTTTACTGTTGTGTTTTTTTTTTTTTTTTTTTTCTATATGCCAGCGCCACCTTTACTGTAGTTCGGGCTATTACTGTTAATTATGATCAGTACTAAAGAATTTGGTGGAGATTATAATCACTTCAACCCAAAAAGAGGAGAAAAAAAAATATGATAAAAGTTAGACAGAGGATGTTCCAATAAGAAAAAAAGAAAAAATCCAAAAACTTACACCTGTGAAAAATCACTGCAGTGAACCTTTTATTATAAAGCACTGAGGGACTTGTGCTAAGGGGTAATTGCCTGAAGGACTGTCACCTGCCCTCTAAAGTCTTTTTGCAGAAGACAGTGCTAAAAGTTAATAATTAATCATTTCCATTTAAATCTTCCAGGCATCGCAGGAACAGGATTTAGCTGTATAGCTCCTGTGGCTAAATCCCATACAATGTTGAAAATGTAAATGGTAATATCTTCATCAAACAGCTCAGTGCCATGGCAGAAATATTGGAGCCAGGACCTGTGGGAAAATGGTAGCGATCTAAGGGCTGTCAACTGCTATGAGATATCACTCTCATTTTTCTGTCCTTGCATGACTTCCAGGTTTTGGCTACTGCAGAATGTGGTTGTCCTGTCTGTTTACTGAGCAGCATTTGGCACGTGGGAAAAGGAAGAAGACACTGGTAAGGCTGTGATGGATCTTTGCTTGAGTTTATTCTTAATTATAAAATACTGTAATCGCATTCAGACTGTTAGTTTCATCATGTGACTACCTGAAAGATTAATGCTATCTGACCTCAGAAATGTCTGCAATTGCACAGCATGAAACTGGGGACTTCGCTATTATGAACTATAAAGTTTTCATATGAAAATATTTTATTATTATTTCTATTTATTTACTTTAACATTCTAAGACAAACATGCAATGTAATAGTGCAATTACTGAGTCTAGAAGTAATGGCCTTGGTACATTTCTGGCTGTCTTTTATAGAGCTATTATATTAGAATAATGCTTCTGTATGTGAAAAATGTCTTATTCTGTTAGCAAAGGATTGATCTGCTCTGTCCTGTTGATAGAGCTTCATTATCCCCTTGCATTCTTGAGGATGATAGCGTGTCCATGCAGAGAACCTAGATGAATGGACTTAGTCTTAGAAAAATTTATTTTGATGTTTTACTTTGTTATTTTGAATTATCATGGAAGAGGAGTAATTGCAACTTGCAACCATCCGTACAGTGATTTTCCTGGTATGAGTGTACACTTGTCTGGTGCCTAATCTGGTTTTGTTAGGGAAGGATTATTTGAGAAGTAAGGACTTTGGCTAAACTGAACACTGCTGGCAAGCAGTCTAGGAGCTGCTGAGCCTCAGTATAATACGAATACATGTTTCAGATGTGACTGAGGCACAAAAAACTGGAGTAAAGATACAGCTCTAGAACAGCCTAGAAGCTTTGTATTCACTGGTGAGCTGACAGGGCACAAGATTAAGGAGTGTCACTTCCGAGGGCAGACTATGTTTTAAGTCTCTTTGATGTACACAGACATTTAAAAAAAAAAAAAAAAAAAAAAAAACCCACAAAAAAAAATGTTTGTAAGAGTAACGTGTATTATATCTGAATTTATCTGCCAGCTCTAAATATCCTAATATTCAATATCCTATATCCAATAAATCCTCTAAATATCAAAGTTGTATCAGGAGTGAATGAGGAATTCCTCCTGACAGCAACTGGCCTACAAGCAGGACTTCCACCTGTGGAGTCTCTATAGCCAACTTTTAAACTAGATAACTGAGTACAAAAGTCAGACAACTGGAGGAAATCATTCTTAAATCTGGGGCTGCTACTTTCCTTAGGGGAACAAAACTGCTGAATTTAGATCTCTCAGTAACAAAAGTATTGTAAATTTGAGATGCAGAGTTTCTGTGCCCTGTCATGAGATGGGGACAGTCCTCTGAAAATGATATGTTTAGTCCTTCCAGAATGTATTATTTAATCACCAAATTAGCTGGAAAAGAATGCACTACTTAAAAAAATAATGCACAAAGTTAATGGATATACAGGCTGAACTTTGGATCCAGAGGATCTTAAAATCCTTATGAAATGTCAGCTTAATGTCAGTGTCTGGCTGCTAATTGCTTGTTTAGTATTGAAATACAATCTTGATTATAGATTTCAGTATTTAAATTGACACAAATGTGAGAGAAATATTTATGGGTCTAGTAATGGTGAATAGATCAGATCACCCAAGAAGGTATAACCTTATCCTTATGTAGCAGCTAAAATAAGAACAAATTTCCTTGTTACACTTCCCAAGGCCTTCCTCTTTAAAATGATTACTATCTTTGCTTCCAGTTGGCAATGCATTTCTCAATTTCCATTGTTCTGTCTTATTTGATGTAGTGTAATTCATTTTTATAAAGGAAATACATAATAAAGGTGATTTATTTAGCGTGGTCTTTAAGTATGTTAATCTGAGACCTTTGCGTTGCCTTTGGCCAACTTGCTTCAATTGTTGCTTTCTTCTATGGACTGGCAGAGATGTCTTCAATTAATTTTTGTGCACTGCAATGATTTGATTAAATGTGTTGCTATCCTTGTTGTGTGTGAGAGAAAACAAATTCCAAATTACTGCTTTTATATATATATATGTATTTACTTTGCTATATGTGTGTATATATATATATGCACATATATATATATATATATATATATTTCTTGTACAGTTCCTGGTTTACCCTCCAGAGCAGCTCATCCTGTGAAGACTGACTAGCTCCTTAGCTGGAAGTACTTTTCTGCTTGGGATGCTGATGACAATATTTTTCACTTTGCTGCTTAGGAGGAGCTGGTGGGAAGCCGGAATCGATCCATTTGCATTGCATGCTGCTGTTGGAGCTGGCCCACAGCTGACATTACTTCATAAATTGTGCTTTGTGTTTAACAGCTGCCATGGGGTCTACTGAGATTCTGGAAGGTTTTGAAATGAAAGATTGAAGGGAAGCTGTTCTAGAGACTGTTAAAAAGAAATGGTGATTGTGCAGGACTCAAAGCTGGTTCTCTACAAAACATTTGAGGAGCTCTTTTTTTTTTAGTTCCCCTGGGGCTCTGTTTTGCAGGCATATTTAGTAGTAAGGCAGCTTGCGGTATGATGGTAACTGCTGGCAGAGCAGATGAAAGAAAACAACTTGGTAGAAAAGATTTAATGTTATTTTTTAATCCATTAGAAAGAAAATACTGCATCAGCTCTTTTTAAATTGTACATTTGAAAGAATTTCAGGATACAGATCAGTATTGTTTCTGCAGAGTGGATCTTTCTGTGCAGGTACAAGAAATGTGTCTCCATTCTCTAAATGCCATAAATGTTACAGGGTTTAAATTTTGCATTCAATTTCTCGTGCAATTCCTTGAAGGGATAAGTGAGCATTCTAAAGTTAAAGCAGTGTGATTGGTTATGACTTCAAAATGCAAGGACCACAGCTAAATACTGGCTAAAATATTACCCAGGAGATTTGTGCTAAGTCTCTTTTTGCTACCTTCTCCTATCTTCACTTTTTAGGTTCTTAAAAGACATCAACTGAATCCAAGATATCCTATATTTTTTAATTATTTATAATTGTGTGTTAATAAAATGTATAATTACGTATGGGATTTAAATCAGTCTGAATTCTCGTCTCAAGAAAGATCTGTCAGGTCTTCTGTTTGATAGTTTCTCATATTAGACTTCACAGAATCAGCATGGGAAAGTACCTGTCTGAGTTTCTGCTCTTGTAAGGTGATCTTCCAGAATGGAGAATCGTGGACTTGCAAGTTCACATTCTGTTGCTATACTTGAGGATCAGGCTGTACTAGGGACCAACATAATGCTCTAGGGACGTGAAGATTACTGTTCAGTTTTGGCACCATTGAAAGCAGAAGCTATTACTTGCATCAACCATACCATATTTGTCTCTTCTTGCCACCTTTATCAACTTTTTCAACCTAATAAAATTAGAAAAATCTTCTCATATTGCTCAAGCTTAACAAGTTGAGGCTTTTTGATAATTCCGAAGTCCTTGTTTTCCACTGCTAGATGAGTAGCTAATTCTCATTTACGACTCCAAAAATCTCCTATAAAGACCTTACAGCATTTATAGTTAGACTGTTCCAATACATTACTTCCGTTTAAAATAGAAGATTCAGGTAATGAGGGCTGTAAACCTGTGTGAAGAGATGCATGATAGTAACTTTAGCATACCTACTGGTGGTTTGAGATTGTTTCTATCTTTGACTCTGTAGTGAGCCTTATTTCTTTTAAAATAAAAATAAAAAAAATAGACCTGCAGGTCCTCAACTCATATAAAAAAACAACAACAACAACAAAAAAACAAAAAACAAATAAACAAAAAAACCCCAAACAAACAACTTAAGTAAAAGAGCAAACAGGAAATTAATTGGTAATCAGTTAACTAAAGAATATTAATTGTCAATTATCTGGAGGTAAATTCTGTCAGTTCCAAATGACTTATGAAATAAGATTTATGCTTTTGAATATCACAGATTCGATTGAAAAATTGAACAAAAATCAGTCTATGGATTTGAAAAAAATCTCTAATTATTTGGAAAATCATGACATGGGTAATATAAGGAACATAAAAGTACTCAGTACCTTATTGATTAAAAACTTATATCCAACAGAATGGAACTTATGCCTGAGTGATGAACATTGCAGAATTTTTTTGTTTGCTTATTTTTCAAACATATCTTTCTGGAGTTAAATGTCCCAGTAAAAGGGATGAAAGTGGTGTATGGCACGCATTATAAAGTTCTTTACTTGCAGAGTAGTGGTTGCTGTTCTAAATGATTGGGACCGTTTCCAATGAGTTCAGCCCATCTTACTGCTGAATTTCATTGTCCTAAATAAGGAATGGCTGGAACTGCAGAGATAAAGGCATTGAAATAAATGTTATTAAAGTACTTTCAGAGCTCCTAGTAAACTAATTTACATGCAGCAGCTGTGGGGCCAACTGAAACAGTAATTGACCCCAGTGCCCCCTTCTGGTTGTTCAAGGTGGAGTAATCTCAGGGGAAGCCATTCATCTCTGTACCATAGTAGTAGGTGACTGCAGAGTAATTACAGAGAATTCAGGTTTAGATTTATAAAGATTTGTCACTAGCCAGTGGATATCATTGGGCTCAATAAAACCAGCAAGCTTATAATTAGACAGAACTATCTAACAGTAACCTCATTTAAAAATGCAAATAATAAAAATATCTCTCTAACATCAAAAAAGTCTTTCAATATTAGAAATTTGAGTTGTAGAGAAGAGCGCTGATCTTGAAAAAGCTTGATGCCAATTATGTGCTTCACTGAATTAAAATGAACTCATGTTATTAATAAGACTCAAATGATCTAGTCTGCTAGTCCAACCTTTCGCCATCTCATACTTTCATTAGGAATGAACTTTTCAATTAAGGAACGTCTTCCAAAACTTAGTTCTGAGTTCTGACAAAATTAAGTTTTCTGGGCTGTGATTCAGTCACATCAACTTAAGTAATACAGAACAATCTTGCAGAATTTGACATTGTGACATGTCATTCTCTTATACTGCATCATAGGTCCTTTCACATTAAGTGATCATATTGTTCAGACGGTTGACAGTGAAAAATAGATCCAGCTGAGTAGTGAATTTTAGGAGGATAAAGTGCTGAAATAAGCCAGTCAAATACAAAGCGTAACACCTATCAAAGGTAATATTGAAATCTGTTAATTGAAATGCAGCTGTCAGAGCTACTCTGCTAGCCAGAAGAAATGGGTAGAAGGAAAATATTAAAGAAAGCTTTTTTTTTTTTTAAATGGTTCAAAGAACATTTTCTCATCGGAATCCTTTATTCTAATAATCCCAAGGAATTCCCATTCATTCACTTCTGAACATTGGGCACTTGAGACACTTCTAGATTTTGAAGGGGATGCTTGTATTGTGATTATCAAGGTTGGGAATTAGGAGGTGAGAGTTCTGTGGCTAATTTTGTACTGGAGCTTTTGTTTGACCTTGAACAAAATTTCAAGGGATTTATACATTTGTCAGGCTAGGTGCTGCACTCCTCATTACTTTTAACGTCCGCTTCTTATTAGTGTCCTTTGATATTACATGCCAAAGTTGGCGACAGTTGATTAAATGGATAAGATACCATTGACCTGGGAATTGCTTCAGTTCTAACTAATCTATTGAAACAAGAACAATTAAAGATGTAGTTACTGTATTACATACTGTTATGCCCATATCAGCTTTGATGATTAAGTAATTGTAAACATTGGGTAGAAATGCTGTAGTGTTTAAAAAGAGGTTCTCTCTTCAGAATGACTCTGTGGAAACAGCTGCATTTTTTTTTCTCCTAAAGTGAGGCAGACATAGTGTTTGGGTTAGTAAAATTAGTGCACAATAGCTACTGAAGTATTAAAAAAAAAATAGTGTTCCTGGCAGTACCTTCTATGAGTTATGTTGCCTTCATGCACGCTCAAGAAAGTCAAGAAGTCAAATGAAAGGCTAATTTCTTTTTCATTTGAATACTCAACTTTTTAAACATTTTAATTTTCTTTACTAATTTTGTTGTGTCAGAAAAAGTTAAAGACTTCAGAAAATACTCAGGTATTCTTTTAATGGTAAGAGAAAAATGCACTAGGATTGTTGCTGTATTTTCCATTTTTACAAAATATTGTTTGGGTTTAGCCTTTGTTATCTATTAATTAAACTTATGTTGGGGAGCATCACATTTCAGGAATTTTTGGAAATTAGGTCTTTTTGGTGGGGAGATGAACCAAGGGTATTCTGGGTAATGGAGCATGGATACTAGATTTGAAGGGATGCTAAAGCTGTGGAAAGTGTGTTCAAAAAACCAAAAAACAGAAACTACTTTTCTCTCTGGAATTTTTAGGGGGTTTAAAAAATCAAAAAATTTTTTTTTTTTTTTTTTTTTTTTTTTTCTTCCCCCCCTGCCGAAGAGGGAGGAGGATCAAGACAGCACGAATCTGTAAATGGGAACTAAAAGACTTGTCTCTCTCTCTGGTTAACTTTGATCAAAGACAAGTACACAAACTTACAGAAAGTGTCCTGGAATATGGAAGTTTCTTATTGAGAGCTCAGGAAAATTGCCCAATGTGAATAGCTGAGGTGATTGCTCTGGGTTTATTACTGTGGAGCAGTCCCTTCAGAAGCACACACTTTTACTGTTGAAAATCCCTGATGGCATTATGAGATTGTCATCTATTTAGAATTGGAAATTGTCCCCTATTTTTCTTACAATTCAAAACGTAATTGGTTTCTTTAAATGTTGTCTTCTACTGCTGCACATGGAACAAACTCAAAGCATTCCGTGAACCAGCTGTTTCTTTTCCCAGCTCTATTCTTACAGGTGTGATTAAGTTATTATCCTTTAAATCATTTGTATAGTCCACTGAACCACTGACTACCTTTTCTGTCTCTTACATGTCAATGGTTTGGTTCTGAAAAGATCTCCAGCAGGTGTAAGAATAATATTTGGCTTAATCTTCTCTTTATTAGCGCTACAAACAGCTTTTGGCAGATAATAGGTGGTGGAAAGTTGTGTAATTGCACAGGCGTTTGCTTTCCTTAATTTTTTGCTTTTTCTTAATTTCTTATATTAAATACACAGAACACAGAAAATGCATGTTATTTGAGTGAGCAGTTATGTCTTGCTTAAAATGACAAGTTCAGCTGTATTACATGTGGCTACAACTGCTCTTTGCTTATGAAGCTCCAGATGGCACTTTGAGGTTAACGTCATTGCAAGAACTTTAACACAGGGTGACAAAAGAGAAAAAAGGATAGTGGAAGACCAACTGAATGACAGTTTCTCTGGGCATCATGCTGTCATAGAATGCTCTAGTAAAATGACTCCCTGAACTGTTTTATTTATTTGGACATGGAAAAACTAAACAATTCATAACCAAGAATCAGTCACCTCAGGCTAGAATTTACTGGGACTTAGTGCAAACTTGTTAGAGGTTTGGAAAATCTCAAAAGGGAAAGTGATGGAGAAGTTTTGGAAAACTTGCCTCAGAGGAAAAAAAAATATATAAGTAATAAATGCCCAGCATTGGCTTTTTCCTTCATCTCTTTATGGATTTTGCTGATTCCATCTGTATCTTCATACAAGAGATTTTTCACCTGCGTTTCATTTCATGTATTTTCCCAGACCTTGTTTATTTACCTGACTACATTATTTACCTGTTTATTTACCTGACTACTATTTGACATTATTATTTTTATTTTTGTCTTTCATTCCCTCAGCCTTACTATTAGATGTCATAATAAGAATTTATTCAACAGCACTTTGTCTCACCCTTACCTCTTCCAGTTTTTGCTGTAGTCTCTCTACTAAGCAAGTCTACTTGCTCCTGACTAGTTCCATTTTTTTTCTCCATCTTTCGTTTGAGCCAGATGTTCCAGGTGTTTGTCTGTCTGTTCTCCACCCTTCTCCAGTCTCTTTTTTACTCTTTAGGCCCCTTCTTCCAGTCTATTTTCTGTAAGGATTGAGTTTGGGAGCTGCTTCCTCTGTATGGCTTGGACTAAGTAAGGAGAATGCTGAAAAAGCAGAAAGTTCTCTGGAGTTCAGGTTCCTAGCCATTGATTTAGATCTGAGCTGCAATTGCAAAGAATGACTTTCTTAGGCCTCTGGCGCATATTCAGTACTGACAGAGAGAATGGGCAGCACAGCAGCTGAAGTCCCAGTAATACTGGCTGTGCACAAGCCAGAAAGAATGTGAGTTGACAATATGTGGCTTTTCAGTGAGAGAGCAAAAGACTCAACTTCTCTGCCAACCTGCAAAACCACATTCTAATGCATAGAATTTCATAAAGGAAATCTTCAGAATCTTTTAAAATTATAAAATACTGCTCTTTCTACTAGTCTTTTTCTCAGGAATGGATGATTCAGGCCAAGACAAACATATAGGCACAGATAGGCAGAGCTTTTTGACTGGTGTATGTTACTGAAAATAGGATTTTCAGCTGAGGCACTGCTTCAGACTTAATTGAATAATATTCTATGAATGAAAGATTTTCCTTTCTGGGTGTACATTTATTAACTTTCGTACTTTTCCTTAATGTTTGCCATTCATTTCGTCTTTTGTAATATTATCGTTCAGCTGGCAAGCAGAGATGTGAGAACATCTGGCATTTGCAGTGAAGTCTTCATAGTTACGTTACTCCACTGTGCATAACTTATGTTCTTGTTGAGGCTTCATATTATTCTTCAGAAAATGAACTAAAATTCCAAATATAAGTTCATATGTATTGTCAATAAATTTTACAAGTAAGAATATTATTTTGATTTACTTGCATTTGAAGTGGATTGAACACAGATCATCTTAGGTGATATAAATAAGTCTGTCGCAGATTGAATTATTACAGTCCTGTCACTGATCCATTTGGAATCCAAGAGAGAAAACTTAGTTATGAGGGACCCTTTGAGGAAGAATTGTACATGGTATGGGAGTAACTCAACACGATTCTTAGATTGCTAAGCTTACTATTAAAATTATTCCAGTTTTCAAAGCAGTGCAACTTCAACTTTTCCAGACATGCAAAAGCTTATACTGGAGACATCCTTTTATTTGAATGTTAGGATTTTTATAGCACCTTGATTCGTAATTGCCAGTTTCTTGTTCAGCAAGATAGCTTTTCTAAAATGACGTTAGTAATATTTCTAACGCAGGTTTTATCTACTAAATACACTGGGAGCCATGGGTGGTGGTTTTTTGTTTTTTTTTTTGTTTTGTTTTAGAGTGGTTCTGGAGATCTGATAAACAAATAGAAACATGCTGTCACCTATTGTGACTTCTCAGAAACAAGGAATATTGAATTCACTCCTAGATGTCTGGCCTTTGTGAATATAGTACTGTGCTTTGCACTTCTTTATACCTGGTACTGGTATTTAGCTTAGGCACTGTAGGCTTTCACTCTGCCAAAATGACCTTACCATGGACAATAAAGTTTATTGAAAGTGACTGACCATTCTGACAATCTATTATCTGGCAAGATGTTGAAGGAATGTGGGAGGGAATGTGGATCTTGTGATAGTTCAGTATTCTTATACCAATAAATAAATGATTTTTAAAACTTAATTTCCATCCTAGAACGCATGTGTGATTAATATAAGTCATTAAATACTTAATCCACAACTGTGCTCTTCCTTGTTCTTTATATCCACACACTCAAGCACATCTCTGGGGAAAAAATAGTTCATATAACTTGTGCTTCTTTCTTTCCTTTGCTTTGTTTTTGGTAAAAATATGAAAGTCTAAGCTCATAGAAATGGTTTTGTAGCTGTCCAGATATCAGTAAAATGTAATTTTTCAGATTTAAATGTTGTTACATTGTGATCAAAATTCCAGAAAAGGAGGTATGTTTTGTCCTGTCTACATACTGGATTTTCCTGTTACCTTAGTATGCCCTTAACAGTACTTTAAGTGGGAAATAATTATAAAGAAGCACTGTCTGTTATATTATTTTCTAATGCTACAGACAGGTTTGTAAGTGGCAAAAACTTTCTGTGATCTTTTCGATATGTAGAAATGATTTTGGAAAGATGTTAACAGAGAACGGGGAGCACATTTGTATCAACTATTTCATATTTAATGTTTGTCTTTTAGGAGAGGTCACCCATGCAGACTGCAACAGCGAAAATGCTGCATTTATTTTCTTTCAAATATTTGAACTTCAACAGCAAATGTCTGATGGCTTAGATGCCTTAGTAAACTACTGCTTGATTCAGTGAAGTCACTCGCTGCAGTCCTTAGTGACTGTTGTTTTGTGTAGGTTTTTTTTTTGTAGGTGTGTCCCACTTTAGTGGGATAGGTATATGAATAAACCTGAGAGAGAACAGAGAATATATCTGCAGTTATTTGTAATAAAAATATTTCAGCATTTGCTGTATCGAAGGTACTGAATGGAATTGTCTGGAAAGAAATTGATTGCTGACAAAACATTGCATGATCATCCATTCTTTTTTTTTTTTTATCATTTGTTTGAAATTATTTGAATGTAACTAGGACTATCTATTTTTTATCTATAGCCTTTGATGACTCTTTAGCCATGGAAATAACATTTATTTGTTTGCACTTTGCTAGTGAAATATCTTCTAAAGCCCAACATAAACCTTTCCCTTAGTCAGATTTGTTTTTTATTATTTAAGATAATTTTCTGTAGTTTGACTTGGGCATGGGCAGATCCATGCTGCTGTTTCTATTCTGAAATTAGAAGCTTATAAGGGAAGTGTGCATATTGCCATGTAAGTCTGGATTGCAGTTTTGTGTGGTACAGGACGGCCAGGCTTTCATCGTAGTGTACAAACACAGAGGCAGTCGCTGAGGTAGTTTCATGTGTTCTGTTAGATGGGCAACACCCTTGGGTGTGTTCATATTCTGATGTACCCAGCAGAAAAAAAAAAAAAATTAAAAATAAATAAATAAACAATAAACGTTAGATTGCATTTTTTTCACTTAGGGAAAAGCAGTGTTATCCTTTTATGAGTAAAATCAGGCACAGTTGTAATGAAATAACAGAAAAACTTAGCTTCTTCCACAGTGAATCATAGAATGACCTGGATTCAAAACGACCACAATGACCATCTAGTTTCAATCCCCTGCTGTGTGCAGGGTCACTGACCACCAGACCAGGCTGCCCAGAGCCACATCCAGCCTGGCCTTGAATGCCTCCAGGGATGGGGCATCCACAGCCTCCTTGGGAAACCTGTTCCAGTGCATCACCATGCCTCTGAAGTGTGTCTGTTCTCTATCTCTCTGCTAAACTTACTTCAAAATATAATACAATCAAGCAATTAGGGGGAAAAAAAAGAAAAAAAAAAAGGATGAGAATGAAGAGTTTCTCCCTCACTTCTATATATATAGGTGTAATAGAGCAAAGGGCTATTTGTTCTGCATGTATTTATTTATTTTGATGCCTTGAATAATGAGAGCACATCTTTATTCACTTTTCACTAATAAACCAACATCTAACCTCTCTAGTTTCTGGTGGATGCTTGAAAGAAGGATTTTAAAAACTCACTTTTTTTTTTTTTTTTTTTTTCTGATGAAGCTCAATTAAATGACTGTTCATAAAGCAAATGCAAGAAAGAAGTAAACGTATCCACAGCAAATTAAAAATTTCATTTTTTTGTTTTTTTGTTTTGTAGTGTTTGCACTCAGCAAAATCCCAGCAGAATGACTTACCAGAAAATGGATGAAAGAGTGCCCTCCAGAGGCAGAATTCCACTGAATAAAACTCCAAGATACGGGGAAGAGGAATTGGAGAACATAAACATTACGGCCATAGCTAGAAAAGTTGGCATTGCTCAACATTCACATAAATACAAACAAGTAAGTACAGCCTGAAAGTTAAAGAAACTCCTTTAGGCAGAAAAATCTTTGAATACTGTGATTTTAAATGAAGTAATTTTTGTAAGTATTGAATCTGAGTGCCAAAGCAGACTTGATCTGCATAAAATGCAGCCAGAGGATCTCCTGATAAATTCTAAGTAAGGCTTAATGGAATTGTACCTTGATGCAGAAACCTTTGGCATATGGCATTTAAATAAAAACATTGCCAAGGAATTGAACTGCATGTGTTATGGAATGCTTTGTTATTTGGCAACCTTGAAAAGCAGGTGTGAAAAACATGTCTGAGTTCACCTAAAACAGGCATTAGCCAGTATTTTGCTTTTTGTTTTAATTGATTTTGCAGAAAAAGAAACTGAACTTTTGGGGGTGTTGGACTGTAAATCAACTCAGGTCACTTCCATAAACAAGTATAAATATGAGCTGTTATGTTTGAAGCAAGTAAGACATTTAAAAACAAAGGATTTTATTTAGATATGTTAGGAATCAGTACTCAGCATTCTTTTGAAATTTCAGTCTTTTTAATTTTTGTGCTGACACATGCTTTTTTCAGAGAAGTCACAAATATATTTATTTTGTTCAACTTTTAACCAATTTGGCAAGGGAGAAAAGGGAGTTTTCAGCTAAAGCTATAAATCTGCTTTCTATAGCTGTGAACAATTACAGCTTTTGTTTATTTATTTTGATTGGCAAATGGAGGAGCAGGTAAATTATTAATAACAGTTGCACAAGAAGTGCTATTTTTCTTGTGGTGTTACATGTGCTTAACGGTACAGATTTGTGCTTTTCAGTTTGAAGAACGACAGACTATAATCTTGTACTCAGTGATGTGAAACAACTTCAAGTCTTTGCTCTTTAAAACATCTATTTTGAAAGTCCAGTGGCACAGAACATAAGCTTTCAGTCTCCTCTGAACCCGGTCTTTGTTCTTTGTTTTTCTTCATAGTTGTTGCTATATCAAACCAGTGAGAGCTCAATGAGATGTGCTAATAAATTGCTGATAAAGTCACTGAGAGTAGAAAGTGACAGATTATTTGATTTCTTGCAGTCCATTTTACATTAAAAGTGTCATGTGAAGGTCTAAGGGAATATTTTTTTTTCCACAAGGTGTTCATATTTTGTTTCCTTTGAGATACCTATTTGTTTTTTTAGTCTATTTGCATTTGCCATGAAGAGGCACTTTCCCTATGCCAGAGTCAATCAGTGATTATCCTAAAGGTATCACTCTGCCGGCATTAAACCTACATGTAGGAAGAGTACAAAACAGTCTGTTCTGATAGGTACAATGGATGATCTAGTTCTTGAAGAACTTCAGCTTTTTGTGTTTGCTTTGTAACAGTCATTTGTTTTGAAAATCTTTTTGACCTCATTCTTATCTATTGTAATTAAAAGTGAGATAACGATGCAGAATATATCTTCTCTGCATGCTTTCCTGTGCAACTGCAGCATTTGTATTGATTTAGATCCCTTAGGAGTATAGACATGGGATACTCATCAAGCAGATTTACCTTAAGGTGCATATTGGCA
The DNA here is from genome assembly GCF_019232065.1 of Centrocercus urophasianus. NCBI lineage: Eukaryota > Metazoa > Chordata > Aves > Galliformes > Phasianidae > Centrocercus > Centrocercus urophasianus. Next base: position 10,533,153 of record NW_024884789.1, on the reverse strand, counting down.
TTTCCCAAAGTGCTTTGTGTCCATTCCTGTGTAATAGGAAAGGTGTTGATCATCTGCATTGTTAAGATACACAGTCACAGCTTAATCACTTAACCTTACACTTTCTCTGGGAATTGTGAGCTCTATTGCTGAGTGTCAGTGCTGTAATGTGTTTCTACTCTTGACAGAGAAATCAGCATCCTGATTCTGCCAGTCTTATGGTTGTTTTTTTTGTTTTTGTTTTTAAGTTCTGTTCAGAGTAGAATTTCGTATGAAGTAGTACACAGCTGCAGATTCTTAACAGGTTTTAGTGCTGTATTTTTTGTCAAGCTTGCCCTTCACCTACTCTGTATGCTAGCTTCTCTGAGAAGGGAGTGAACTTTCTACTGCTAAGCGAGTTATCTGCACAGATGATCTATCTGCAGATTTCTGATGAAAAGTCAAATGACAATATGTCAGTTTCTGAGTCCTGGAGAAATTATTTCACATTACCCTGGCAGTGCTAATGGTTTACAATGCTCTTGGCCTGTAATGGGCTGTTTGCCTTGAACAGCTTTGACAGTTTTGCTGAACTTAACATGTACTCAGCTAAGAGATGATCTTTCTTTGCTACATTACTTGCCATTTGAATAGGTCACATTTTGATGAGATGTGTTTGTTCTGCTGACTGTGAAACCGCTGTATAAATCTTTCTTTATGCTTTCGTACTTCTTGAAAGATTCAATGTATTATTCTGAGAGCAAATATCTAATTATTTGCTGCTGGAAGCCATGTAAGAAAACTTCTCTATATTTCTGAAGTTCCTTGGGGACATCTGCCATGGCAAGCTTACACCCAAAATGAAAAATGGGAAGTGATTTCATTCCATCGTCTTGTTGAATGAGAGTCTGGCTTTGTGAAAAGACCAAAATAGTGAAAGCAAATTGCCAAGGGGGGGAGGCCTTTACTAGCTCTTTTAAGGTTATGTATTCTGGCTGAGAAAGTGAAGATCTAGTCAATACATTGGCTTGTTTGTGTTATATCCAGTTCTGGAGGAGAGCACTCCTTGGAGTTATTGATACTATATCAAGTGTAGTGGTACTTCTCTACCTCTCAGACACAAACCTTCTGAGATCTTGCCTGGTAAACTGATTCTTCCTATAATGTTTTGTTTTCCATTGCTAAGCTTCTAAACTGAGCTATTTACTGAGCCTCCAAGATGAAAGATGAAACTACTTAATGAAGCAAAAAATATTCAGAAGGAAAAGCACTGCAGGTTACATATTTGTAGGGCTGCAAGGAACAGGTATTGGTGAATTTTCCACTGGCAAGTTTCTGCAGGATTTTGAAATCTCTTACCAGGGTCTTCATACAGTAGACTTTGGTTCTGATAGTAGAGGACAGATAAATTAGGGGGTGGATTTTACCTAATGTCTGTAATTTTAACATCTGCACCCCTGTTCTAGGATCCCTGAATGGAGTTTAAGACCTCCAAATGTTTGTGCAGAGCAAAACAATGTATGGTTAAGAACTGGTACTGTGAAGTGAAGTTTTTCTAAAGATGGATATTAGCCTGACTTTTCAAGTGCAGAAAGTTTTTAAGTTTCCCTTGGAGCTGCAGCAAAGTGATCTGAAGCTGTCCTAACAACACTGAGCTCCAGAGCAGTAGAATTTCTGTTTTCCATTTTGAAGGTTATCTTAACTGGATACCACCATACTGTGAATTTGTATGATCAGGCGTAGCACAGCTTGAACATTCTGCACAAGGAAAGGTAATGGAATACTTTAATGCTCAAGGAAAGGTTAATGAACAAGGTAATAAAGAATTCTACAACAAATATATGGAAACTGTTGCCTGAGTTACTAGCTGAGTTCATGAAAAATCTGCCTTCATCTCTCCTCCAGTTTGCAAAACCACTTAGGAATCATAGTTCTTTGTTTTTGAAATGCATGTAAAACCGATATCCAGAGTCTTTTATATGCAAGCAAAGCAGCTGAGCATAACAGGCCCATTGTCTGAGCATCTGAACAAGACCCATAAAGTAGGTTATGAATATGAAGCTAACTCTATTCTACCTCTCAGTTGGATCTGAGAGGAAATTGTCTGAAACTGGGCCTTCTGCCATCAGTGCTCATGTCTGAAAAATGTTAACAGACATTCTGGTTATCGTTTGTAATACTTGCCCTTATGCCACGTGTTTGGTGTCAGGTGGAAACTTCCATACTTATGGTGGAAACCAGATCTTTCCTGGCTTTGCCGGGAATTCTATGACATGTGAATTCTATGACAATGCCCCCAGAGCTGATAATGTATTAGGGATAAATTTTGTTAACTTCTTCCCAAACTTTCATTTTCTTTCTTAAACATAATGGATGGATTTAATTGCAATAATGAAATACTGTTGCTGGAAGTTACAGTGGAAGTATCATGCATTTTTTCATGTGGCTCCTGAATATGTTTAATTCTACATGCATGGAGAAGGAACTAGGAACACTAGAGAGAAGCCAGAAAAGCTTGAAAAGAGCCAGATTTTTTTGTGGGTAAATAAAGCACCTTTCTTTCCACTTCTTCTACATCCCTAATGATCCGATATCTGCTGTACCAGGCAGATAGTCTGCGTGAGCTGATGAGTGAATTATTTATCTACATGTCCGTTCACAGTTCCGCACCTGTGTCAGTTTTGGTATGTACCTAGTTTTGACAGAGCCAGGTCACATGCTCTGCTCTTTTGGGATGTTTTATTCCATATCTGTCTGGTATTTCAGCAGTTGTCAAGAGTATCAGTAACACTGGTGAGAGGCCATTTGATTGTTCCTTGATAAATAATTAATGAAGAATACATAACGTACTGGTATCCTGCTTTTGCTCCATTGAATTATATGGAGAGGACTTAAACGTAACAAACATCAATTCATGGATGACTCAGCTGGATTTATTATTCATTTGAATTTTCAGAATTGTCCAGCATGCAAATGAATATTTCCATTCTGAAAATGACTAGTGCCATTCATCTGTTTGTTTTAATTTCTTTTTCTGGTACTGCTCAACATTCTTTCATAACAAAGATATCCCACAGCTTGCTTTTTCATGTCTAAGATCAGGGAAAGGTGAGACATTCAACAGAGATATAATATATCTGTTTATTTTTCAGTTTACTGAGTTCATCTACCGTCATCTCCACGAGCATTAAATTTCGGTAAGTGAAAAAGATTGCAAAAAATATTGAGTTTAGTAGGGAAAATGTTAGAGCAAAGCAGTCGTAAAATCACTTGCACCACAGCTAATAAGGATGCCCTTGGAAGTGTTCTACAAAAGGACTGTTTTAAGTTCAGCACCAGGTGTGCTATCACAAGTCATGCTGACTGCAGAGTGCTGGCCTATGTAAACTCTGCAGGCAAATGCTCAAAGTGCAAGGTCAAGCTATAGTTACCCGCTGCAGTGATTTGCAGCTACATCCATTGATTTCCTGGTGCACAAATGAGAGATGACATCAGATGAGCTTTGTGCTAGACTTGATTAAATTGGATGCTGCACCAGACAGAAAGGATTACAATGATGTTATAGGTTCTAAGAAAACATGTAGCACAGCTGTACCTCTGTCAGCTGAACCTGACAAAATTGTTCTGAGAAAAATCTTTAAAGGTAACGACTCACTCTGGTCTGGTGTACTGCTGTACTACTAAGCTTGTACACCAAGCTTATGGTTGTTTAAAATATGACTTTGTGCTGCATATGTTTAGATAGAACGACATGACTGATGTTATCTTTGAGATTTCAGATCTTACACTGATACATCTAATTTACATACATGCAGTGCACCAAGTGCACGTTCCTTTGTAGGTACTGTAAACCAGCTACAGTACGTGAATCTCTGCGTGTAATATGATAGCATTTTATTCGTGTTGGAAGTAATGATTGTGTTATGTATTTCCGGCCCAAAGAGAAATAGCATGACTTCAGGCAACAGAAATTAACAGTATGAAACATTATTGTTTGTGATGTTGTTGATGTTTTAATTGCTGATCATTAATCTGTGTACTTCAGCTCTAATGTTGGTGGAATTATAATTAGTCCGGTGTGTTTTGCTGAAATGTAGAAAACAATCAGTCTGCCACTAATGATAGGGCATGTGGGACTCTGAAACTGAGTATCAAGTCAGTACTTTTGTTCCACTGCGCATATTTTATTAATACTGGTATATCTGGAGAAAATTGTGCTTGTCAGGAGAATAACTAAAACTAAAGAAAACTTACAGAAGTTAAAAACAAAGGAAACATCGCATGTTTGATTTATTTCCAGTTAAATACAGTAATCACATCCTTATGTAGATAGTATCCAATTTAATCAAGTTAGTATCTTGTAGTTGGATATGTGTATTTATGGAAATGTAAATAATGTCATTATATTTAGTTATAAGCATGACCTTCACACTTGTATATGTGTGTGTCCAGTTAATTAGAAGTATGTATGCTCTATTTGTTGTTACTAAAATAACATATCTGATCTTTTCTGAATAAAACTGTTGTTTTAAACAGTTTAAACAACAGTTTTATTCAGAAAAGATCAGATTCATCATGAATTGATACATGATAATGTCTGAGCACACTGTGTTCATGAAGTTTAAGAACTGTATGTATGTTTCACAATTATTACGTTGTAGATCCAAATCTAGCTCTGCTGATGGGCCAAACTTCTTTTAAGACATTTATGTCAAAAAAAAAAAAAAAAAAAAAAGGCTGGTAAAGCCAGTCAAAAACAAAACCCTGTCCCAACATATTGCATTCCCTTGCATCAATACAAAAGGTGTGAATAATTGCACACTTGTTGGACTCTTGCACAACTTGTACAATATGTCGGATTTTCACCGACGCACAGTTTGTGAGGGTCATAAAACCAGCTTTTACCATTTGGCCTTGTCTGTTGTAGCAGGGGAAGATGATTGGAGGCATCATGCCCAAGGAATGACTGTAAACTTCCCAAACGGAGTTGATGTGAATCCTGGCACCTTATTTCATTTTCTGTCTCATTAGCTGAAATCACCTGAAACGAGTTTTAAATAAACCAAAAAGAGCCCTTCAGGAACTGTCTCATGAGCATCCTACCAAGGGTTTTGCACACCATAACTACATTAGCTTCGACTGCATTTAGGTCACCCTGACACATTCCAGTTTTAAAGCATCTATAATCTGATCTGTCCCTGAGGTACTGCCAAATACTACAAAAGTGAGGACTGAATCATCCTCTAATGAGGCAGGGCCCAGTTCTCATTTGGCATAAATCAGTATCTAAATAATTTATCCTTGCTAAGAATCTGTCACCTTGTGTTTAAAGAATAAACTTATTTCCTAGTTAACGCTGATCTGTAATATTCCGTGAACCTACTTACTCCCCTAAAGTCTGTATTTGGGTATAGCACAGAAGTGAATACATGTTTATTCAGAAATTATTTGGTGCAAGTCTAAAACCAGATGTTGTTTCCACAGTAATCTCTAAAATCAATGATAACATTCCGGTTGCCAGCAGACAGCTGAATGTCAAGCTCTTAATGACTGAATTTTCAATAAGGCTCCGTTTCAGCTCGGTTTCACATGCGATGGTTTTATAAATTACAAAAGTCTCATGACTGAATGAAATACAATTCTCATTACAGCTGTAGTGTGGGCGACATTTTGCATTTAATGTTATTTCACTTTGACCGTTGTTCTAATTGTGCTAACGTTACTGTATGATACATCATCTAATTTTAATATGAGTTTAAGAAATGGATTAAAACCTGGAATGCACTTTTACAACATAATTTAACTGCCAAGCTCTAAGGTATGTTGATGATTATTGCCCGATTCTAAAATACTTTGTAGTAACATAGTCTACAGGTCTTTTCCACCCTTGGTGATTCTACATGGGTTTCTCCAAAAGTAATGCCTCCTACTTATTTGCATGGAAACTATGGTAGCTATAAAAAGCACACTAACGTTATTTTATAGAGCAAATTCTCAGCTACAAAACACTGTTTTTCAAAATAGTCCCCACCATTAACTATGCATTTTCTCCAGCGATGAACAAGAGTTTGCATGCTCCGCTCATAAAAAAAATCTGCACCAGCAAAGGTGACCCACTGTTGCTGTCACCACAGTTGAAACACACCACCCTCTGCCTCAGTGTGCTCACATCCACTGTGTTCTCCATAAATGTTCAGCAAGCATTGACAAATGTCAATGATGTAATTTTTTTTCACATGGAGGAATTTAATGCTACCTCTCTGTTTCAGATATCTGCTACCATACCACCAACATCTCCCTCTGACATGATAAGCTAACATAATAAAATAAGGAGGCATTGCTTTTGGAGCAGTCCTCATAAATGTAAGCATCTCTATGACTTGTGGAATGTGCCTAATTTTTAAACCTGGCTTAAAACAACACAAGCCTATGCAAAACTCTTCCAGAATAGCGTAACACTTAGCTTGGCTTTTCTCTTCTGCCAAGCAAAGGTTTATAGCTGCAGAAAGATGTGATGAATTAAGCCAGTGGATACTTCATAAGATCTTCAAAAGGAAGAGAGTAAAGTCCTGCAACTTAAGAACCAGTTGTGTGATGAGTTTTTGTGAAACTCCCAGAAGGCATTTTGTTACAGCCAAAGAATTTTGCATGGGAATTTGTCCAGACTTAGTCTGATGCGTTCTGGTTCAACGTGTCAAATGTGGGGAAAAGCAGTATTTCATATATATACTATGTGGCATATTTATTAAAAGCTGCCCCCAGTTGGTGTAGTGAGTTGGTTCTGAACTCTAAAGCAGATTGATTCTGGATAGCTCTTGAAATGAAAATTAATGTTGAACAAATCTTGACAGCTGTATGACTTCTGCTGGTATTGTTAAGACAGCACTCATTTCATTGTTTCATTCAGTATTATTATGCTGATTACTGGTCCTGCTGTATGTCTGTGCAACCCAATCAGTCTTTCCTTCATTGTTGAGTACATTTGTTGCATTTGTGTGAGATTACCCAGCTCCCTGAGCAATGAACGGTGGCATTTCTTGGCAGAATGTGCCATTACTTTGTAATAGGATGCTCTACAAAGCGTTGTGCCACACTGTACCCAACTGTGCTCTAAATCAGCATAAGTCCTTATGCTTTTATTTCTTTACTTTTTTTACACCTTGTCTTGGAAGCATTAGATGCAAACAGCTTTTTGTCTTGCCTGCATGCCTCAAGGTGAAAGTAAAACAATTCTGGTGCCAAAATGGCTAAATAATCAGAAAGAGAAACTCCCTGAATGGAGAAAGGGAGTTGGCTTGGAGAAACAGGGAAATGAGCAAAGGGAAAGAAGAAAGTAGAGCACTGAAGAGGAAAAAATATTTCTTAATTACTCTATGAATTTTCTCTTGTAGTTCTTAGATCTCATCCTAATTAAAGTAATTGGCATGTAGCCGTATGATATAGATGGAATTCAGACACATTCTGTACTGGGCAAATAGGGCTTAAATTTACATTTGCTAGTTAGCTTGCAAAAGAGGATTTTTTTTCCTTTCTTTCTTTTGTCTTTCATGGTTTGCAAAAGGAAGAGTGGGATTAAATGGCTGCTAAGAAAGAGGGGACATGGAAATGCTGTATACTTCTTCAAACATAACTTGACACTTATGTTCACCTTGCATTCAGAAGGAGTGTGAGCCTCTGCGGGAATGTCCCTATCAAATCCTCAGAATGTTTTACAGATTATATGTTTATGGGAGATTCTTTATGATTTAGACAGGAGCTAAAGCCATCAGGAGCTAATCTTAATGCTTTTGAAATTGGTGGTGTGATACTGGATGAGAAGCTGACCTCTCCCTCTGCTCTTCTTTCTACTCAGTGAATTCTCATCAACTTTTGGGTTTACAAGGTTAAAGCACTGTGAAGGAAAATAGGTTTACAAGAGAATTTAGCTTCCAGTTCTGGAGAAAAAGGAGCATGTGGTAAGTCTTGTAGAGACCTTAAATCATATGACTTAATCAAATGGATCATGAAGGCCAAGTACTTTCTCACTGGTTCCCTACAGATCACAGCTCTCTAAGTTTAATCTTCTGTGTCTGGAGACTCTATTCATGCATCTTCTGATTTTTTTTTGAGAAAAGCCAAGATTAATTCAGTATAGTTAAAAACATGTTTGGATACCAGTGCCACTGGAGAAGTCACAAAAGTGCCTGAATGATTAGACTGAGGTTGATCCAGATCACGTGGAGAACAGCTCCATAAGCTGTTGAAACATCCGAAGGGAAGGGGCAGAATAAAAATCAGAGAATATAAATCAGAGACTACCATTTGGACCCTGATTCCAAGTGGGGTCTTTAAGACTGGGCTGCAAGTCTTCATATGCAGATTTCAGCTCAAGCGCTTTAAAGATTGCACAAATTTCACTGATTTCAAAATGAACTGTGACTTCTATCCACATCTGAGAATCAGAAAACTCCTGTAAAGATGGAATATAAAGAGGAGAGATTAGTTGCCTTAGTAATTTGTTTCCATATCTGTAAAGCTGGAATAGTAATAGGTATTGTCTTCAGTCTTTTGTGGGGAAAAAAATCCAGCTTCTTGAGGCTATAGGATCTGTATTATCTCTCAGAAACACAGGTCTGTCTTCACAATAGAGAAAAAATGAGGAGTTATAAGAATAAATGGAATTCCTATTCAGAATGCTATGCACACTCTCAGGGTTTATAGTTCCCTAATTCTCTTGTTCACAGTCTAAGGATCACAGTGAGTGAGACACGCAGAGACCATTAGGGAGGATGGAAAACCTTGACTTTCCCTGAGAAGAAAAAAAAAAATTAGTTCTCCTGACTACTTTAGGTTTTAGTGTGTTCCAATGACGTGTAAATAGCACACAATCAGTGGTGTGTCAGTGTCAGAGTACTCAAAGATTGCTCTGCAGTGTTAGCTTCTAATCTTGCGGGTATTTGGGTGGATGTCATTGAAATGCCACTGATTAATGGGCTGCAGTGGCTTTGAGTCTGTTATTCAATGTCTTAAGTTTTGAGGTTTGAATTTTCTTTGTTTACCAGTGGAAGAGCTTGGAGTCTAAAGGAGTGGCTGTTGTTGCGATGTTGTTGTTCAGGGGTGTTTGTGTTCTGGTAACAAGTGTCTTCTGTACGTTGGTATTTCTGTCTATGCTGGTGTGGCACTTCAGTCCCACGAGTTTTCTCTCAGTGATTGCTGCAGTCTGCCTTGATAGGTTGAAGAAGGATAGTTAATTGCTGTTATAGCTGTTAACTGAACAGGAAGGTGTTGGAAGGCTTTCCACTGCCCTCAGTATTTTATTTATCTTCAGTTCCTGTGGTAAGGTTTTAATATTCCAGGGGCAAACATTCTTAGGTCATCTCTCCCCACAGGCTAAACAGAAAAATTGTGGTTAAAAACACTGGTGAGTTTCCTGGTAAAAGACGATTGTTATCTCACAGATGACAATATCCCTTCCTTTCCTCTTTCACAGACGTAACCACAGCTGGGAGAACACATCAAATTCTTTGAAAGGACAAAGAATTTAATTGTGGGTGTGTTACTTCATTTCATCACATCACCTGAGCAGAGGGTGAAATCCCAGGACCTGCACTATTGTCTTTTTTCCTTGTCAGCCCTTCTGCCTTTGCAAGCAAACGTTAGCTTTCTCTTCTTCCAGTGAGTCATTCTCAGACTTTCTCTGAACCTGTTGCAAGACCAAATGTGGGGGGTCATAGGATAGGAGAGAAGCTAGTGCAAGCTTGCCAGCACAGAATCATAGAATCTCAGTATCACTGAGATCAGAAAAGACCTCTAAGATTATCTAGTACAGCTATCAACCCATCACCACCATGCCAACTAAACCACGTTTCACGTTCCACATCTACATATTTCTTGAAGCCTCCAGGGATGATGGCTCCACAACTTTCCTGGGAAATTTTTCTTCATGTCCAACTTGAATCATCCCTGATGCAAACTACATTGCCTCTTATCCTGCTGCTAATTTCCTTGGAGAAGAGACTAACCCCAGCTCTCTACAACCTCCATTCACGTACTTGTAGAAAGTGATTATGTCTTCCCTGTCTCATAGTGGTGGGCACAAAGCTGAACACAGTACTCAAGATACGGCTTCAACAGTAACGACAAGGGCAGTAAAAGCACAGTAGCATGGCTTGCCTCTGCTTATTGACCAATCTGCCAGAGATGAGATTGAGAAAATTGATCTGTAGGTGTACAAAGCCAAACAGAGCTTGCTTTGGTATACTTGAAAGGAGGCTCAGCTCTCATGCTCTTCCTCATTTTTGTTGGGAACTGCAGCTCTGTTAGAATCTAGTACAGCAAACTTGATGCTTTAATAACAACTATGCCTATTCAACAAGCTACAAATTCTGATGATGTTTAAATACCTCTACAAATATTGAAAGGCAGAAAGCTACATGTAAATCATTATGAAGTATCATCTCAGACTGTATGCTTCATTGTATGCATTAATAGCCTTTGTGGTGGAACAGGACCGATGGTGACTATTAGCGAAGGTCATATATGCTTTATATAGGTTTAGTTATTTCGTATGTCTGACTACTGGAAATGCAGATAAGCCTAAAATTTATGTGAATCAGTGGGACTGGGACTTAGGTGTATTTAAAGTGTTTTTATGGGATGGAGCTGTATATGTAACTGAAGTTTTTCTTCTGGTCATGCTGCACAAATTCCTGTAATTACCTTAAAGGCGTCCTGTGTTGGCACTGAAGGCTGTTATTTTATTATAAGAAGCTTAAACTGAGTTAAATGGTAGTAACTCAAATGCTCCATGATACTTACAGAGAGTGGTTATTGACTCGTTCATGATATGTTACCACTGAGTTCTTCTGCTTATGCATCTGAAGGTTTAAGAAAAGCCATGCTGTTTAAAAGACACAATTTCTTATTATGTGCAAAGTGACTATACAAAGTGGTGTAGGATTTTTTTTTTTATGGCACTTTGAGTTCTGAATATAAGCAGGAAAATACAAGATGAACAGATAGAGCTCTCTGCTTTGAGCTGCATTTCCTGTCATCCTTGTGCATGTCTGAAAGATCTGATATTTTATGGGGGAGAAGTCATAATTTTTTTTAGGTTAGGAAAATAAGTCCAATGAATCCTACTAAAAGGCAGTCTCATGCTGGTGTCATTAATGGCCTCCCCTGAGAAACTGGCAAATTGATAAATTAAGCTTTCCGCCTGTGACAGCCTTTCATACACTCAGAATGTAGTCCTACTTTAGTCTTCAGCAGCATTAAATCAATCTACTATAGAAATACTTTTGCCTTCCTGCCTAGATATAAAATAGATCTAGAAACCTGGTGCATTAGTTCAAGCTGTGAGTCAATCTTTTGGAAATCAGAAGAGGCTTAAATTTTGTATTTATGTCGCAATGCATCCTTAATTGAGATATCTATACTGCTTCAAGGCTCTGTTCTTGAAAACCAATTAATATACATCACACTGGAACACAGTCTTTTTATTAAGAGTCAATTAAGGAAGATATAATGAGGCCAAGCTAGGTGAAGCTTTTAGTGTGTGTTATGCATAGTAGATCTTGAAAGATAGATGCAAAGTTAAATTTGACTTTGAACTTGCTTTCATCTAGCAGTGAGAAAAATTCTATATGTGCCTGTTCTAACAAGGAGCTAATAATAATAATAAAAAACCTAATCAAACTGAAACATCCTTCTATAAGAGATGAATTTTAGTTATGTCCCTTGTGAACACAGGGAAGTGATATTTTTCTTTCAAACTTTTTTTTTTTTTTAAAGGCTGATAGATTTTTTTCATTGACAGTTACTGGATGCTACTAATTTTTTTTCTGTTATCTTGGACATTATTTTAGCCAAACTGTCTTTATAAATGCCTAAAAACAAAACAGTTTCTTAGGACTGAAGTGTTATGTTGCTTTAAAAATGCAGAGTTAAACTTTGAAGACTTATGGTATTGCTTATTACTGTATCTTGTGATAACTACAGAGTTGAGATGATCCTACAAAACTGAAAATCTATTTTCTGTGAGGATGGCAATAGCAGCTTGTACTGGCTAATCCTAGTAGATAGGAAACTTGTTAAATTTGGCTAAGCTTTTATTTAAAAAATCACTTTAAGCAACAGCCTTTATGTTGAAAGTAATGCAATTGGTTGTGATGTCATTGAAGATTTTAGACAAAATGTGGCTGAAATAAACACAGGTTTATATATTATAATGTTTTACAATGTATATATTATCAGTGCAAGCTATAGTTAAGTAGAATATGAAAGAAGGATGATGAAAAGCTTTTAAAAAAAAAGTGTAAGGAAAATTGCATAGGTCATTTTTGTAGAAAAGATCTTAAATTATATAATTGTTGTGGATACAGTGAATCTGACAGTGTCTTTGTTTATAAAAAAAGAGCTCAATTGTTCAGCACTTTGAATGCTGTTTTTCATATTTATAAAGGAAACTAACTTTGTGTCAAATTTTAAAAGATAAATATGATCCTTTTTTTGAAGTTGAGTGAGACTATTTGTTCCCCACTGCTGTTACTAAGTGCTATTATTTTCATAACAAAATCTAAAGAAATCGCCAGAATGCCTTAGTTTTTATTGACAAACACAATACATGAAAATAGTAACTCATCACCAGAATAAGACTGTGACAAGTGGTATTGCCAGAGAAATTGCAGTACTCAGATAAATCATTGATTTTACTATGCATGTGGTTCTCAGAATCTGCCTTAGCTAAGGTTTGGAGCTCAATACTAATGTGGAATGACAATTCTAGTCACATATTGAAATATTTGCAGCATCCAAATGCCAACAAGAAAGCGTGAAAAACCAACCACGTTCTAGCCTCCTAGTCTTCATAGCTTAATTGCTGGCTTATTTCAATAGCCGAAAACAGGATTTTAAAGCTTATCATTAAATAAACTTCCAGTTCGCAAGAATGACCATTCATTTATTGGATTTAGCTAGACTATTGTCCAAAAAAGAGGTCACTGGGCCCTCATCCAGCAACACATTAATTACTTTAAACACAAATGACTGATTCTAATCACAACCTTAAGTGTTTTGTTTGACTGGGGAATCTAGTGATTGCTTTTTGGCACGGATCTCATTCTTTATAAGAAGTTAGTCAAGAAATTAGACGCCTTAGTTCACTTCCTTGTTTGGAGAACAATACTGCATATATGGTTCTGCTGATAGAATGCAAGCCTCAGTAAGACCTTTTTAATACTGAAGAAAACAGTATTGTGCATGATTTCTGTTGGTTAGTGCTCAAAGATCCTTACAGTTCCAGCAGCTTGGCCTGAACCCAACCATCATCCCAATAAGAACAGGATATAGTCATTTAGAGTTCTTACTTTCAAATTCAGTGCAGCAATTGCTCTTTTCCTTTGAGGCTTCCTGTAGACTGTGGATGGCAACCAGTTCTTCTCAAGTGGGAGTTATTGATTGTTTGATAACTGAGGCCAGGAAGTCAGTTTGAGGCAATGAATGGCTCCTTAAAGATAAAATAATAATAGCAAATGCGGCCTGTGTTCTTTAAGAGAGAATGCTAACCCTCCTCAGCCATGTTCCTGATTGGTCTGGGGGGGCACAGTGGTGAGTTACTTCGGCTCACATAGAGATCTTCAGAGAGATAAGGGAGCCATCTCTGATGTTACAGGAAGTGCTGTGTGGTCTTCCCTCTCTTCCAAAGCTCACCATAAAGTTGGAGTAGCAGGTTTCTTCCATCCCCTGAGCTCCACTCATCTTTTACCTTGATCATCATTGCTATAATGTCTCCTTTGGTGATTGTAGGAAGCATGGAGTAGTTGCTATACACGTGAAAATGTGCTCGGCTTCCTTTTCTGATGTTTCCTGTTTGCCCTCCCTTTGAACAGCTTTAGTTAATTATCTAAATTAACCATGTGAATCAGATTGGAGAATTTGAGAATCTTTCCATATGGTAGAATGTCCAGGTATGTTTTCCAGTTGGAACAGTTTTTCTTAAAGAAACATTAAAAAAAAAATCTTGGCCCATCTCAGAAGCCTTATTTTTAAGAATTCAACTAAATATAAGGAATAATACTGCGTTTACACTATTATTTTTTTCCTTCCTTTCATTCCTTGTAAGGCAGAGTGTTGGGGTTCCTCAGCTGCTTGAGCGTGTTACCCTTTGTTACCTTCTCTGCAGCCTAGAATTGCCTTCTGCACAGATGCATGAAAGGAAGCTATTGGTAGTGATGATTACTCACAGCAGACAGGGTGCAGGACCCTTGTTATAAAGGCAGAGACAAATTGAAGGATTCGTTTTTCCTTGCAGTGTATATTGCTGAAGAAAAGAGGAAAAAAGCTCTTTAGGTCTTTTTATGTTTTGGAACATGGAGGGTATAGAAAAAGTATTACAAGAAAAGTAAAGAACATCTTGCATTGGTAGGACATTAGAATGCTGTGTGACTGAATGCATCTTTGCTAGTTGTGAGAACCAAACACAATGTTGTCTTCAAGTTTCATTACAAGAAACTGATTTAACACTGTATTTTTTTTCTGCTAGAAGAGCACCTCTTGACAGAAATGACTTGTGGCTGTCTTAAAGTTGAACAAGAAATGAAGATAGTTTTTGAACTGTGAAACCAATATGTCAATTAAAAGGCAGAAGATATGAGAGATGGATCCCAGAATAGATTTAGAAATGCTGAAATCACCAACCTCTATTGCAGATTTCCTGAGATGCTTTTCTGTTTAGATAGGAAAGATAGTTCCATTAGATTGCTGAAGAATGATTGTGAAGCAAGTTTTCCATGAGAAGGTCACATTTATCTCGTTAAACACATCATTAGAAGGTCTTGGGTGAATCAAGGCTATGGGGATCTGGCTCAGAGGCTCTAATTTCACACCTGAATACCTATGAAGGAAACACAGAAGACATCTGGAGCTTTTGTCCTAAGTTCTCTTTTTTGAGAACTGGTTGGCAAATGAGTAAATTTCATTTTCTCTCTGAAGATTTTTTTTTTTTCTTTAAGTGATAGCATCCTAACTGGAAAAAACACATTTATTACTGCATTTATTTTTGTGTTTCAATTTGATTTTCAGAGATCCATAAGAATTTTGGTGCTTCTTGGAAGTGTTTTCTTGATCATGGGATGAAGTGTGATCTAAAGAAGCTGTGCTCACTGATTGCATTTGTGAAATGAGTCAGGATAGCACATTTGGAAGAGAAATTGGATAGGGAATAGTAAGTTATTGGTCTATTTTAGTTAGTGGTTTATGCAGACCTTTATTACAAACTGCAGAAAATGAGAAGCAGAGGATACTGGGACTTTATTATTGTGTTTTATAAGTTGAACGTAATCATAGCTATTGCCCTCTATTTCAGTCAGTGGATTTGTAATTTCTTCTATCTTGTTTTGGATGGATGACACACATCTTCTTAAATTGAAAGCTGAAACAGAGAGATTCTGACTGTATTTTAGGAGAAACCTTTTCCTTTGAAGACAGTCAAGCACTGGAACAGGTTGCCCACAAGGACTGTGCAGTCCTACATTGTGCAGATTCCTGGAGTTTTGCAAAACCAGCCTGGAAAAAAGTCTTAACAACCTGATGTGAGATCCTAGTTGATCCTGCTTTGACCAGGAGGGTTGGGCTGTTGCTCATCTGACAAGGTGATTTCCAACCTGAGTTATCATATGAACCCTATTTTTATCTGTGCTCATGGTAAAGGAGGCTCTTGGCTATGGATGCATTCAAGGCCAGGCTGGACGTGGCTCTGGGCAGCCTGTTCTGGTGGTTGGTGACCCTGCGCATCGCAGGGGGTTGAAACGAGATGATCTTTGAGGTCCTTTTCAACAGAGGCCGTTCTATGATTCTGTGATGATTCTGCAAGTCTTTTTTCATTAAAAAAAAAAAAAAAGTAAAGTAAAAGAAGGAAATCTAGAATCTTGACAACTGAAGTATAGTAGTCTGACTATATAGTGAGTCTAGGAAGTGATTTTTTTTTTTTTTTTAATTAAATTAAATATTATATTCTGCAATGCCATAAGAACAGTTGGAGGGTAGCCTACAAAGTAATTGTTGAAACTGTTCCAGCACTAAGCCAGGGAACTCAAATTAGGTGCTTCCTCAATTTAGCATTGTTGGCTCACTCTTGAGCTTATCAGTCTTTTAAGTAAGTTTTCATGCAATCCTCACTGATTGTTAACCGATTCAGTAAAAGTAGCAATAAGTTGGTGTTTGATTCGTAAGTGTTAATATTTTGACTTATAAGTTTATTTGGAAAGTTTCGCAGATGAGACAATAATGCTGTACAGGAGAGGTGGAAAGCATTTAAACTGAAGAGATTGCTGGAACTAAAATTGTTTTTGTAGTGAGATTTTAGGATATCCACGGAGGACTCCACTAGTTTTAGTTAGACTTCCCTGAAGTTGTTTCCACTTGAATGTAGCCAGAATCTCTGCTCTCTGTGGGAAACTTGCCTGGGGAAGGGAAGGTAAAAAGAAAAAAAAAAAAAAAAAAGTAAGAAGAAAAGTAGGTCTAAAAAACATATGTGGGTAAGTTTGAGATTTATGAAAAAATTACTTTTTTGGGGGGTGGTTGTGAAGCTGGACTGTAATTGCAGGCATTTCAACAATAAATTGCCATTTAGCTTCTGGATACTAGGCCAGCTGTTCATTCCCACTTCTTTGCATTAAATTGGGTGTTAGAAGGAGGCAGTCAATGTCGTAAACCACTCTAGGCTCTTATGTAGAAGAAACAACAATGGGAAATATTTTTTTCTTTTACCCCCTACTCCTCTTCCCTTCATGCTGACTGCTGAGAGGTTTTTAAAAGCCTATTGCCATCATGAGCACATGGTTGGTTTTTACTCTTTATCAGGCACAGAGGAGGCAGGCCAACCTTTTGAAATTTCTCAGCAGTCAGCAAGAATAAAGTGGGCATCCTAGTGGCAGGAGTAATTTTCAGCTTCCTGACAACAATTGGCAGAACGCTGAGAGAAGCTATTAAAAATGAGGTTCGATCACCAAAGTCTGTTTTGGCCTATATTTAATGAGATGTGTCAGCTAGAATTTACAATAAGTGGCTAATTGTTAATAATAGGCCTGTCTAAGACACTCTGTGACTTCAGCAGATCTGTACAATAGGGCCTGGTGTGCTTGCTGGGTTTTTCTGTTTTGAGTACCACGAGTTGACTTATTTCTGTAGTGAAGGAACATAATGTGACAGAAACAAAAGAATTGTTAAGTGTGTTGAAATGTGCTTATTATATATTATTGAGCGTATCATGGGGGTAAATTACAATGAATAAGTTGTAAATTAACATAAAGTAATTATTAATAAAATTATTAATAAATTAAAAAGATTAAAAATGAAGATGCAACCTCAATTTAGCAGTGGTACTTCATCTCCATTCATAATCATGCTCAGGAACGAGGCAACAGGGCTGTGGAGAAGGAACCTTGTGTTTAAGTGACTCTCTGGCATGTTTGCAAAGGTTATTTTGTTACAACATCAAGTTTCTACATCACTCTGTGCTTCTGTTTTATATCTGTAGAAGGGAATGACAATTTCCCTAGCAGAAGTGGACAGTATGTGCACATTGAAGTGACTGAGGGATAGTTGTAAGAATTTACAAAATGGGTTTCTGGCATAATGGTTTAATATGACCAGAATCTAAACCTCATTTTTTAAAAACTTTTGAATACTGAGCTTTTAAAGTCAGCTACGTCTGTGAAATTAAACCACATCAAAACTCTAGGGAAGCAGTTAAAATTTTGTGCCAACAGATTTGTACCTTGCTCAAAATTTTAGTCTCGGACTAGAGTTCTGGGCTCCTCAGTGGCTTAGGCCAGTGTTCAATGCTCTGTCATGTCAAGGCACTGTGTGGGTGAAGAGGCACACCAGGCTGTGGTACAAAGGCCATCTCCTCACTGTGCTATATTCTCAAGGAAGTTGCTGCCTAAGATATTTGGAGCTTCAAATTTGCTTCCGGAATTTATCCACTGTTTGACTTCCTTTCCTTCTGCCCTTGTCTACTTTGGTATCGTTTCTAGGGAGGGTGTGATGTCACGTAATTTAAGTCATGTAGTTGAAGAAAGCAGAACTTGAAGACTTTTTTTTTTTTTTTTTTTTTTTTGTTTTTTTCAGATTTGAAATGATTCAGGTCTTGCTTAAATCCCATCAACATCATAGATATATGATTGTTATAAAGAAAATATATGAAGAGTTTAGGTGACCTTACGACCATTTTAGGATGAAGAACAATGTAGGCTTCATCCATTTAAAGGAAAAAAAGTGATTCTGCTTGATAATTATTTGAAAACGTCTATTTTTTTTTGTATTTTTATAAATTCCTGTGAAGTTGTGGAGGATGTCTGCCTAATTTCCCAGGCTGTCGTGATTACAATTCTGTGCCTTCAACAATTTTCACAGAACTAATTTAGCCTTCAGTGGCAAGAGATGTTAAACCTAGGTCAACTGACATCCTTCTTGCACAACAGCATGTCTTCAGTTAATTATGTTGCATCTAAATGTATGTTCTGTGTTGTCATACTGAGTAAACTAGATCTAAAAATACTAAAAAGGAAACACATAATTGATGAAAATGAACATGCAGACTGCCAGCATGGCTTATTTAATAGCTTCTTCTAAGTATGTTAGCAAGGAGTTTCAGCTCCAAGTCTGTTGTCCAATGACACAGCAGTTGTGTCCTACAAGCAAGATCTTACTAAGTGCTAATAAAGTTAATATTGTTTTTCAGGCTATTTTCTATTCACACATGTACAGAACCATTAAAGTGCATCAAATCAGCTTGAGTTAGACTTCTTATGATATGAGGCTTCTGCTGGATTACGTATTTATTTTACCACATAAGATAGATAATAGTGGGAATTAGAGTTTTTTATTAGTAAGTAGTCCTGTACAGGAACAGTTCTATACTATTACAGTGCTACATCATTTAAGTAGCACTTCCCTCTAGAAATGGAAAGAATTTATGGCATTACCTTCTAAGTGATGTATTGTAAGGAAATTTCAATATAGGTAATACTGTACAGATGGATATGTAGTTCCACAGTAGTATGTCATTCAAAGTAATGCCTCCTATTTATTTTCGTGAAAACTCTACCCAATACAGAGAGAGCAATAATGCTGTTTGATAGAGCAAATCCTCCACTGCAAAATGTCATTTCTTAACGTGGTCACCACCATGAGCTATGATTTTTCTCCAGCAATGAATAAGAGCCCGCATGCCACACTTGTAAAAATCTACATGGCTGTCTGGCTTCTCTTTCACATTGCTGTCACCACTACTGAAATGCACCCACTGCCTTGCTGTGTTCACTTCCACTGTTTGTTCTCCAGAAACATTCAGCAAGTGCTGATGAAAGTCAGTGGATTCTACTTTTTCCTACATGGAGAAACTGAGTGATACACCTTTGCTTCATCTGCACATCCATGTCAGATGCCATTTTGTCAGACTGCCCCTCTGCTGCCATTGGTCACACAGTAACAAAATGTAATGGAATATTGGTGGGAAGAGACCTCTACTGTTATACCATCAACATTAGCCTCTAATGCCAACATAATTAAATAGGAGGCATTACTTTTGGAGCATCCCTCATATGAAGACTCTCACTCCAGGCAAATCTTGTGGTACTGTTTGTTTCTTCTTGTATGAATCCTGTTCGTGCTCTTCTTGGTCTGAAGGGTGTCTGTATCACCAGCAACACAGCTCTATATGCTTAAGAGTATCACATGAACTGATCTCTCAACTCTTGCTTGTTCTTTAGCACATATGTTTACAGCAGTCATCATCGCTTGTTCAGATTTGTACATTAAATCTTTTCATACATAGTGTGGGCCTGTAAGCCCTGTACAATTTTTGGTTATACAATTGTGTCACTCATCTGCTTTTCTTCCTGATCAGTTTGCATTCTTGCTGCGGGATAGCTACATAATGTGGGACGTGATTCCAGATCTCTTGTACAGCTAATCCTATAATTCCACCTTTATATGTGTGCCATTCTCCCTCCTCCATTGCCAGCAGCATTCCTGCTGAAGGCTGTTATCCATTTTAGCTTTTTTCTCCTCAATGTCAGCCAGATAAGAACAGCTGTGTCCTGGAGAGTACCTGCAGAAGCACCACAAGCCTTCTGATTCAGCAACTGCATTTTTCTCACCTGCGTATACTTTTTGGAGTATATGGCAATGTGTAAGATGAGATCGATGTGATACAGAGGTCTGGGAATTCTCTATCTTTGTCTATCTGCTGTGAAGAGGCAGATATTTCTTGTCAGTGCTTCAGATACTCCTGGTGAGAGCCTCAGGCAAGGAACTGGCTGCATGCCACAACCCTGTTTGCAAAGAAGAGGAGTTTTAGACAGAAAATACAGAAAAATGCCAAAATTGTGAAGTCTTAAACCCTTGGAAAACCTGAGGTGTTAGACAGCTCTGCGTAAGATGTTGGTCCTCTGGGTATTCCAGGAAGGAATTTCAAGGGACCTGTTTTAGCCATGAATCTAGAGATGCCTTCAATGGCAAAATGTTTTTGAGTAGCTGGAATATCAGTTTCCTGAAACATCATTACTTCGTTATTACTCTGTAAGAAACTTATGTGTAAAGAATTAATTTGGCAAATGACTGATGCAAAAAAGGGTATGTGCTGTTCAGATAAAATTTATATCTAATTTAGAGCAGAAACCATCTAAGGGGTTAATTCAGGTATTGGAAGGGATCTCTGGAGGTCATTCAGTCCAATCCTCCTGCTAAAGCAGATTCCCTAGAGTGGATTGAACAAGAAAGTGTCTGGGCAGGTTTTGAATATCCCTAACCTGTCTGGGCAGCTTGCTTTAAGGTTCAGTCACTTTCAGAGAAGTTTTTCCTCATATTCATATGGAACTTCCAATATTCCATCCAGTTTGTGCCTATTTCCCCTTGTCCTTTCACTGGGCACAACTGGAAAGATCCTGGCCCATCTCCTTCACTCCTGCCCATTAGATATTTATAAGCACTAATAAGATCTCCTCTCAAACTTCTCTTTTCCAGGCTGAACAGCTACCAGCAGATCAGACTTAGGGCAAAGAGTGGTGTATTTGGAAGTACTGCACCTGTATTTCTGATTATATTGCACAGTCAGGTGACCTTCAGTGACTGAAGCAATACATGTAATGTTATTAAAAGAATATTTTTATAATCAACTTCCAGGACCTATGGATCGATTCTTAAAGAAACGAAATCCTAAATTTAAGACTTTCCTCTGCAAAGGTTAACCAGCAAAATTTCATTAGTTAAACTGAGGTTAATCTCCAGTGAACTTTTTTTCTTAGGGACCAACTTTTTGTTGTCGTTGTTTTTAGACCTGCAAATTAAATGGTTTTTATTTCTCTGCATGGCTCTTGCTAGTACTATGGACTTCTCTGTAAGCAAGTTAGCGTAACCAGAAATTTCAACTGTGCAATCATTCATGTTTTCCTATCTAGCACAGAAACAGAGTGGTTCAGGATGTGTGAAATGGGTGACAATGGCAATATTGGTGGTAGGTGGATGGTTAGACTAGATGATCTTAGTGATCTTTTCCCACCTTAATGATTCTAAGACAGTCTGTTAATACAGGAGAGATGAGGAGACAGAAAGGCTTACTAGCAGGAACACATTCCTATCTTTGTTCTCGTTAGTTCTGTGGAATTTTGCATATAAGAGCAATCAAATCAGACCCATGTATTTGTTTTTGTGTGTGTGTGTGCGTGCATGTACTATGTTAATAAATAATAAGGAAGGAAATTAGCTAGAGGAGATGCTGCTGAGGTTCTGAGATGTTGAGTCAGGATTTCTGCATAGATCATTTGCTGGTAGTTTGTTCTGTGATGGAGATTTTTGCAGAAATTTGAAAGTTATCAGTGGTCGAGGTTCTTTAAGTAACCTTGGTGACACATGGTTCATTTTTTGAATTGTAGCTGTTTTATATCATGTTATACAATATGCAATTCTGTTATTGTTGTTCTAGGCTTCTTGTGCTCTCCTATTTAAAATAACCATCTCCAACTCTGTGCAGCAGAGAATATGCCTGGTCCTTTGAGTCATGATACCACAATGAATCTGTTTCTTACATTACAAGATACGTAAATTCATTCTTTTTTCCCACTCATGATCTTTATTTTATACTTAACTGTCACTCTGTTGTCACTCTAAATATCTTTCTTAGCCTTCTGCATGCAAAGCTAACACTGCCTCTGATAAGATTTTTGGTTATAAAATATTTTCTTTTTGCACAATTGGAGCTGTCAGCTTTAGGCAAAGTCGTGAGTGAGGGGCTAAGCAGTGTTATACAGAGGTGTCATCAACGCTTTTTCCTGTGGGGTTTTCTGGCTAGCAGGGGCTGTGAGCCAGACTTTGATGGGAGCAAAGGTCTGTATGTCAGGCTCTTCTCAATTTTATTTGTTGAGGCATCTCCTAGGGCGCTATCTGGAAATGGTCAATGTGCTGGAGGGGATAAAAAAAAGATGGGCAAGATGTTCAGATATGCTGAGCCACTCCCACCCTGTGGTATCCATAGGAATAGCTGAGGTACTGTACAATTGATTTTAAAGCAGTATTTGGCTTTTCCAACTAAATAAATACTTGTGTGGTAGATATGACAAAATACATAGCTGTGACAGCCCGAGTAATAAATGTCTACAGGGAAGAGAAAAGGAAATTGTGTATTTTTGCAAGATCATAACAACTATATAAATGCTTCAGAGATAACTGTATATATGTTATATATAATGTTTTAAATACACTTGACTCTTTCCTCCTTTGAAGTCTTGTAAGTAGCCAATTTAATTAATTGTGCTTGATCTCACAGATTTCACTATGAGCAAATCCTATTCATCTAAAAGGTCAAGAGTAGTGCCTCAGTGTATATTATCTACAATTCTCTTATGTATAATTTAATTATTCACATTTAAGTAGATGTTGTTTGAAATTAATAGATACTATTTGTTACTATCCACAGGTGACTACTGTGCCTTACCACATACAGAACTATTTGCTATTTAACAAAATGTAAATCCATAAAGTAACCTATTAAAAATCTCTGCACTCCAATGTTTAAATATTTGATTACTGAAGAAGTCCAGTGCTTTTCTTAAAATCTCACAGATGAACAAAAGAAAATTAAAAGGTCTACTTTCTCCTCCAGAGATGCTCCTAGAGCTCATTAGCACTAATATGAAGGATATGTAAACACTGACTGGAATGTCCCCATCTCCCTACTAAGAGGAAATAATACACAGAATGTCATTGCCTCTGATCTTTGCTCCTCCCCAGAAACAGTGTGTGTTTGAATTTTGTTTTGATCTGAGGAAGTCTGGTCTATCAGCTAATTCCAGTTTAGCCTTTTCAAGATCTTTTACAAATCTACTATGTGTAATGCTGCCTGGAAAATGAAACACTAAGTTCTAAAAGTGCATTAAAAAAACTGACTCAAGCTCTATCAGATTCCACTGCAATATCAATTTTGATGTACCTGATATTATACAGAAATCCAGGAAAGCCAGAACACTCTGACTTACTGCTATTTCTTTGTCTTCTCCATCTTCCTTTTCCTCTACGTGTGCTGACTGCAAGATTGCTGTCATTCACGTTCTGTCTATTGTAATGTATTTTTGAGGTAATCTGGGATGTTCACAACAGGGCCATACATCACTCATCACATCATCTGAAAATGAGGGATGTCTATGAGGGCTTCTTTCTTTATGGAAGAGCTGGGAGGAAGGCTTCAGTTTTTCAAAAAGTGTGATTGATACAGAGAAAATACATGGAAACTGATGAAAAATGAATCTGACACATGATCCATGGTCATAACGTGTGCTTTTGTGTACAGATTTTCTCTGCAGGTGCAATTGTGGATTATCAAAGCCAGTGTTTAGTCTAACTTCCTGGATAAGCAGGAGAGAGCTGCATTCTGAATAGTGTTAGAAGTTGGATTTAAGCCACTTTTTCCAATCACTTTTTCAGACACATCTCCTGTGATGGTGCTGCCAGAAGTGTTGCTTAGTTCCTATTTTGTAATTAAAATAATTTTATTTCTTGAACTGGTGGTGGGCAACAGGTAACTTTACAGTTCACATGGATGGAAAGGGAAAGAACTCTGAGGAAACATTTGGGAGCAGAGTTGTTCAGTCTTAATAGATACATGCTAATGTGTGTAAAAGTAGTACAAAGGTTGAAATAGGCTGCTGTGTATCTTTATTTGCACATGTTCTCTTTGTTAATCTTCTCATGCAATAGCTGAACTGAGATAAACTACATTGCAAATTAATAAAGCAACAGGTAGAGAAAGCAAAATGAATACGTGTGTGCTGAAAAGGAAATGAAGGACTATCTGATAGTGAGATACGCTGAATATTAATTAATTCTATCTAATGTCTATTTTGTACGTAACTAGTATCATTAAATTTACTGATTGCTTGGGATTGCCTTTTACATATATTTTTGCTGCAATTTTAGTCTTTCAATTTTTTTCATAAATGGGATGGATTGCATAAACAGTGCAGGTGGAAAGTGAGTTAGTATACAACAGAATTACTTCAAGATGCAGAATTTCATTCATTCTGGTTTTTTTTTTTCTGTCATAAGAACTCTGCATTATGGAAATGACCACATACGTACAAGGGCCGCTTTGAAAGTAATGCCTCCTATTTTATGATAACCTGAAGTGCCAGAGGCTGATGGTATGGCAGTAGAGGTTGAACCGTCCCAACAATATTCCATTGCTGTGTGACAGATGGCAGCAAAGGGGCAGTCTGATATATTGGTATCTGACACGGCTGTGTGGATGAAGCAAAGGTGTGTCATTGAATTCCACCATGTGGGAAAAAGATGTTTGGTCCTTTTAGAAGTTATAGAGTTAAGCAGAGTAGATCTTTGTTACCTGTTTTGTAACTTTCAAGGCATTTTTGAAACATTGCTTTAGTAACTGACACTCTGGGTTTCACTATGCTGCTGTTCTGCTGTTCCTTCTGGCTGAATTGTTGGCTTGGGTTAATGATGTCTGAGTCAGAAAATTAAAATCTTGTGTTTTTTTAGAACAAGAACTAGATACGCCATTGTAGCAGGAGCTGTGTTAAGAAGCTACAGATGAAGACTTAATCAGCGCGTTTAATAAGCAGATGGGTGGGGGCAGTGGTTGTACAGGAAGCAAAGAGAGCCTTGAGGAAGATGGGTACTGGAATGGCTGTGCTGACTGGATTGCTAGTATGGGTTGGGATGGAGTAATTTACCAAGTTGTTTTGAATATTTTATTGAAATCTTATACCTGGTTTTCATGTTGCAATAAGTATAATTTGGGGATCTATTTAGAAAGCTATGATAAAATATTTTTAAAACTAGAAAATTTTTCAGTGGAAAGACCAAGGATTGAACTGAGCTTAGAAACTGAGCAAGTCTTAAAATTGAAACAATGCATCTAATTTTAATAGAACTTTATTGTCCAAAGAATTACAGTAAAACAGATTTTAATAAGAAATTCTGCTGAAGAGAATAGGGGTGGCAAATTCTTATTTTCTCTTGAAAGACAAATAAAAATGTAGGAGTTTGGACCTGTAAGAAAGTACCTCCTTTCCTTTAACTAATGTCCTCTACCTGAAATTGGTGTGCATGAACGGTTTGTATATATAGCCATGCAACTAAGAAGTGAGTGTTGTTTTGAAGACCGAGTAGGATCTCTGTTTTATGTTGGATGGTAAAAGCTTTTAATTGTTCTGCCTATCCTCATGTTAGAGCTCAGAAAAATAACAGTACAAATCTAACACCAAGAAGTCATCAAATAGAGATAATCTACTCTTCAGATACACACAGTCTCTATAAATGATTTCTTCTTGGTAATTTTAATAATTACTTTCTTCCTCCATGGGGAGAGTACGTCACTAATGCAGGTAAAGGGTTCCATAATAGTCTGTAGAAACTGTTAAGAGAATTGCCCAGGAAAAAAGTAGAAATGGGTAGAAAGATTATTAAAAGGTGCTTACTGAAATGTGATTCTTCTAGAGGTACTTGCAAGCAGCTCAGTCTAGCTTCTTGCTGAGGTGGGAGGAAACTGGCTATTTCTAACTCATGGCTATCTGAGAATAAGCATGATCCCTGGGAGAAGTACAAGGAAAATTGTTCTCTTTTTATTTGCAGAAAAATGCGTTGATGTTTGTTTGTTTGTTTTGTCTTTCTTTCTCTCTTTCTTTTTTTCCTCCTGGGTAGAAAGAAGGAACAGTGCAGGTAAAAATAAAAGACAACCATGTCTTTCAGTAGCATGGCATTATGCTGAGGAGAAAATCTAAAATCTTTATTCATAGCAATTATTTAAACTAATAAGACAAATTATACTTTAAGGGTATTTCTGCCAAAGTATTAATAACTTCCAAGCTTTTTGGATAGATATCACCTTGTAACTTATTCTGCCACCATAGATGACAGAGTGAAGCATGGAACATAAGTCTGTATATCGTGACAGATCTTTCCAGGCAAAGAAAGGGCTTTCATCTATCCAAAGGGGTGTGATTTTAAAAACAACAGAAGTATTTTAACTGTCAGAACCGCACATGTTTGTTCTGGTTTGTAGCTTGCAGTTTCAAATAAAACATACAGAAGAGCTTTCTTGATACTGCTGCCTTGTCTCCTCAAGCAAATGGACTTGTAGAAGAACATTACTTGTACAATGATATGCATTAACTCTAGAACATAATGTATTTAAGGCTTTGCATAATGACATACAGGCTTGGATTCCTTGAATAAGCTCCACTATTGTTGTGGCAAAATGTACTGTCAGTTACTCCTCTGCTACTTTCTCCTTAATTCAGTACTGGAGAATCCTTTTACTAAACTTATGTTGTTGTATGGCACCAACTATTTGTTTTGTTGTTGTTTACTTAACAGGTTCATGAGATTGTCCTGAGTAAGTCCAGCATGGTAGAATAGGATATGGTTCTGACAGACTGAAACTGGCACTTTCAGCCTCCCATAGAGTGAATTATTCCAAAAACCATGGCTTTTAGTGAAAAAAAAAAAGTTTGTTTTCTTTAAGAATATGGGGCAACTTCTCTAAGACTATGTAAAACAAACACTGAGAAAATTCATATTCTGCTGTGGAGAAACATTTCATGTGAATGGATGCTTAGAATCACAGTGATTAAAAATTCAGGATACCATCTTTGTAAACTATAATTTGGAGAGCTGTGAGTTGTGTTTTGTAATCAGTGAAATTACAGGCACACAATTGCTGTTTTCTTTATTAAGCTCATATTTCAATGTACTGTTGCAAATCCATTTTGCTCTCCAAATAATGTCAAGAACTCATCCAGCCCATCAACACTCATCAGAGCAGTATTCAAACTCAGGGTCCTATGGCAGGTTTGTTTAGAATGACATGAGGACAAGAGACGTGTTGTGTGAGGTTATGTGTTGCAATGGTGTGGGGAGGTAGTCTATACTCTTCCAGTATGGCAAGTGAATATCATCAATGATAAAGTCACAGAGAAAGATGGTACAGATGGCTACAGTGTCCAGTGATTATAAATTTAAGTAAGCATAGCAGGATGTGCTAATACAGTTACTTTCAACTAGGCTACAGATGTACATCTTTGTCCAAGATAGTTGAGTACATTTGTCTTCATGGCACAGGTGGGGGAAGTGCTCTAATCTTCTGAAGCCAGTCTCAGCTTCATTGCCTCAAACCTTCTGTTGTGAACTCAACAATGTATTGGACAAAAAAGTTATTGCATCTGACTGATTATCAGTCCTCTGCTACCTTTTCAAAACTGTCTGCTAATCTTTGTATGGTTGTGCTCTGTAATCCGCCAAAGTAAACTTAGCAGCAGCTGGCACTTTAAGCAGTTGGAATAAAAAACAGACCTAACCTGAAGTAATTTAGAAAGCTGTTACTCAACTTCCAACTGGAAATAATGCCTTTTAGTTGCTCCAGATATATCTGAAAGAACATTTTGATTCACATCCTGAGGAACTGCATTCCTAATAAATCTTCTTACAGGTAAATGTCTATGTAGAGCAAACCTTAACGTTCACCAGAAAGTATTCTGCAACAAGTCTTGCAGAAGTACGTCTCTGCAGGCATTGCTGAAGGTGATCGGAGGGAGCAGAGGAAGATCAGTGAGGGTCTGTAAACACTGTCACAGGCAATCCTTTGCTTTTGGTCTAAGATGAGGTCTGGTACTTGTTTTACTATGTGCTGAATTGAGCAACCAGTAAACAAGGCAATTAAGATTAATGAATGCTTCTAAATAGTTTGTATCCTCTGGAAAGGCTGCAAGGCCTGCCATAGTCTGCTTCAGGATGCCTGGCATATGCAACATTTGTAGCATTTCCTGAGAATAATGCCTACAAACTATTTGGACTGATGTTGTTTTTTACTAGTGCCTGTGTGGTTCAATATTGTTAGCTGACATCTTTTTAAAATGCTTTTGAAATCCTGATCTACAGGAGTGTTTTCAATATGTTCCACACACATTAGTCACCAGCTTGGTACTTTAAATTTCCAAATGGGAACTTCCCTTCATATGGAAACTATGGGGTTGAGGCCCCAAGAACATGTCATTTCTTTTTACATAGAGTTCTCCCACCTGAGAAATACTGAAGTTCACAAGAATATCTTGGAAGTGCTCCTTACTGCTCCAATTGGGAGAATGGTTAATTGGAGACTGAATCAGCAGTGAGTTCTTCTGCTATCACTCTTCACTTTAGAAGACTCATTTTAACAGGATGGTGGCACAATTTCACATGTAGTTGAAGTCTAATCTATAGAGATTAATTATACTATAGGTTTTAGGAAACCTAGGAGAGACCCCAGCAAGCCTGCAAACTTTATTGTATTCTGTCATCCAACTCTAAATATCCTTTATTAAAAAAAAAAAAAAGTTTCTATTACGATGCAAAAGAATGTAAATTTTTTCAGCATTAGATAGCATTTATCAGGTGGTTTACAGTTGGGGAGCTTGTAGCTTTTGAGTGGCAGTGATAGTAACATGTAGAGTTGCATCAAGCAGCTCACTGAAGGACTGTTAAGATATAAATGCAGTTTGATTTAAAGGGAAGAGGGAAATGTGGATATTAGTAAAAGAAAGGATAGGCTTGTTGCCTTATCAGCTTTTGCATTGCTGAGCAGCAGTGGCTTGCTTTTGCAGAATATTCACTTGAAAAGTGTCCTAGAATTTAGTTCTACTTTTCTAGGCTGCCACTTGGCTTTTTTAAGGCTTTCTCAAGGCTTTCTAAGCTTGGCCTATGTAAATTAAACCTGATCTGGTTTATGCTTCATTTCATAATTAAGTACTCTGATATTCAGATATTCTGCTTTGAAATATTTCCATTTTTTTCTTGTCTACTTTCATGAAAATTTTCAGATGATATTTATAAAAATACAATGTGGATGTCTTAAATTACATTTCTGATTGTAGTTAGAGGTGCTTTAAAATATTAGTATGTCACTCGTGGTAGTTTCTTTGTGGTCGTGAGAAACACCTCTGCTTTGATGGTGTGCCTGTGGAATCTTGTTTGTTTGATCTCGAGTCTTGAGGATGTTCCTATGAGCAAGTGGAAGTGTTGAATGCTAACAAGGTTGTGGCCTAGTTTAATGTCCTTGATAGGCACAATCAAATTCTCAGATACCTGAATCTCTTGTGTAGTGCATATGCAACAATTCAGTGGCATATGCATATATGATGATCTTTGGCTGCCCGCCTTTGTCGAGATGGAGATAATTCAAGTGCGTTCAGTGTTTTAGGTAAAGAGGCAAATAGATTGACTTTCTAAAACAGTGTTAGTGATAACAATATCAGAAAACGTGCTCAGTAGAAAAAGGTTATTGTGAAGTATCTATTTTCTCATTATTTAAAACAATTTGTAGAATGGAGAACATGCTATGCAATCAGAGATTTTAATCTTGAGATGATAACTTATTTACAGTATATAACTTAATTTTTTTTAATCCAGTAGATAATGTTGAAACATGTACTGATTGAGAGCTGGAACTAGACAAATTCAGATTGGATGCTAAATATCAATATATAAGGGAAAGTTCTTAGGAACTCTGGGGTATGGTGGATTCTCCATTGATATTTCCAAAACAAGTCTAAAAATCTTGTTCCAAACACATACATGATCTCTGTTTACTTGTGGTTGTATTTTTTTTTTTTTTTGTTCCTCCATTTTGCCCCCAGTCCTTGTATTGCCAAAAGGCTTGAAATTAATAACAATCTATTCAAAAACAGGGGAGAAGCCTTGGTTAATTAAACGAAAATCATGAAGCTTGCAAGTCTGGCTGATTTCCCCTCAATTGTCTTAGTATCTACAAAAAAAATGGGGAAAGTTAAAATGGAAATATAAACCTGCTTGCTGAACACAGCACATTATCACTGAAAGGAAAAATGAAATGACGCTATGTCATCACTCAAGTTAAAATGGCTGTGATTTGTTTTTAAGTTGCTTCCCTTATGTTAGCATACTCAGAGGTACAAAAAAGGCACGGTATGAAGTAGCACTTACGTTGTTCCATTTGAATAGTACTTTCTCACTCATTAGCACAGCTTATTTGCAAGCTCACTAGATAAGCAGATGTATTGGTATTCTCCTATTATTATGGTTTTATTGCAATAGTTATGCTAATATAGCTCATGTGAACACACTCTTCTGAATTTTGAATTCTGAAATCTTCCCAAAGGGGAAGTCTAGCTACGTTAGTAATTTGATATGGATGATTATGCCCATTTCATTTTGAAGGTAAAGTGTGTAATAAGTTTGCTATATTCTTAGTTTTACTGGACATCCTTGTAATTTCAGCAAATATATTTTTTCCAAGCAGAACATGGAGTATTCTTCTAATTCGTCTAGGGTTTCCAGGCATATATTCAAAGTCTGATATTCCATGGTGTGTTAGAGCTAATGCAACTGAGGCAAATCACCACCAGCACAGTAATCTAGGCAGTTTACTTTTTATGTGTATATACTAGAACATTAGATATTAGGATCAGAAATCCCAGCCTGGGTAATGCTGTAAACAAACAAAGAAAAAAAAAACACCCCCAAAACCCACAAATGATGAGATAAATTTTTCTGCAGAGGGCTGATAGGGGTTGCTATACTTCTGTACAGGGAATGGGAAGGAGGTATTATAAGATTCATGATGTTCAATGCATTCAGAGATCCTCTGCTGAATGATTCCTTCATCATTTTTATCAGCGTATCTTGTATTAAAGGGTGAGAGTTCTGCATCCACATGCAAACTCCAGTTTACATCCAGATAGAGTGAGTTAGGGATACGTTCAAGTTAACTTTAAAATAAAGATATGTTTCTAATCTGTTGTTATTCTAATAATAGAAAGGTTAATAAAAAGAGGATGAAATGCACTTCTGGCTTTCCCCAGATAGCTTGCTTTTTGACTTGTGATGTAAGCACGATCTGCTGAGCAACAGCAGATATGATGATGTTTTGATAGGATCTCTAGTGGCCAGATGTCCCTGGCCTATGAACTAATTTCATATAAGCTACCATAAAATAGATGTTATTTATTTCTGTGATTCATATCAGTGATCAATCTGAAATAGTAATCTGAAGAGAAAAATCTTCTTAAATCTTTACCAGTGTCTTGAGAACCAAGGTGACCCCTAGTAAAATGGATTTTAGCTGCTTTTAAGTTTTATGCATGTTTTTTTTTTCCTATGGACTTTCTCATTTTCAATGGAATCAACATTCTTGACAAAATAATTGTTAGTAATTGTTGTACCAGTGTCAGTTTTAATAAACCATTCAAGTAAAAAATAATTTGCAGATCCAACCATTACCTATGTGTCACTAGATAAAACTTTCACATTCTTCAGCACCTGGCTCTTAAAGCTAGTAGTTGTATTTTTCTTTCATGCTATATATTTTTTTTCTTGTTAATAATAGAGCTGTCATTTCTAATAAAATATGAAACAACCATCTGGGGAAATAACACTGATGATAGATAGAGCAGGCTGAAACACTAGACTGAGCGAACACAAATGCTCAATAGCTTGGAATATAATTCTGTCATTAAACGGAACCTGCAGAGGGACTAGGACTGGATGCTTGGGGGCAAAACTGTTTAATGCTGAGGAGGTTGATTCAGTTTCTGTTGGGACTCTCCAGGTCAGGTCAGACTTCTGAGATTTGAAGGGGTCCTACAATAAAGAAATTGCTGTCAAAAATCAGACAGTATTCGTCTGTAGAGGCAGATCCCATAGAGGCAGGAAAGATGGAAATCTTTTGTCAGCTTCTCTGCCAGAAGATTCCCTTTACTTGTCACCTATGCTATTGAGGAAATGGATATCCCATCAGAAAATGTGCACACAAAGGGATCACAGGGAGCTCTACAGATCTTGTTTTTCATCTGATGTTAGCAACCAGAATTGAAGACAGAAGTACAGTGCTTTAGACGTACATGACCTGTGTAGTAAAGACTTCTTTTCCGTGTAGATCTGGGAAGTGCATTTTCTCTCTCCTTCAGTCCTCTTTAATAAAGTTTGTCAAGTAACTCAGAATATATGCTGTTAGCTACCTGGCAAAATTTCTCCTTTCTGTTCTTTTTTGCTCTGTTTCAGAAATGGAAATTAACACATTTCTCTGCTACCTTTACAAAATATTAAAGTTCTGGATGGACAGTCTGTTGGAAGACTTTGGTATCACTGTTATTGTAAATAATATTGTTTCCTTGGCCCAAACACTGAAAACAAATACAAGAGGGGAAGAACCAGTGGGGAAGATCTAAGTGGATAAGAAAAGTAAAGCTGCCTATTTAAATGATAATTATGCTCTTCTCATCCTCCAAATAACAGCTAGAATGTCTGTGTTTTTCTCATTGAGCAGTCTGGTTGGCTAATGGACGATGTCTATTTGCAGTTAAAGCTATTGCAGTGTTGACAATGAAGCATATACGTGGAACAGGATAATCAGTGTGAATGCAGTTTTATCACCAGTGTTAATTATCTAATATTTTCCAGCTTACAATAATGTGAAAATTCCTTAGGCATAAATGAAAATGAACCCATCAATTACAATTTTTCTCAAGATAATAGCTGACAGAACATTTGCCTCCCTGCAAAAAAATGGATGCAAGAGAAAAATTAACAAAATTAACAGCTTATTTGTTCAGGCTTTATAGTATGTAAGTGTAGCCATATATTACATTATGCACATTCTCATTTCCTCATGGTGACTGGAATTACTCATAAAAATATTTCTTTATAAGAGGTTTGTATGTGCAGCCTCTTCTAATATTTCCAAAAAAAAAAAAAAAAAACCAAACCAAAAGAAACAAACCAAAAAAACCACTTCTAAAAGCAGTGGAACAAACCCTGGTCTTAAATACAGGTTGTGAATGAGAGCAAAATTGATCTAAAAGCTATCCTTTAATAATTCTCACAGATTCTCTACATCAGTGCCTAGGAGATTTTGCGCTGCTTTGTGTAGAAATAAGGCAAACACTCTCTGGCATGTCTCCTTTATATTCCTGAACAACTTGCCCTTTTCATTTTATTTCTTGCAGTAGAGAACTAATCTCAGTTATAGTCATTCCAATCAGATATTCTCAAATGACCTTTAAATACTGGGGTGTCCCTGGAGATTTTTTCTTAACCTCCATCTTGAATAAGCAACTTAAGTTAACAGGGAGTGAGGGAAACCACGGATACGTAATAATTTTCAGGAAAAATAGTCTTGGCAGCCTTATAAACTCTGTGATTAATTTTCATTTTGAAGTTTATATTCAAATGAAAACTGGAAGGCTCTAAATTACTTTCTTTTAAATAAACAAAGCCAACTTAGCAATTATTCTTAAAACGACTTCCCGAAACCATGGCTGTGGGCTTGTGTTGGGCTTCCAAAGGGTAGTAAGCATCGGACATCTAGCTTCTGTTTGCATGGAGCAAATGCTTGGATTTGAATGCTGTACTCATTGTTAATATTCTGTAAGCATTGAGACTTCTTGTGCAAACTGCAGTAAATGGGCTTGCTCTCAACAAAAGCCCTAAGCAGTGAGCCGTTTCTACTCTGAAACTGATTTTTAGATACCTTATCACAGACAGCAGTACTAATATGGAGTGCTCAAGCTTTATATATTGATGAACTACTGTACTTTGTTTAGTTTCTTTAGAAAGCTCAGAATTACTTTTGTCATCACTGACCAAACAATGTTAAAAGACATGTCCAGAAAATTCGGCTACTTAAACAGCTTTGCTTTGCATAGCAATATCTCTAGACATATAAACTTTTGATAAACTCATGTTTCTATATTCTTTTTGAAACAGCTGTTCTTTCCTACATGACCTTTATAGAACTCTGTTTATAGAACAGAGATCTTTATTAAATCTGATACCTGTAACAAAGCAAGTTAAAGTGACTTCCAGCTATTGACCAGCCACACTAACGGTTGGTTATTAT
This sequence comes from Centrocercus urophasianus, assembly GCF_019232065.1. Classification (NCBI taxonomy): domain Eukaryota; kingdom Metazoa; phylum Chordata; class Aves; order Galliformes; family Phasianidae; genus Centrocercus; species Centrocercus urophasianus. The sequence goes on along the minus strand of NW_024884789.1, from coordinate 10,498,796 downwards.
GCCACTTTTTTTTGCATTTGACAAATGTAAGTAGTTGTATTTTCTATGTTTATTTTCTGAGGCACTTGAAGGTTCAGAGTATCAGCTTAGTTGGCAGAGCAGGCTAAATGCACAGTGTCTCTTCCATAGGCACAGAGTGCAGGGTGTTTGGTTTTTTTTTTTGGCAACTGTGAAAACCTGTTTTGGCAAGTAAATTGTGCAGAAAACTATCCCTATCCATGGCAGGAGAGTTGGAATTAGATAATCTTGGTTTTATTCCAACTCAAACCCTTCTACGATTTTACTAAAATATTTTTATGTTGATTTTATACTGTTCAAAAGGTTTTCTTTTCCTGCTTACTATGAAGAATTCTTTATACCCTGCCTTTCTCCAAAATGATTTTTGTCTAACACATTCTGTACTCAATTTATCCTCTGAAGAAATATTAATTAACTAATCAATTTGTTGTTGTTCTTCATTTGCATACCCAGAATCCTATTTCTGCTTTGAAGGTCTAGGTCTTCAATGCGATTGATGTTTTTGAGTTTGTAATTGAGGCAACTTCATGCCCAATGGTCAAAATAGGAGCTTTGTAGAGATCTGTATGTTGTCAGCACAGCAAGCAAAATAGAAATGGAGGTGGATTTGAAGGAATAAACAAAAATTTTTATTGTAGTATATTCATTTTTGTAAGTTGTGGAAGGTGAGCCACAGCAAAGTAGTTCAACTGACTTTCAAGGGCTTTATGAATCCTCCAGACAATCCTGGGCTCTGGAAGATAACGTGTGATACTCACTGGGGGAATACCAGTAGTGCTAAAACTCACCAAAGAAATCTCCTTTCCTTTGCCACAGGAATGGATGCTGCAGCTTAATACAGATTGAAGACCCTAATTTTAATGGGATGTTGTCAGTGTGCTGAAGCACTGCATGGACTTGGCAGAGCTCCGGCACTAACATTGCTTGATGCATGGAAATGAAAATTTGATGAAGGCATCCTTTGCAGTCTCTCTCACTTTAATTCCTTTAATCAAAGTTTTAATCGAGTTATCATGTGGCTACACTGTGACTGTAATTGTATATGTGGATTTATGTGCGACATATTAAAAATCTGCAACAAAAGCGACAATTTAAAATCTTACTTTTCATGCAGGAATAGTCTTCCTGCTTTCTGCTATTAAGAAATTGGATGTAATTGCTTGCCAGTAGGTAGTTGCTTGGGAAACACTTACATGAATCTAGGGAACAAAAGAGGAAAAAAATACAGCTTGAGTTAAGCACAGAAAACTGGTAGGTTGAACAGAACTCAGAATTAAAAATGTTACAAGTTTCCTAGTAAGAATGTTAATTGCTTACAAGTAGGAAGGTTGAAGCTTCAGTTTCATTGTGTGATTAAAAAAACAATATATTGTATTTATATTTCTTTTTTTCTTAAAAATAGGAATTCTTTCTCATAAGATTGTAATATTTAGATATGACTGAAACAATACCATGCTCCTCTTTCTCTCATGTTGAAACCAATTGTATTCAAATCTATGTGAAAACTTGATTTTTAATTGTCTGACAAAGCTAAACATTACCTTCCAAGAGTGGAATGTTTTGATCCATAGTCATTTTTCTTTCCACTTACCTAATTTCACACAATGCAAAACAGTTTTGGTATATATCGAACTGTGGACAACACTTCCCTTCGAGATTAATGTATGCTCTTACATATTTTATAAAAATTTATTCGTAAATATACATAAATCCCAGAAGCTATGCTAAGGTACATGCATGATGTGGAGGTTATTTGAGGCAGCCAGCATGGCTTCACCAAGAGTAGACTGTGCTTGACCAATCTGGTGGCCTTCTATGGTGGAGTGACAGCACTAGTGGATGAAAGAGCAACTGATGTCATCTACCTGGATTTGTGCAAGGCCTCTGACATGGTCCCACATGGCACCCTTATCTCCAAATTGAAAAAATATGAATTTAAAGGCTGGATTATTCCATGGATAAAAAATTGGCTGAAAGGTCACAGCCAGAGAGTTGTGGTCAACAGCTCAATTTCCAGATGGTGGCTGTTCACATGTGGTAGCCCTGAGGTGTTTGTCTTGGGGCCTGTCATCTTCAACATCTTATCAGTGACGTTGACTATGGGATCAAGTGCACCCTCAGCTACTTTGATGACACCAAGCTGAGTGCTTCAGTTGATACTATAGAAGGAAGGGATGGCCTGCAGAGAGGGAAGGGCAGTTTTAAAAAATGGGCCCACATTAACCTAATGAGGTTCAAGAATGTTCTCAGTATTATTTGCTCTGTGATAATCAACAGGACTTGTGCTAGTTGCTATGGGAAGAAATATGAAAAAAAAAATAGGTCTTTGTTTCCCCAAGACAAGCATCCTCTATGCAAATCATCAGCTTTTTTCAGTGCTGTGATTGATGCTCAGAAGCATCAGTGGGATACTGGAAAGAACACAGCAGACTCAGCATAGGTCTGTCCTCCTGTTGTGAGTGAAAATGTTCTGCCGCCTTTTCTTTATCAGGTAGCATATGTGGAGATGTGTCTTCAGTTTGCCATGCTGTCTTTTTGTATTTGACAAAGTTACAACTGGGTAGCTCCATGCAACAGTACTTCAGGTTTTCAGGTTTCTACCTCTCCTTTGAATTGCTTTCTCCTCAGTATATTTAATTGCCTTTTCTGAAATATTGCTAGGCAACATGTTCGTGGCTACTACATCAAAATCTTCAAACTTTTAACTAAGTCAAAAAGAGAATTCCTGCTAGTTCCTTGCTCCTGTTGCTTTGGAAGCTACATGACTGATATCACAGATATTAGAAATCACAAAGACTGAATTCTTGTTGTTTCATTGTTGTTGTTTTAGAGCAGAAATCATAACCATAAGTGAGATTGCAGTTTGTATTGGAAACCAGAAAGTTAAAAGGAGTTTAGTCTATGCTGATTTGTTTGTAGGCAGATTGACTTTCTTTCTTGTCCCTAAAAGTGCGGAATTTCTCATTTCACAAGGGTAAAAAAGCCTTGAACAAAAGTAGTTTGGACTGTATTTTTTGAGCAACAGTTCCTTAATCTCCTTATGAGTTTTCAGGTCATGTTTTAGTCAGCAAAACAAATACAACTGCTCAATGTTGTAGGCAATGATAACACCAGGATAAATACAGGAAATGCTTTTATTAATATGATCTAAGTATTTAATTGCTTTTCTTGTAGTTTAATCTTATCTTTACATATTGAAGCAGGGCATATTGTACACTTCTGATTCTCAAAGGACAGCTTTTCATATGGTATTGTAGAATAAGACGTTATCACCACAAACCTGACAGACCTGTAAGGTTGCTTGTCAGCCGAAGGGCGAGAAAGTTTGTTATAATTATGGAGAAGATGTAGTAAAGATCATAGTTTGCAAAAGACAGTGCTGAATGCCTTTATAATTAAAAAAAAGGGATTAAGTTAGGATGTGTCGTGAATGCTGGGCTCCTAAGAGAAATGAAGTGTCAAAATCCAATAAGTCTCAAAGCAGAGAGCTTGATCTCCAGATGATACATTTACAAACAGCTTAAAATTAAAGAAACAAAGCTTTAATTTCTGATTGATGAAAAGACTGTTATTAAAAAGTCAAAATTCCTCAGTTTTGGAGTCACGCTTAGGATAAGACCGTGTTTGTGAAAGCCTGGAGTGCAAGTCTCCCATAATTACAGAATCCATTCACTAAGCAATCAATCTACTGGTAATGTCTGTTACCTGTATGATCATTCTCTATAAATATGGCCATCATTTTTTTCCATTTTTCCTTTACTTTTTAAAAAATTACCTCTGTTCATTCTTTTAAAATGTATTACAAAGCACCGTGCTGTAGAGGTCCCAGAACAAGACAAAAAAGAATAAGTAGGCATAAATTATCACTCTGCCAATAGCTGCTGTACAGCTTGCCTAGGGGTGTGCTATTATTTAGGCTGCTAAAGACAAGAAGTCAGGCTAAGTTGTTACACTCCTGTATAAACTCTCTCAAAAGACTGTTCTGTTTCAATCTGCATTCCAAATGGCAATTAGCAGGTAATGTGAATACAACTTCATGTGCAAGCCTCAAATTAAAATAACATTATGCAGTTATAAAAAAATATTAATACATACATCTATAAATAATTAAGTAAACAAAAATTCTAACCCTCCTCTAAGCTTAGAAATATCATATAAACATTAATTTCAGATTTCTTTCAAAACGTAATACCTTTCCCAATTTTCTAAAGGCAACTCGAAGGGCTATTTTAGAAATACTGTGCTAGTCAGCTAAGGAAGATATCCTTTAATAAATTTTGAATTGTGTATTTCTTAGCCTCCTCATCCATAATTTTCTTGCAGAAGTAGAATTGTATCACATTAGTTCTAGCTAAAACCTGCTGTAGGCCAATATCCTAAATTTAGACCACTGTTATAGTATATTTTGACCTTGTGTAATGCATCTGATGTAACAAGCTTATATTGTCTCAGTACTGGCACATGTAAGAGAATTTATTGCGTTTTCTGATATGTGTCACTAAATTACACAGGAAATCTCGTTTTATCCTTTTGCTATTTTCAACAAGTCATTGAAAATTGGGATCTCCTCTTCCATCATGAATTTTCCAGATAACAGTGAATATTGCTGTTTTATTGTGGCTGTTGAAACTAGCAGTGAATTTACCCATCTATCCTTTGTAAGATCAACAGTTTATCAGTGTATATTGAACAATTTTTAAAATAGTGTTCTACACTAAATTTTACCAGTAGATCTGCAATTGGGCTTCCATCAACTTTTGTGAAAGATAATTAAATGAAAGAATGTAATTTTAGTACCACTTAATCCATGTAACCACTTTAATTTTTTCAAGGGCAGGAATCCTGTTTCTTCTGTCTCAGATTTGATGAGTGTGCCATGGAATCACTTCTAATTTACAGCAGTTGAAACCAGGCTTTAGGACAGAATAATTTATTTGGTAACGGCATAAAACAGTAAGCATCTGCTCCAGTCTGTCTTCTGCAGATTTATATATGGTAAGGGTGAGCACCTGGGAAAGCTGAAGACAGTATTAGTATTATTATGTGTATTTTTCTATATGCCTTGTGTTTGGTTTTTGAACTTGAAGAGTCTATTGGGAAATCTAAGAACTCTTATCAATTACACTAATATTACATTCATCAAGATACAGCTCTTGTGATACTTTGTTCTTGGTTTTGATTCAATTATTTTGACATTTCTGAAATGAGCCTAGAAATGTCTCTCCACTGGGGGATACAGAGGCAAAAAGAACAACATAATAAAGAAGTCATGAAGAAAGCTTTGTGAAAAGCCAAGATTCAAGAAACAGACAGGTGGAACATTTCTCATTTCCTGCTATCCTATCTCAATATACTTCAACAAGTGAACCGTATTTTACCATCAACATCTTCCATACAACTATAGCAGTGTTTGCTCTGATCAGTGATCCTTTGCCTTTTACTGAGCTGAGCATAAAGGATTTTGAAAAATGGAATGAGGGAAAGAAAAGCTAAGGATTTCTTCAGGGACAAATCATCTTAAAATACTGCAGCTCACAGTTAGCTGGATTACTGGAAAGGTCTGTCTGCTTTTAACTGCTTTTTTATGTCATTTGAAGGAATGTAAAGCAATGTCATAAGAATGAAATAGGGATAATAAAAATGTTAAGAGAAGAGGTGGATGTTTCTTTCCTTCTGAATTTGAGACTGAAAAGCTTTGTATGCTTTCACATTATTAATACAATTTAATTGTATTAACCCAATTGTTAGATATCAATTTCTTGCTTTCTGTCTCCCAGTTTACATCAAAGTCTTAGTTCAAAACCATGAATTTCTTAATTTAATAGGGAAATGACAACAAAATCAATTTCTGTACTTGTTCAATCTCAGTAGCAGACTCTACATCTTGGCTGATGATCTGTGTCACTATGGGTGCACAGATTACATTTGATTTTTTGGGGTGTGGCCTATAACAACTCAGCTTATCAGATGAAGTTATTGTTCTGTGTGATCTGTATGGTCCACCCACTGGATAGCTTCATGATTACAGGGCGTGACAGCATTTACTCTCAGATTGCTTTACTGGAAACTGTAATTTCAATGTGTGCTTTTGATGTTAATGTGATTTTTTAGATTATTTGTCCTCTATTTTCAATTGTCTTATGTTCACTTTGTTAGTTCTAACAGATAGGTCTTGCCAGTTTTGGGCACGTCTACTGTTTTGCTGGCTTTCTAAGACAAGTCATTTTGATGTGAGATGTACTGCCTATATTGTGTTTTTCAGTTTTACAACATTCAGGATTTCTTGCAGCTTTGTCCATAGTATTCTTCCTCTTTGTATAGACTAGTGTAACTGTAGAAGCCTTGGAGCTATCCAATTTTTGACTCAAATATCTTCTATTGTTCCTGGTTAGATGTTGGTCTGCTCTGAGCATTCCTTGCAGACCTGTCATCCACAGGCAAAGCTCTTAGTCTTGTGGTAAAGTGAGCTAACCTTGTGGTTTACCAGTGCTATATATGTATGGCAGCTCTGTCATGTCCTAGATTCACTGGTTTCACCGAACATATGCTGCATAATGCATGAGCATGAATTTATGTCTGAAGCATCTTGATTTTCTTCTTTTAAAATTGATTTTTTTTTTTTTTCCATTCTGATGTGCTTTGAATTTGAGCGTCTTGTATTAATTCATGACTTGCTGGATCCTGTGAAGCAGGAATCTGTGTGGGAGAAGAGAATACTTTCCTCAGGTTTGCTGTTTTACTTACCTTAGTATATCTAATAGATTCATTTTAAGCCTGTAAATAAATGATTCTATTGATTTTATTTTTTGTCAGCAGACTCTCAGTTTTAGTCTATCAAATTAAATAAGAATATACTGGAAAAAAACCCTTCATATTTACCCTTCCATTAGTGTCACTGCACATCTATGGGTAAGTTAGACAAGAAATATGTTTTTAAAAATAACCGTAATTGAAAAGAGGAGTTTAGGAGTATAGGAATTGAAATTGTCGGGAGTCTCCAGCATAGTGAAAATCACAGAACTAAGGACAAATCCATGTCCCTAGTGAAGAATACTTCCAAACACAAATCCATTAAGTGCAACTCGGTATCATTTGGATATGCTGTCAGGCTGATTGTGGGTTTTTTTGTTGTTGTTTTGTTTGTTTGTTTTTGCTGAACAGTTCAAGCACTGAGTTAGCAAGGAGATAAAATTCTCTTTTCTATGCATGTCATCTCCACATCAGGTTAAGGTCACTTGAAAGACAGTGCCAGGTGACATTTCATTGTGGCTCTGTGTACAGAGAGCCGACCTATTGATAAGCAGGGGATTTTGGCTTATAGACAAGCCATTCTGTGGTGGTGCAAATATTTACTTAGAAGTGGAATTCAAAACAGTACATGAAGTCCGAGCTATTATTTCTTTTGGGACTTCTTTTCTTTTCTTCTTTTGGAAAAATCCATTCAAAGCTTTACTTCCATGGAGCACAGAGATGTTGCTTTTCCAACAGACGGAAAAAAGTTTATTCTAGATGCCAGTTGAAATTGTTATAATGATAAAGAGATATGGTTAGTTTTGTAACAAGCCTACAGATCATCTGTAGTATCCGAAAAGGTGCACTTTGCCATCCAAAGTGTATAGTGTATGAAGACAACAAAAATCACTAATGGTGTGTTGTATATACCAATGATTTGATTTGTAGATGGTCAAAATATTTTGCATTTCCTGCTCTATATAAAGTGTAGGTATTGAATGGCCTCATAGCTCAAACCAATGACACTTCATTGTAGTCATGTTCTGCAGTATTACATCTGTTATTGGGACCATAGAATCATACAATATTTTGAGCTGGAAAAGACCCATAAGGATTGTGTTCAACTTCTGCCTCCACGTAAGATCACGCACTGTTCAAATTATAACTCTAAGGGTGTTGTTTGAGATCCCTTGAAATCCAGAAGTTTGATGCTGTGACCACTGCTCTGGGCAGCCTGCTCCATGTCCACCATTGTCTGGTGATGAACCTTTTCCTCACACCCACCTGACCCTCTTCTGATGCATCTCCTTGGGTCCTATCACCAGAGAAAGCAGATCAGCACTTGCTCCTCCACTTCTCTCGTGACTGTCACATGATTCTTGACTTTAATATAGTTATATATTATAGACTTGGACAGTTTCTAAGAAAGTAGTACAATTCTGTATCATCTTGCTATTATTACTAATTTGAAAAAAATATATAATTTTTCAAATGAGTTATGAATGCATTTTCACATGTTGAAGATAATTTTAATTCTCTTGAGCTGCATACTTTCTCCGAATGAAATCCTGAGGTAGCAATTTCCTAAAGAACTGTAGTAGTTCTAGACCTATTTGTCTGGTCATTTCTTTTCTTCAAGAATAAGTAGAACTCCTTTTTTCAAGTAGGATGCACTGGAAATAAATGACCCATCTTTGTCATGTCTTGTGTGACATCTCTTTAGATCAATCTATTGGGTCAGTCTGAATTTCACAGATAATGTCTGACCCTTCGACATAAAAGACCTTCACTGCAAAATTGGTGACATTTCATATCCCTCCAATTTCTTCTATCACTTTTTTTCTTCCCATTTATACTTGGAAGTATTTGTATATTATAGAATTGGAAAGATAAAATTAACCTCCTGACAGAAACGCACTTTTTTATGCAGTGTGTTTCTGTGTGTGGTACTGGGGGAGGGGGCTGTTGTATCCTTTTTTTCACTGTCTTTCTTCTCACAGTGACTTTATGAGGAATCTATAACTGTATCAACACCAAATCTTGTTGTAAATCTTGTTGTGCTCATAAGAAGTCAGAAGCTTTGTAGATTATTTCTGTCCTTAGATGTTTGGCTTAATATCTTGCTGCCAGTGAGCCATAGCTTGTGCCTCTGGAATTCTCACAGAGGAAAGCAAGCACTGCATGTTAAGCATTAAACATTTTTTTTGTTTTGTTTTAACCTGCAGTCCTAATGGTAATTCTCAAACTTTGCTTTCAGTGGGAGTAGAAACATAGGTTAAAATAGAAAAAGACTTTAATACAACTAAAGATCATTAATCAGCACTAAGAAGGAGTCGCAGGAACTGAAGCAGAGGTAAAACATTATGTCAGAACTGAAGCCTGTTCTCTTTGAGGGGAAAATGAGATTTTGAGGACGAATTTTCTGTAAAGATAGGATTTGAAACTCAGTCCAGTTCAGAGGCCACTTTGCAGAACACAAATGTAAGGTTGAATCCTAAAAGTAATCAATAATTGGATTGGAGGAACTGATAAATAGGCTGAAAAACAGATAGTCCATATGTGTCTTGGATTTATATTCACTTTCTCACTGCCCCCAACACATCTCTGGGAAAAGGGAGCGGAAGGACTGTGCCACATGAATTGATTTAGGAGCAGCAGCCTTCTCCAGCATGTTTCCTAGGAGGGGACTGGATCTTGTTCTGGTGTCATCTCTTGAACACATATTAAACCTCATTTGGTGCTAGGAGGTATTAAACCTGCTATGTGGGGGATTGCTTCAGCGAAGGAACTGTCAGGAGTTGATCCGTGTGAAGAGCAGGGCTATGATTTATGAATGAACCTGGCCGTTTGAATATCCTTTGTGCTTTTATTGGTGAATATATGCAGATTTACTGGAGCAATGACTTTGGTATCTAATTTGTTATCTTTTCTTTGTCAACGGAAATTTCTCCCGTTGTTTTCAGTCAGCTTGTTAGTATTGCAGTAACACAGTTGTGTGTGAAATTTTTCAGTTTTTGTTCGTTTCTTCTTATGCTTCTGAACCTTAACTAGTATATCAAGATGATGTTTTATTGACCCTGTACCAAAAATTTGGATTGCCATATGCTTCTTGAAGACTCATGTACTGTAGCGGATCTGCAGTGGGTAATGGTTGAGCTTGTTATCATGATGAGGTTACAAAGATAATCCCTGTTTCTGTGTTTCTTTAAATGAAGATACAAACAGTTCTTGCTTTACAGTGGTATGATGTCATGAAAAAAAAAGCTAGATATTGTAAGCAAGACATGGAGATTTGTCATGTTACTTTGTTTTGTTTGAGTCTCGAGGATGGCCGAGATGAAGCAGAGATAAGCAGTTTTGATGTCTGCTGTTAGATTCTGTCCTGTGAGAATACATTTTGCTAGCAAACACACTCTTATCTGTCATACAGCGTACACTGAACAGAAGACTGGCAATTTTCCAGTGTATGTCACTTCAGGTTCTCCAAGTTCTTTGCAGATGACGAGTGATCCCTGTAGCAGCTCTGCAAAATAGAAGTGAAAGGTACCATTAGTCATATAGCATCTGGGGAAATGGGGTCCTGAGGCAACTGATGCTGCAAATGTGAGTTCTATCTAAAGCAGCCTGGCTGGAGTTGCACTTGCTGGCTTTTAATTTATGGAAACATCTTTTTTTTTGTTGTTCAAAGAATAGTGGCTTTTCATTCACTTTAACTTATTTTATGTGGTTGTGGGGGTATAAAAAAAAAAAACACAAAATTTAAAATCTAATTAAAAGGAAACAAACCACATGAGTTTCCTTTCAGGAGCACTTTAGGGATGAAATATGTTTGAAGCATCTCAGTGGTGTAGGGCAAAAAAACCCAAACAAAAACATCCTTTAAAATCCAGTTCCAAAGTAATATTTTTTAATTTCTATTTTAAAAATCTTTTATAAACCAGCATTATTCCTACAAACTCTCTTCTCCAGGTAATATGATGTAATCTGTGTCTCAAGAGACAGAAGTTCCTATCCAAGCCTTCACTGGTGGGGGTGCAATACCAGGCAATGAGCTTTGCTGAAAGCTAAACTTAGTGGCTCAGTAAACAGAGCTCAGGTGAAAGGGAACTAGACTCATCCTGTATGCCCAGTAGACTGAGACCAAGCTGACATATTGGTATGTCTTAATATCGGCTCAAGGGTCTTATTCTTTCTTTCTTTGTTCTTTCCTATATTAAGTATTGGAAAAGTAACTGAACAAAAGCAGATCTGTCTGAATATGTTATGGAAGAGATACCCTGTTTGGAAAAAGGCTTTGTTCATACTCTTTCTTGCTGTCCAAAGTCTGAGATATTTGGGAAATCTACAGTTAGCGAACTCTGCTCACACCTTGAGTGCTAATTTTAATATGCACATCATGTTTGAAAAATGTCAGCAGAAAAGACTGAATAATACTTGTTGCGTATTCATCTGAAGTACATAATTGCTCCAGCTGACATGTATGAATGCACTTTCATTATCGTGTCAAGAGGACACTTTGTGCTTGCAAATGAACAATGTTTGGGGTTGGCATTAAAATGGGAAGCACTTGCTTAAATAAAGTTTATTACAGCTTTTTAGAAAAACGTAATTATGAAGTGTTCATACTAGATGAGAACGCTGTTTCTGAAGTGTTAACTTTAATACAAAAATAGAGTTATGGTTTAAAGGGGAAGACTGCATGGTATTCAAGTTTTACTAAAGTGAACACAATACAAATGTGAAATAATGCAATTATTTACTTTTCCACAGAATCCTCAGTGGGTACATGAGCAGGTCCCACAGACTGTCAAAGCACTGGCAACAGCCTATACTTTCCTAAATCAGTCCACTTGTTTAGTGACCACTGGTAGAAAAGGAATGCACATGGTTGTTTATTTAAAGCCTTTCTGAAATTTGGACATTTAGTGGTGCTAGTTGGCCTCTGGCCAGTTGTTTCACTCTCTGCAGATAGTACTCATTACAAGAAAATAAATAGAATTTTCTTTTTGTCTAAACACAGGTATCCAACTTGCATGGGGTAAACACTTTCAAGACTGCCAAAATTTCTCTAAGCTCTGAGACATCAAAGCCAGTATTCAGATTTATGAGCTGCTGGCTACCAGCATTGTGCCCGGCCTATTTATTATATAGAACACATGAGCTAGGTTATGATTCTGACTCATGCGTTGCTCTTGCTTTAAATCAAGGTCTGGTAACTTATGGGTTACAGTCTCTGGAGAAGCACTGCATGAGTCTCCTGTGTAATCTGTTAATGTCACCTTCTCTGTAGAGTTAAGCAACCTAGGGAAAGCACCAGCTGGTAGAGCAAGAAGGAGAGTTGCTGGAGAGTGTAGACTCAGCTGGTGGTGGACAGAGAAGTCAGGACCAGCTGGCAGCAGTGGGGATCCACCCATCTGGGGGCTGGAGACTGATTCAGCAAGAATAGCCAGGACGTGTATTGATTCATCACCTCCATGAGACAACCTCAGCCAGCAAGGCTGTGATGCAGCCTCTGGCATCAAATGAAACCTGAAGCCCTGAGGGAGCACAGATGGCAGCATTATGTTTCAGTGTGATGAATTTCCTGTTGTAGGTACCTTTTTGCACTATCTCATGTTAGAAGGAGTGAGTTTGAGCTGTATCACAGTCAGCAATTAACAGAAACTTCTTTAAAAGTGGTATAAAGAAAAGGTACTGCTCTTAAAAGAATGCTCTCCAAACAGGAGAATTTCATAATTTGATGTTTTCCTCTGTTCTTTAAGAGTTTTTCAGAAATTTCAGCCATACTGCTGTGCTTAAAAGACCAGCGATTGCTTTAACAGTGAGGCAGGTTTTGCACAGAGGAAAATTCAAGTCCTGTGAAAGCTCTGTTGTCCAGTTATTGAGAGTTTGTATGTATTACCCTATCACTCCTGTATGTTCTGTCTGCATTTAAAAAATAGAGTAATTTTTCTCCGTAGACATGTTAATACTTGTTCTTTGTGTGGAAATAAGAAAAATAAGATAAAGCCATTTTAATTTTTTTTTCTATTCTTTGGGACAGAAATTTCTCAATTAAATCTTGTCTGCTCTGCAACTACACTCTACAACTACATTTATTTTTCTTCTAAGTTTTTGAATAATCTCTTGGTAATTTAGAAATGCTCCTGTAAGCCTTTTCCAGCATAGGGCTTGTAGTATGAGTACCGCCTTTCAGTGAGGCTTCTCATAAAAGAGCATTTCTGGTTGGAGTCCACAGAATCGCGTATCTTCCAAATGCCTTGTAGGGTACTGATGAGTTCTGTGGGATTGCCTTCTCATTTCTGGGCTGTTGACCAGAATTCCGCAACTCTGTTTTAATTTCTATAATATTCACTTTTTAAGATTATGACAGCAAATTATACTGTTGCTTTAGCACCAGACAGATGTAAGACTTGATGGTAGGTGACCGGGCTTAAACCTTCATGGAAAACTCACAGCATCTTTAGGTGCTGCCATTTTTTGTTTCTTTATGGTCTAAGGGGGGAAAAATTTCTGTGTCTATGAAAAGAATATCGCACCATATGTATCTGTGCAAGAAGACATAAAAGAACATGAATGGTTAGCCCACGCAGAACATGGTTCTGCCACTGACAGAAAAGATTCAAAGCTACTCTATTGAAAATACAATATTTATAGAGAAAGAATGTCTGCAAAACTAGTATATAAGCTTAATGACTGTGTACTTAATTATTTCATTATTAACTCCTGTATCCACTCTGCATTTGTGAGAAGAGCAAGAGATCCATGGATATATTCTTTCTCTTCCTGCTAATGAACAGAGATTACAATTCTGTACAGTTAGTTTTCTGAACATAAGCTCTTATGGAAAATGAAAGGTGTCACATACAATTTTGCACTGGCAGGAAAGGGAAAAGGGAATTACAGTATTTTGCTTTTAAACAGAAGAAACTGGAAACATAGAACCACTAAAGACATGTGGTTAATTGTTCCACAAGTCTGTACTGAGAAAGGAGCCAGGTAATTGCTGTAGTTTCTTCTTAATTCTGTCCTGCATCTGACTCTAGGAGGAATGAGAATGAGAAGACCATCATTTCAGAGTGTTGGTCTCAGTTCTGGTCACTGAATCCCTGAGTAGCTTGTACCCAGTAGCAATGCAGAGTTCATGCAATGTACTTCTGAGATAGGCTTGAGATGTGGAATATTTTCTTTTTTTTGGAGGAGAGGGACAGCGAGAAGGGGCTTCACTGTGGAGATTTTATTTGACTGAAAAGTGAAGAAATGGAAAATGACAGATATCTGTGAAATGAAAACATTTTGTTTTTAGTTCAGCTTTTCACCACCAAACTCCCACAGGAAGTTAATGATTTAAAAGGTATAGAATCTTCTGATGCTGATAAACTCTGAACTGACCAAGCGAACTGATGAAATACTTTAATTCAGTATATCAGTTTTAATGTTCTGGTCAGAAGTTTAATAGTTTATCTGCAACCTCAGTTAACCTTGAATTTCATTCCAATATTGTGCCACTGGAAGATGTCAGCAGGGATGAAACATAGTGATAGCGATAAGTGAAAATTGAGTTATGGAATGTGGGCAGAGCAGAGGAACAATGAGTAACAGTAACAGTGGTTACTGAGAAGCTCAGAAGAGCTAGGTAAGAGTAATTAGTGTGCTTCAGTAATTGAACTACAAAAAGAGGAAGAGGAGAGAAATGTTTTCCAGATTACTACAGTGAGGGAAAAGACAAGCCAAGAGGGAGCAGGCCTACATGGCTGGGAAGATGGATGTGCAGAGGAAGTTTTCAGTGCCAGATTTGGTGTTTATCAGGTTGCAGGCAACTAGGCTGAGGGGGCAGGCAGGTAATGTTTGAGATGTGCAAAACGGAATGGTCAAATGTAGAAAGATGTTATTAATGGAGAACACTCACTGTACTCTAAAACATCTCCTCATTACGACTGTAAAGGTTCCTTTTTTTTTCAGTGCACCAGATGTAACTTAATTTGGGAGCATACTCTTCTGCTTTGACTCTTCACCAAACTTTCCTAGAGTGCATCATAATGTGATACACCACCAAATTAGAAGGAATCTCCTTTTCCTTTGCCTTGAAAGAACACCTACCTAGAAGTTTGCATGGATTTTGTAGATTGTTTTCTGGTTCTCTGGTCACAGTTATCAGTGGCAGTAATTATCAGGGACAATACAGGGTTTCAGATTGGTGATTTAGAGCATATTTGTGGCTACAGACTACAAGTAAGCAAAAAATTACCTTTCTGGCAAATCAATCTTTCAAGAGAAACATCAGAGAACTAGGAAGACGAGAATGAAATCATACAGAAAAAAAAAAAGAAAGGTGAATCTGAATGTTCCTTTGTGAGCATTTTGCATTTTGTTGTATGTTTTAAAGGAAAACTGTTACTGAGATGGAATGTTAGAATCCATGGTAATTATAGAAAAACTGTGAAGACTGTATTATAATGCAATTGTCTGTTTTAAAATAGACAGCATTTTGTATATAGAGGGAGTGTGGCAAATTCTCAGTCTCTTTCTGGTTTAGATTTTTAGATAAAACATGGTTTTTATTGCCAAGCACTGAATTGTCAGAGAAAATCGATTTTGTGAAACTTCATCAAAGTTGTTGAACTTGTCTCAATGCACGTTACTTTTGGTCAGAAATCTGCATGGTTTAAAACCAAATGATCCAGGAATGTTCTTTGCTAATGGGAAGGAAAACACTAATAGCAGAAAGCTCATATTTCAAGTAACTTCACCTGAAATCAGAAGGATTGCAAGCTATGGAAAAGTCAGAAAAGCCCATTTCATTTTCAACAGACGTGAATGTAAATTTTGTTGTGTGGAATGATGCCATGAATCAGAAAATCTTTATTTTTGATTTTTATTTTTTTTTAAATTTATATGCAGAAAATATACCTCCTGACTTCTAAACTCCTTATCATTTTCTTAACATTGGTTCATGTGAAAATTTCTGTGACATTTTGGCTGTTCAGCTGTTCTCTGCTGATGCAGGTTAGGGTAGTCATTTCAATTTGGTTTATTCTTTCTATTTCTGATTAGCTTGGATATAGTCACTCTATGAATGACTCTCATCAAGTAACTTGAGACTAAGTTGCATTTAGCTTCAACAAATCTGTATCTCAGATATTATTCATTCACTCATTTAGATTATGCTGTTCACCTGAATGTGGTACTCATTTGCCAAATGCTGAAGTATAATTTCATTCTTGGCTCAAAGGCTGCTCAACTCATTCACACTGGAATAAAAATAGCAAAGGCTGACATAGACATGGGTGTAAGTTCTACGCATGTCAGCCCTGGAGGCTCTGGAGTTAGAATGTAGTCAAAGTCAGATTTTTTCCCCACCCTGTTATTTCAGTCTCCTCTCAAATTTATCACCAGGAATGAGGCCTCTGTCACTTCATATGACTTTGGTCTGATGCTTTGCAATGCATAGTGAGCATAATTCCATCCTAGAAAGAGTTTAATTTCTGGTGTCCCTTCAGCAGTCAACAGTATTTCCTTGCTGTGTACTTATAGCCAGGCCTTTGTAATGGTACTTGTCACTGCAATAGAGTACAAAAAGCAACTGGGTAAACTTGGCATAGTCAGGATGTTTTATTGATACTGCTACACAAACTAGTGAATGATTGGGGAACTTGCACTGTTCCCTCTTTTCAATACTGGGAATGTTTTGTCCCGTGTTGCATGTACTGTCTTGAAAAGCATCTTGAAGTTCTAACTGTACAATGATGTGTATGTGTACTAAGGCTGTCATGAATGAGACTGATTTACTCTCACTGAATGGATGAACAATTCCGCACTCAAAAGAGGATTTGGTGAGAGATATATTTGGTAAAGATGGAAATAACACCTCAGTAGTGAAGGTTATTGAATAACCCAAGCTGACTCTCAGACTTTATTCCTTCATAGTGATGTTGGCCATTACAATGAAATAGTCTATTAAGGGAATAAAAGATAGTCAATAAGTTATTTAAATGTCTGCTGCTGAACCTATATTAGTTACGTGGTATCTTTTAATGGCAAATAAGATACTTTACCTTAGGATGCAATTGGTTAGGAGAAAAACTCTTTTCCTTTTGTGTTGTATATCAAAATTAGGGTGAAGGTGGGGTTATACCCTTGCCTAACGTGCATTTATTCTCATGATAATCTTGTAATTTTTATAAGGCTTGCAATCATGGGAGGAATGAGATAATACAGAGGTTAAATTACCTCTCACCCTAAAGCAGGCAGAGGATTTTGGATGAATGGCTCAGCATGATGCACATTAGGGATGACTAAGGTGTTGCATAATACAGTTCTTGGCTTTTGGCTATGGAAAGAGTTCTAGCCCTATTTCTAGTGGTATAGCTGTCTGGAAAATAATTTAAGGCTTTTTGGGATGATTCAGTCCTACTGGCAGTCTTTGAACTCAGACTGTCCAATTTTATATTGTCTGCTGAGGGCCTACAGGAATTCTGAGTAATAGCGGAAGCCATTAATACAGTGGCTTTTCAGTTGAAGAATGTATATTGTTGACTTTTTTATGAAATGTACAGTTCGTTGGAATTTAATTACTGTTGTTTTTTTTTTTTTTTTAATGTATACAGGAGTAAGGCATTAAATTCCTTTTAAACAAAGCAGTCAGTCCAAAATTTCTAAAGCCTTCATGTACGTGATTAAAGACATAAGAAAAGAAGCTGACATGTTTTCAGTGATCAGTTAGATTTATTTCAATAAATTAATTTTAAGAAAAGGTGGATAAAAAGAGCAGTTTGTTTTAAAAATATTTTGCAGTCTTTCTTGATTATTGTTTCATGAAAGTATTGATTTTTCTTTTTAGAAACAGAAGAAACTGTAATAAGGTAATGAACCATAAGGGTTTGGATGATAGTCCTTAAGTAATCTATTGAATACTTATTATGCAATTATTTTTATCTCACAGAAGATTATTTTTCATTAATTTCATCCAGTCTATATGATAATAACAAGAAATTTCCAACTCAGCAGAATGAAATGGTATTAAAATATGCGAGTAGCAATTAAAAGCCTTAAGAGAGGGAAGTATTTCAAGGAAAAGTTTGCACTGAAAGAAACTAGAGACCCTATTAAAATTATTAGGATAGTGCAGCTGTGGTTTGTAGTTGAGAATGCAGAGTGTTTTCTGAGTGCAAAATATCCCTTGAAATTGCCGGTCATGCAGGGTTAAGTGTAGAGTTCCACTTAGTGCTCTTTGATGCATCTATGGAAAAATTAGATGAATCCAGCAGTTTGGAGGCATGTTGGTGCTGTGGTTGAAGAGGGAGCACACAGGGCTCAAAATGGCAAGGAGTTTAGTATCCTGGCAAAATGAATGGGATACTGAAACAGTGATTTTTCAATGCCATAGGAAGGGCTGTAGGCTGATAAGGTCTGCAACAACTTACTTTAGAAGCTGGTGATCGCTGGTATCAACAGTCTTTGCATAAATATATAGGAATGTTTTTTAAAAATAATGTACTGATGGACCAGGAACATTAAGGCATTAGGAAGTAGAATACCTATAATGATTTCAATTTCTGAAAAAGCTAAGCTGCATATATATATATATATATATATATATATATATATATATATCTGCAGTTCAGCTTATATATGCCATATATATATACACATATATACATATATGCATGTAGACAGTACAATCTACAGTTTTATGTTTATGTGAGACTGATGTTTATTAAGGATTTGTAAAAAGAGCAAATCCATGGAAAATCATCATATTGAAATTAATTGTGGTTTTGATAAGGATCCATGTAAAAATAAGAATTACAAGGAACTGAATCTCATCAGAGACAGGTAATATTAATTGTTGCACTGAAATGGCAGCAAATTCAGTGAACAAGATAAGTGAAAGATGATCATCAGAATGAACCTTCCAGCTGGCCAAGAATAAGGAGGAGTAACTTGGACAAGAGAAGAAATCTCAGCATGAACTTTCAGCAATATGAAAGAAATGCCTTTGACAGAAAAATGTTTATGAGGATAGAATGTAGCAGGGGAGAGAGGTTGCTTTTCCAGTCCTTTTAGATGTATATATATATATATATATGTATATATATATATATTTATTAAAACTATTTTAATTAGTGCTTTTCTTCCTGTACAGAGACTTCTGTGACTCCTGTTACAGCAATGAAACTGTATGAATTTCATCCATTATTTCTGACATTTGAGCTTTGTGTAGGTGAGTAGACATATGAGTTAGATAAAGAGCAAGTTTCTTAATTCATTTATTTATGTGATCATAATTATTAAAGGAAATGGCTGGAGGGCAACTTTTTGGTAATGCATAAACTGTCATAGTAGAATGATCTTAGAAGTTCATAATAGCAATGACCTTAACTCAGGCAAGATCAAGAAATGCTTACCATTGACAAAAATAGCTCTTAAGAAGTTGTTGGAATCACCATTCTTGTTCTGACTGTAGTTTCTATCATAAAAGTAAAAGCTCCTTCTTTAGAGCATCTGTTCTTAGTTTCTGGTAGATAACATGAGCTACCAAAGTTCTACATTATCAAATTAATAATAGATCAACATCATACAGTTCAAAAAGGATCTTTGTATGCAGTTCACTGGCTTTGTCATGGCATCCAAAGATTTCTTTCTCTTCCAGTTTTTGATAATCTGAGTGACATTTCTGATTCCTTTTCTGCCACCTGCTGATGCAGCACTAGCAGCACAAGGAAATTACAGGGATCAGCCATCACAGTGTTAATACCTTCAGAAACAAAAAGAACATTTCAAGTTAAAACTCCTTCACACTAGCTTTAGGTCTGTGGTCCTTTGAATTGTCTGAAATCTGATTGTAAAATCCAAAGAGCTACTTAAACTTGAGAAGCCAGAAACCCTCTTTCCAGAGAAGATCCATGTTTTCAGAACAGTTTTACCCTCTGCAAATTTCTCCCTTGCTCTCTAATTTTTAGAAGATGTTCTTTGTGTCTGTCACTTTTCTGCTACATGTAGATTGTGCATGTCAGGGGGCTGACACACAAAAGGCCTCAATCTCTTAAGAAGCTGCCACCAGAGCATCTAATAGACTGTCAGTTTGGATGTTTAAATGAGACATAGCAAGGGAGAGAATAATGCTTTTAACAGAAAGCTGGTGGGCAGACCAGAAAAATACTCAGCTCCACTGATAAAGTAACTGGAAATGTGGTATTTGAAGCAGAAGGTATAGATGAAGGCATCACTAACTGGTAAAAAATGGTACACTGGGACTGTTAACAAGAAACAGAGAAGGCGATTTTGGCTGAAGAGGAAAGAAGGTAAGGAGGAATGCAATTGCATTAAGCAGATTGCCTCCTTTGTAGGACAGTGTTGCACTGTCTCCCCATCTGATTGTTCTATACACGTGTCACTCCAAAAGTAATGCCTCCTATTTATTTCCGTGAAAAGTGCAGCAGATATAAAGAGCACAATAGCACTACATAACTGGGCAAATTCTCAGCTACAAAACACTACTTCTCAACTTAGTCACCTCTGTTAGCCAATTTGCACAGATAAACTGATAGAGATGCTCTTCATTTTGTGGTCTGACAGCTGTGCATGACCATCCAGAACATAGCTTGTCTTTCATGTCACTGTCACCACTGCTGAGATGTACCACCCACCACCTCACTGTGCTTACATCCACTGTTTGGTCTCCATAAACATTCAGCAAGCAACAATGAAAGTCAGTGGGTGCCATTTTTGCACACCAACAGCATGCAATGTAATATTGGTGGGAAGGTTCGCTGTCTGCAGCCGTACCAACTTCTGTTTCAGACTTTGCGTGCTAACAAAATAAAATAGAAGGTATTACTTTTGGAGCAGCCCTCATAGTACAAACATGTGCATGTCTGGGCCCTGCAGATTAGTGTTCGTATGTCTTGCTGATATTTTATGTCACTACAGGTGACATAATTGTACGTATGACAGACAACTGTAAGAAGAGTGGATTCCTTAATTATTTAGTTCTGAATAAGGACTGGTGAACTGGAAAATTCTGTTTGGTGGTGCCTAGTAGTTCTAAGCTGTCCCTTCTCACAAAGCTGGAGGCTCATGTGAATTAGCTTCACATTATTGTAATAGTTTTTCTGGGCTTTTTTGGGGTGGGAGGGAAGGAGGTTGAGATTTCTTTCACCACTTTACAGTAGAAACAGTATTAAGTGGATTTTGACTCTAAAAAAACAAGTATATTCTTAACATCTAAGATTTTTTTTCTAAGATACATGAAGTAATATCAATTATTAATTAATAATTAATAGGTAATATTAAGAAAAGTTCTTTACATTTGCCTGAGAAAGGGCATATGAAGCAAACATACATTAGTGCTGCTGTAAAGGAACATGTTCTTATTTTTGTGTCTGTTTTCTCTCTCACTACTGGGAAGTCTTCAAGATAACATGAATTTCAACGTGTTAAAAAATCCTGTCAGATAACAATTTTAATTCTATACACATTTCTTCAATATAACAGCTTTTTCTGATCCCACCTTGAATTTGTTCACTCATGTAGTAGAGGCACCTGTAACTCAGTGGTCTCACTGCATGTATGCCAGGCACAGGGTATGTATCTTCTTGCAGAAGGTATACATGAATCTTAGACTTATTGGAGAATTAAAGAGGAATGGCAGTCTTTAATCAGAATTACTGTTAAACTGCAGTTATAACATGATCTATGAAAAGGATAAAGGCTTCCAGTGTTTCTGCCTACTCTGAACATGCTCTGGTATGATATTAGTATTCAAAGTAAATATACCCAAATTGATAACTTGTTTTTCAACTGTGTACTCTCCCACTCTGAGTTCAGATCTAGAGTCTAAAAAATTCCAGCGTTATTTCAAGGTATTACAGGAAAAATGATCTGCAATTGAAAATATTCGTTGGAGTTTGAAGCAGGAAAATAACTCAGTATTCCTTTATTTTGTGTTATTATATATCTTAATTATATATTAAAGAAAAGCACTGCCTTAAAAATGTTATAAGCTGTTTGTGCTTTGTGGTATTTGAAGTGGCACACTCCACTTTGGGATGGCTGGGATGTTGGACTGAAGCTTCAGGTACAAAGCCCAGATGAAGTGGAGGGCAGATTCCTGGAGTCTGCATACAGTTCACTGCTTTGGTTTAACTCCACAAGGAAAATGCAAGTTGTCTTCTGCACTTATGCTACATCAGGGGCATCAAGGTCACCTTGCAGTATCCCATAACACCCTCATCTATCCTAAAATGGGAGTCAGATACTACTGTAGAAAAATAACTGCACCTAATCTATCTGTGGTGCTTGGTGGTAGCACCAGAGCATCTCAACTGGCTCTAGAGAACATATTAGATTTCAAGACTAGGTGTATTGCCTAATCTAGGGTAGTTCAATGCAGGTTTGTTGAAGCAGCTACAGGACTGCAGGAAATGCTTTCCATGTTGTTGGGTGTGGTGTTGAGGGACAAGTCTAAATACAGTAATGTTGCCCTGTTTATTGTTTGCAGTTTATATGATTTCTTACCAGAGCTTAAACACTGAAGTGTCAAGATGGAAATGCCAAGAGAAGATGTTGGTTACTCTGTTCTCTAAGGACTTAAACCCTTCTTAGAAATGTAATTTAAAATCCTGTCCAGATTCTTTCATCTGTCTTGGTTGTAGGCAGACTTTCTGTACAGGTTCCATGTGTGTTAGATCCTGAACAGGTTTTTATCAAATGTAAAATCCAGTTCATGCTCTGTTTTGTGCTAGATGATTTTTTTTATGAGAACCTAGTTCTGCAAAAACATTTCTGTATGAACACCATTAGGGCTGTGAGCACAGCAATTGTGTTTTCAGTTGTGTTTCAGTTGTGTTTACTACAAGGAGTCCGTTTCAGAATAAGTTTGGCCTCAAATGCAAGAGATCTAGAAAGTTAATTAGCATTCAGATGCTGCCTTCTGGAGCAGCTCTCAATTGTCAAACTTGTTTGAATGCCTCTTTGTATTGCTACAGTTTTTGTGCTGAAAAACCACCCATGTTCTCACTAAATGGCATCACTGCTAAGCCTTCAGAGCTTGCAGCAGAAGTGAGTGGCCTAAGGAAGGCGGCATTGTAAGTCAGTTATTGACTCTTCCTTTTTTCCCACCCCTCAGTATTGGATCCACTCCCACCTTTGGCTACCTGTTTTGCTGATGACTTGCCAATTAACAGGTGGCAAGCACCATGTTGCTGGATTTTGTTAAATAAACAGTTTTCCAGATGGCTATAATATTACATCTTTAAATAAAAGTACACAAGCTCAGTGTCAATGTCTTATTTATGGAATGCTTTTGGCTCCTGAATTGCTTGTTGAAATTGTTGTTAGCCATTTGGTCACTGAGAAGTAATTGTGTATTACTGTAGACAACAAGCTGTTTGCATTAATTAGCAATCAAAGCATATTGTCAAGTGGGGAATAGCATGTCTTTGACATCTCTGCAGATTCTGGTAATTGAAGCAGGACAAAACTGAGAATTTTCCTTTACTGCATGTTTATAATATGAAAGTCCATCTGTCCACATAGCCATCTGCAAAATCACTAGGGCAACAGCTGGTAGATATAAGGTTGATGGAACAGTATATGAAGGTACAAGGAGGTTTGTGAAATGACATTGTCTTTCTGCAGCACAGGTCTCTTTTAGGAACATCTCATGACATTTTCAAAAAGGGAAAAGTGTGAAAGTTTCGTTTTCCCCAAGTTAACAAAGAAGTATAGTACATGGGATCATATGCAGCTTGAACAAGTAGGAACCAAGGAAACAATGAAGTAAGATAGAATAGCAAACGCTCTGAGGACAGCACAGCACAGCTAAGTGCTTTAAATGAACAGTATACAGACAGAGGGTGGTTGCATGGCAAAGACCTTAGAGAGGATTACAATCTTGACATTCTCTCTCTCTCCTACTGTATTTTTGAAGGCTTTTTGGTTTCAGCAGTGTCTCCACAGGTCTGGATGAAAACAGTGCCTTTAGCTTGAATACTTAGATGTAATTTTTTGTTAGAATAGTTGGAAGAGTATTAAAAGACTGGAGAAGATCAGCAAATTTGTTCCACATGGGCAAAGGAAAGTAAAAATAAAAAAATATGTATAATCTAGAATTGATATTTTAAATAATGCTGTGGGGGCTTTACCCTTTAGCCAGTTAACTTCCCCTTCCCTTGAGAAATACGAATATCTTCAGATACCATGCTCATTCAATCATTTATAATCCTCAGGTTCTGTGTATTTCCCACGTGTTTTCTTCTACAGTACAGCTTTTTTGAAATGTTTCTAGATCTAGGAGTGTTTCATGTGTTTTTAAGAGAACTAGGGAGCCTTGCTTACATTCTTGTTAACATGGTATCAACTTTACTTCACTCAAGACCAAGTTAGAGTGATCTCTTTCTTATCTGCCAGTACATGTTGGTGACGAAAGGCAATGAATGGGTGAAATGTTACAGGTTTTCATGTATTGTTCTTTGAAAGCAGAGGCCCTCATGCCTTGATACAGGAAGCCAGAATTGCTGAATATGTTAGAGATTTTTAAAAGAAGTGACCATCTTTTCTCTGAAAAGTACTAAGAAGTGCAGGCTTGACTGCGGTTGTGGCATTTCACTCTATCAAGGTCTCAGTAGATGTTGCAGTAGTAGGCTGCTCAGTTCTAGGCTAGGGGATTTATGCAGGTCCAAAGCAGCAATGTTTTGGGGAGAGGTGAAGATGCTTAGGAAAGAAGTTACACAGAGGTTCCCTCAACTTTTGCTGCTTATGGTGGTCATGCTGTCACTTGCTTCCCAGTCTGCTGCAAATAAAATAGAAGATTTGATTCTCAAAACTTTTTGTCTTGAACAAGAGAAACACTGTGTTCCTTAGATAGAAACACAGCTGGGCTCCAGCTCTCAGGGAGAAATATTATTAACTACATATTACCTCTATTTGTCTTTTCAAATCCAATTAATCATATAAGCTTAAAGTGGATTTAAGCGTAACTTGCCTGGACCTACGTAAAATAACTGCATGTGTTACTGGGAGCAGTTGTACTATTACAGTGCATTGGAATGATTTTCCATATGTATTCTTTAGTTTAAATGATGACCAATCTGACTCGAATGCTCTGAAATATTGTGCTGTTTTACTTTATTAAATGAATAGGAATTGAGTGCTAAAATAGTTTGGAGCCCTTTTTGTAGGTTGGGAGCTGTGTTTTGTTACAGTAGCTACCAGAAACCAGGCAGAACAGAAGAACACACATGAACCTAGGTGTTAATATTTGTATGTAACCAGGCAAATGGTTATTTGAATCCATTTGTGCCTGTTTTGGTGTTTTTGTTTTTTTTATTTTTGCCCATCTTTTGTATTGTGTAGAGAGCAGAGATAGAATGGGAGAGATGAAGGGAAAATACATTCAAGTGCAGATCAGTGCTTTGCATTTTGATTTCTTTAAGGTAATGTATGTTTTGGGGAATACATTTATTCCTTTGTGCTTAAGATTTAAAAAACATTTGCTACTAAAATGGCCAGGTTCTCTGACTTATTAAACACAGTATAATGAAACTGAAACTGACTAGACTGTGATATACGCTTGCAGTGGAAATTAAGGAGGAACACAAATTAAAAAGTAAAGTAATATAATACAAAAAACAACAACAACAAAAAACTGAGTTCCACGGCACAGAAATTTATGACTGCATTGATCTTGTTAAGCTGCTCTTCAAGAAGATGCTGCACATCTTACGCAGAGATACAGAGTAATGATTAGTGCAATTCAAAATTAGTGTCTTTCATATTCAGAGTGCTTTGCCTGTGCATTTAGCCTGCCTAGATAAGGATATTTCTATGGAGCAAGAGGCTGCCTAGACTGGAATTCTTATAAGCAACTCTAAAGCTGCATTTTAGGGGTGTGGTTTTATAGAGCTTCTGAATTTGAGCTTTCGTCTTGCTTTTTCTTAGCTATTGTTAGCTGTGTGTTTTGTTTTACATTCAGAGGACACTATGCACTGACATAATCTTTTAGGATCTTGAGTTACAGGGAGGACAAGGGCTGCGTTCTTGGCTCTTAGTGGCTCACAAGGGAGGAGTATGAATGAAATGGTCATTAAGTCATCCATTGGACTGGATAAGCAAAACCAAAGTATCTCCCCAAGAAGGCATAAATTTAGCAGAACTGGCCAATAAATAAATACCTAAAATTCTCTCTTGGTGCTACTATCTTTTAGTCAAGAATCATAGAATATCCCAAATTTGAAGATACCCATAAGGATCATGGAGTCCAGCTCCTGGTTCCACACAGGGCCACCCAAAATTTAAACCCTGTATCTTAGAGCATTGTCCAAACACTCCTTGAACTCTGGCAGCTCGGTGCCATGCCCCATGCCATGGTGAGTGCAGGTCTTTCACAAACCCAGAGAATTCCCAGGCCTTATCTGGCTGTTACTCCAATTACAAATTCAAGACCTGATACTTAGATTTTAGGGGCAAAATTGTTTCCTGAGTGGTCCCTAGGGAAAATGAGAAAATGCAGCTGTGAGCAGAGTAGCACATGATGATGATGGACGTTTAATAGCTGATCATTTAGTGGAGCATTCTCTGCCATTAGTATGTATATCTGAATGAAGATTGTGGCTTCAGGCAGTTTTCTTGTCTGCTTGGGGAGATATACAGAACAAAGCCTGTGTGAGCAAGGGGACATTTTAGCTCATTACCATGGTGCCTGCTAATTGAGGGTAGTGGCTGGCAAAAGTCAAATGCAGAAAAGGAGTGTGAAGGATGGGCAACTTGCATTACAGTTCTGGCTGGGGCCATAGTGTTTGCAGAAGCGGGGTGTTGGTAGGCTGTCTGAAACTGTGAAGCAGCATGGAGACGTTTGTTTGAATGCACACGGAGTCTGGTCAAAAGGGTCATTCTACTGTGATGTACAGAGCATCTACTCATAAAGTCAGATTGTGTTGGGAATGCCAGGGTGGCTGGGGATAAAGCATCTCTATCTAGGGCTGGAAAGAGCGTGTTGGGGGGAATTCTTCTTGTGAAAAAGTATGCCTTTCTTTATTTTGGAAAATCTATTGGATGCTTTTACAACTTATTTCCTACAAAATTTACAATTTTGGGGGGAGGGATTAAATGTTGCCCTAAATTAGAAGGGGAGAGGAAAGGGTGGGATGAAATAAATGAACTTTTAAAGAGGTTCCAAATTAAGCTAAACAAACTTTTAATTTTGGTTGAATCAAATAAATACATAAAATTAGGCTATATTTCACCAAATTTGTGACTACGCTCTTTTTCTTGAAGTGATGTTTATTTTTGAGTGAGGGTTGAGTTGTTAAAATGGAAAGTTATGCCTATGAATAAAGCTGAGGACGATGCTTTCAACTAGCCAGGCTTTAATTTACTTGTCGGGAGAAAGTGTTGCTCTTTTACCAAAGCAGCTAATTTAATTGTTACACAGCTCTGCTTTCCCTCAGAAAACTCCATCAGATATATTTAGATGTACACTCGAATGAAAAGCCACAGAAGTAGACAGGAATTCCTCTGCTCACTCTTGCTCTGTTGAGCAGATCCAATTCTGATCTTGAATCAAGCATGGCATTCTAATCTTATATCAGTATGGTGTTTTATCTTATAAATTTATTTAATCTTTTATTAATCTTCTTAGTGCTGTTTCCTCAATATGAATATTTTAGCCTTAAACGATTCATTCAGTAGTTGAGGTATTTTGTAAGATCGATGCCTACGTACTTCGGTTACCCTCTGTTTTTTCCTGTCAAACTTCATTGTGGTGAAAACAATTTATTTCCATTTCTTGCTAATATACTTTGGCCTGACAGTGAGAATAAGACATCATTTTCAGTGTCTCTTTTGATCATTAGCATAGACAGCCATCAACAAAATATTTACATTTTTTAGTGATGATTATGGATGAGGATGCATAAATCAAGGGTGTTCTATGCTTAATAAGCTGAATTTAACAAAGAGGAATTGAATCTGGAGTTTCATTAGGACTAGAAATTGCCAAAATGTTACCTCTAAATGTGCTAATAAGCACTGGAAATTGTAAAAATTAAGACTTTGCCTGCTGACGTTAAATTATTTTTCTTTTCATTTATTTCTTGACAATACACTCACTGATGTGGGGCGTAAAGGAAGGTTAAGTTCACCAGCCTAGGTAGTAAGTTCACTGCACGTGCTGCAGTAGTTTTAAAAATATATACATTAATGAATCAAAATAATAAAATAGCAGCGGTTTGCTGCACCACTTGAGTGCTGAAAAGTTTTGGCTTGTTTCTAACACTCTTTAAGTAATTTTCTGTATTTGACATATCAGCAAATGGGCAAAGTTAAGTCTTCTTTCAGTTCTTCAACATTTTTAATAAAGAGTTTGGCTGATTCATATAATTTGTTACATTTTTGCATTGTTTTCATTTCCAGTAAGTAGGATCACATTCTTAATTCTTTCGTGTCAAGTCTTCTCTCCTAATTAAAAACTTTGGTTTAAGACAAAACATCTGTTTAGATGTATTCTCTCTGCCACTGTTTTCCAGTCAGCAGTCCTGTATGCATGTAAACAAACCAAATTCCTCTTGAAGTCAGCTTAATTTTTCAGTTCAGTGGAAGTTTTTTCCTGCAACTGGAAAGCAAAATTTAAAGCACAGGTGTTTGTGTAATTGTGATACAGTACAGTAAGTATAGCCAGTATGGAGTGGCAGTCTATCATTTATCACACTAATTGATCAGTTTTATGGAGGTTATAGAAGAACAAATCAAGCTGAGTGAAAGTACTACAAGTTTCTGAGGGTGATAAGTTTGTCTGCTACGTGAGGTGAAGTTTGGAAGTTTTTGTCTGCTCTTGTGGGCTTTTACAAAGAACAATAATAAAAAAAGTCATTTCAGTTGTGTAAAGAAAAATACTCTGTTTTTTTTTGTCATTTTGGAACATACAACATTCAACTGTAAACACCATCTTAGAAAAACTGCTAGAGAGCCAAATTACCCGCGTTTATCTATGAATATGTAAAACTCAATTCAATATTTTATTTTACATAAGTGATTATCTAAGGTTTCACTGTCCTTAGGTAGGAGTTCTCAGTGCTTGTAATTTTATCTGTCAGTTACTACCAGGGAAATAAAATGTCTCCTGGCCACAAGTATGCCTTCCAGTGTGGCCATTAAGAGCTACTCTTTCTTAATCAGAACTGTGTTCAACATGAAAATGGTACACACAGTGTCAGTATGCCCAATATACATCATTTTTATAAATTATCTGTATGATTCATGAACCACGTTGAAACCTAAATTGTTGAATGATATTGTGAGAGCTAATATTCCTTAAGTAAAAATGAAGTATGTTAGTGTGAGACAAATTTTGACAGGCAACATTCTGTCCTTCCTACAGTAAAATAATGGCTGTTGGGTTGGTTTTTTTTGTTTTTAATTTCTAACTGATGTGCTATAAATATATATTTTGAAAAACAAGGAAAAGAAAGAAAAATTGTTACTTTTTCCAGATTGGTTTGATTTCTGTCATTACAAAATAATACCTTTAACAGAAGATGCCTTTCAAAACCAGCCAGCACTATGACAGATAAGTTATAGCTGATCTAATTATTCATGCAGATATCAGCAGGTTATTCCAAGAGGGCTTTATTTCATATTGTTAAAGCTATTCTCTAAAAGAAATAGTAATCTTTTTGATGAGCATGGGGAACAATTTCTTCAATACCAATCCAATTTATTTGGACCTTCTGATTGGTGCTTTCAGCTAGATCTCTAAGCACAATATTAATTATTCATTAAGGTACTTGAAGGAAGAATATTTGCATAACTGTACTGTCAAAATTGATGAGGCTTTGCATATGTACCATAGGAATATCTTTCAACTTAGTGCTAAAACTAAAGATGATCATAATAATAATAATAAAAATCTTAAAATCCAACTATAATTTGAACTTTCTCATAAGCATAGCTCATTTATTTTTATAGCACCCACATGTCCTATTCAGAGATTATCAAAATATCCTTTCTACGGTTGGTCATGTGAGTACAGAATACAAAAATAAATAAAAAAGAAACAACAATTTGACCATTTGTATAGCAAAAGGTCATAAGAGGGGTAATAGGTACTGAAAAGGAGCAAAGAGGCTTTATGTGAGTGGAGAAAAGAGAACATATGGCATTTAATAAATTTGTATCCACTTGGAATCACACAGATTGGTTTGATGTGAGATTGTTGTGTCCTGTCACTATATGCAGATGTAGACAGAGGGTAAGACAGTACTTGGGCATGTATCAATAAATCACTGGCTGTTAAAGATTACTTCTCTTTGTATGTGCATGTTACGATGCAGTTTTGTCTAAAATGGAATCATGTTGTGGCTTCCTTGCTAGTATAGAATGGAAGAATGCACTTAGTTCTCGCTCTTAGTTCTAAAACTAGAGGTCTGGACTATGAAGTCACATGAATACATGGCTTTCATACTTCTTTTTTTTTAAGCAAGCTTAACTTCTGATATTCATGACAAACTTCAGCCACAGTTGTGAAAACTGAAGGCAGATTGTTTTAAAACTAAACTTCTAACTTTTAAGGTGATGCAGACAGGTGCACACGACTGTACTGCATTGCATACTTAGAAAAAGATTTTTACCTCGTTTTGAATGGATTTATATGTCCTCAATGAGCTATGGTCTTTTTTTTTTTTTACCTGAAATCACAAAGTAATACCAAATTTGCCAAATAAAAGGTAATAAAAGGAAATATTTCCTCAGCAGAGTTTATGAGCTACTGATTTATTTTTAATAATATTTTCAACACCTTTTGAAAAAACATAACAAAATAACAACTGACACATAGGTTTATAAAATTTTATAAAAATTGATAACTAGGATACAGAGTTCAATAGTAGTCACAGATCAATTTTAGTATAATTCCATTGAAGCTTAAAATGTGTGATTAACCAGAAAACTAATTTCAGGATATATCTATGGAGAAACCATTACAATATAAACTGAAGTGTTGCCATATCAGTTATGCTTTCATTATAAAAATGAATTAAATAAAACAGAAAATAACGTGCATGCATAATGTTGTAGTTCAGAAACAAGTCCAGAAATTAATGTTGTTTCTAATAGCATCCCACAGGGGTTTTAAAACTTAGCTTTATCATGTCTTGGGAACTGCAGAGCAAATGCACTTGATCATGCATTGATGATGCAAAGTTTGGAAATTTTTTAATACCCAAAGATATAAAAGAGCAAAGGCCAGAAGCTGCACTCTGTCAACTTCAATTTCTAATAGTCTTGCTTTTGTATGTTAGTCTAGAGTTTTCAAACTCACTGAAAGAATTTGGGTGTTTGATTTACTTTGTAACTAGAGGAATTCATCATTCCAATTCCTTGAGAGTCTTAGGAAAAAAGTCTTATATAAAATCTCATTTACTTTGTTTTTACCTTTATGACAGTTATAAACATAACCTGAGTATTATTAAAATGCTCTTTAAAGTAAGCCTGAAAATATTGGCATACTATTTCCAAACAAGGACTGTGTATAACTGAAGATTCTAAAAGACACTGACAGTAATGAATGTTGGAAAAGATATACACACAAGTCCTGTGCTAGAATCAGAAGGCACCCAACAATGGAATGGGAAAAATGTAGTGCTAATATGTAAGTGAAAATGAATTTCATCAGTATTCATAACACGCTGATATTCTGTGTGTAGAATGATGCTGTAAGCATCAGCGCATTTGCATGCAGAGCAATCCTGTCTTAAATAGAAAAGTAAATGAGGAGTTAGTCCTGATATGGGAAATGTTTCAGGCTATTTCCTTACATTCAAATTTCAGCACCTTTGATCTGATTGCTGATTTCCAAATTTTAAAGGAATAACTGTGAGATGAAGTAAGTAGCCACAAATGAAATCAGAAGAAGTATTTCAAGGAAGTTTTGATAGTCATCTGGGATTTCATTTGAATGCAGTATTAGGACAGTGCATGCCCTTTCCATTTTCTCTCTCTTCCTTTCTTACTTTTAACATAAAGCCTTTGGTAAATATGTCCCTCCAGGTTTCTACGTGCAAACAACCTCAAATACCCAACGTATCTTGGATTGCTGTTACTTGGGTTGTACAATTTGAACTGAATCTGCCTTTCTGGTGCACAGTGATTTAAAAGTACAAAACAGCTGTATTTCCCTTGCTTGTACTGATCCTGCTGGTTACATGTCTGTGCTTTTATGAAAATCTATTTTCTTAAACATCTTTTCATCACTCATTTCTTATCATGATGATTTTTTTAAGCTAAAATTTACAGATATCTTGACCTCTGTGTTAAATGTATTAGGGTAGAGTCATTCTTAGCTTCATCCTCAGCTTGTACTCATTCAGCAATTTAAGATTAATCTCCTATCATTCAAGGCTGTGCTGATTAGGCTGCGGCTGCTAATACAACCTAATAACATACTTCAAAATTCAAGCTGAGCTTAGCTTTCATGGTTGACTTCACCTGTTGAAGAAGCTGCACCAGGTACAGCTGAAATTGAAGCTGACTTCAAAAGTCATCCAGGTGTCCATTACATAATAGAAAAGTGTGAACGAGTTTACCAGCAAGCAAAAGACATCTGCTTACGTACAGATGCTACAGACTTGTCCTTCACTTTTGATAAAATGTTATCTTAAAACTAAACCCACGACCAGTATCTACATACATATCTGTAATACTAATGAGCAGCAATTTCAGCATTCCCTTATGACTACATGAAAGAAACATGTTGAAGACTGGGATAATTTAAGAAAGAAAAGGAATCAGTAGGCTTTTGCATATTTTTCATTCCAACAGAGTGCACTGAATGAGCAGCAGATGAACTCAGAAAGTGATAATTATCTTTCACCAAGATACATTATTGGAGATGGTTGAGATTGTGTCTATCTGCTTTAGTGAGAGTTTTTTTTCTTGAGAAGATGAAGCAGGTTTTTTTTTCTTTTTTAAGCCAATAGGGTTAATGACTTTGCACATGATATTATAAAGAACCTTTGAATTCAGCTCATTTAGGTGGAATGAATATGATTTGACATGAGATAGTTTGGCTATTTCTGTATATTACTATAATTTATATCCAAAGCCTGTACTCAAAACTGGAGCTTCGGGTTTATGGAAATCATGTCCTGATAGCTTTGCATGAAGACATTGGTGTGATGGTCTATGTTGCTGCTTGAATCTATGACGATGTTGTATCTGAATCCAATGCTTTGGAACTTTCAGATAACGTTTCCATGGCCAGTTGTCTTTGTACCATGACACAGCATTGAGTTAAATAGGTTTTGTTTTTTTTCAACAGGGCTGCACAATGGTTAAGACAGTATCAATTCTTCTGTTATATATTCCTTACTTCATGCTTCCTATCAAGTATGCTACAAGTAATGTTGTAGACTAACAATGTCAAGATTACTGTGCCCTCCACATGATTAGGGTTGTGCACCTTCCTTGGTTTGCAGACCAAGGATAGATCTCTCTAGCTGCTTGAGCTGATGCAGGTTGACTCTTTAGCTGCCATGAAACATTATTTCCTATTCCTTAAATCCATTTTAAACAAGAAAAAAAAGTCCACTATTATGATCTTCCTGAGCTGCTGTAAATTAGAAGGCATTATGGAGAAACACATAGGAATTAGGAATAATTTTGTGTTTGAAAATACCAGTGTGAGTACTGTTAAAATAGTAAAATCCAAACAAGAATCATGTGTATTGTACATTCTTGCAGTAAGTATGAATTCTCTCTTAAAATTTAATGCAAGTTGGAATTAATGAATAATTAGAGACATTCTATTTTTTTAACAGCAAGTAGCTTGATAGCATTTATTTTGTTGGCATTTTTATTAAAATCTCCCTATAAAATACTTGGAGGTTCATTTTATCCAGTCTTTTATGTTGAAGCTATTTGATGTTCTGTGAACAAGAATCTTTACAGTCAGGTCTCCCCTCACCTGCAGCTCTGTTGAGCTCCTAGAGACTCTCTTCGTTCTCTCTGTGGTACAACAAATATTTTATTAACCTCATCATGTGAGAGATATAACAGGATAGAACAGTTTGGTTGGAAGGGACCTAGAGATCATTGAGTCCAATTGTCTAACCTCTTCAGGGCTAACCAAAAATTAAAACACACTATTAAGTGCACTATCCCAATTTGGAGGAGAGTTATGTTTTGAAAATAAAGCATCATTAATAAATAACATTTTATTGTTCAATGCATAGCTATAGGTCATGCATAACATGGCCATAACATCCATACCATTTTACACTCCAAAATTACTTATTTCTTTGTATATTTCTTTGTTTTTTTTCCCTCTATAATTATACAGCTGAATATCTCAGCTCCTCATAGATAACATAACATGGAGATCAGACAAGCATAAGAGGGAAGAATTCCCCTAGAATTTGGGAGTCCAACTAAGGCAAAGTTCACATTTAGCACTGTCTACTTATTTCCAAGTAATTTTTAATAATGGTCTTTTTTATCATGGAACTAAGCATTTCCTAGTAATACCATAAGTCTAAGATTTCATTCTCAATTCAAAGAATTCAAGGCCCATTATGTTTTTACATGTAAATCTCTATATATGTATACAGGCAATTGCTTTCCTTATTTGCATTGGGTTACTTTTACTTAAAATGAATGTCAGCTGCTGTGTCATCACTCAGTTGCTCCTGAGAGACTTCTTCATGAAGTCACTCCTAATTTTACTACCTAAAATGGAATGTGTAACAAACAATCATCTGCTTAAAAGTTCTGATTTTTAGACCATTTGTAAATGCACTGAACAGCGAGGTCTTAAAAGATTTCAAAAGGCTTCTAAATATGGCTGCCCTGCATTTCCACAAGGGATTCTACGTTCCACTTTGTAAGTTTTTATGAATGATTTATTTTAACCACCAGCACCTTATCAGGGACTTTCTCTGGACTGGAGGGGAGAGGTGGGACACAGATCACATGAACTGAATTATCTTTGACTACTTTCTTATGGAGTCCTTCACAGCACTCAAATGGATTGTTAAAGATGACTTCCTTTTATGAAAGTCACTGTTATTTCTCCGGAAGCTGAAAAATTTTACCTTATTCTGTGCAATAATGTAGTATGTTTTTACTATTCCGCAGAGACTGTTTTTAAGAATAGAACAATTGTGTCAGTTTTCTATTTGTTTGCTTTTTTAAAGCTAAATTATGTATTTTTGAGGCTGTTATGATTGTTTTGGGTATTGCAGATATCCTACAGATTATTTACACTGGTTCTGAAGGTTGTCTTTATCAAGTATTGGGTAATACTTTCCTTAGAAACTTAGTTTGACAGGATGCAAGAAATGAACCACTACGTCTTTATAATTGACACTGAGAGATCTGGTTTCAATTTCCGTTTCCAGTGTTAAGACACAGGAACTTCTATTCTGTACATTTTAAAAAATCTTGAAAATATTTAAAATAGTTTAACAAAAGATTTGGCTATGCAAGGAAGCTGGCTAATGGACAGCATCACCTAGGAATTCTGTTCTCATCCTTGGCATGGGAAGCTCCACTCAGCTTTGTGTTGTGAAGCCTCAGGTGCTCTGTGTCTGTTTACTGGATGAAATATAAAGGACTTTGTTGGCAGAAAGTAAAGTAAGTAAGTGTGCCTCCAGGGTGTAAAAAAGGTGTCAAGGGACTAAGTTTTGCTTTACAACTAAGCACTATAGATGATGGTACAGAATGTTTCTCTTGTGATATAATGCTGTTAGGTGGTAGTGGGAAGTTTTTTTAGGTTTGCAGCACTTTGTCAGGATTTGTTGGACACAACGCTTTTTTTTCACGGTACATTTTTATTTTTCCTTCCAACTTGTCCTGACTCGTCGCTTCTGAGCGTGATATCTGAAAATGCTGTGGTGCCAGGAGATGTTTTATTTCCAGATTCTGTGTTAACATTACTGCAAATATATTCTGCCACGGGCAGTAATTAACATACTCGGGCAATCTACTGTGTGCATCAGCAATCTCAAATAGTTGTTGTATTCATTTCTATGATTTAATGAGTCTGCCTGAATCCCCTGGAGTGTGGTGAAAATAGCTACCTTTTGATTCTGGCTCAGTACTACTCCTCAGTAGACTGACTTCATGTATCTGTACTGCCTCCTCCTGGGTGAAGTTAATCTGAGGTGGAGAAGATTCAAAGAAGAACCTTGGGAACAGTCAAGGTGTGACTGTGGGTGATAACACATCAGCTGATTTGCAGTGAAATTTCCCTTTCAGGTACGATGAAGCTTTGCAAGGAGTAAGCTCCCCTTCCAATTTGTTGTGTGAGAGAGCTTGCTCATAGGCTATTGACAAGTAGTGGATATGATTTAAATCCATTCTTGCTTAATCTGCAGTTTGTTGTACACACCAACAAATGCATATTAATTTCTAAAAAAGAGACTCTAAAATTTACTGAGACAAAATAAATCATATTGAATGTATAAATACAGCCATCTGTAGAAAGTGCTTTGTCTCTCCTCCCTGCACTGGGAATTCTGAGAAAGAGTGTGTGGGATTTGAACTGAATACAAGAAGCTTAGACACAAACCTAAATAAGAAGCAAAGTCGCTCCTATACTGTGACTGTTCCAGAATTAAGATATATTAAGTATTTGACTTTGTAGCTTAACTGATCTGTCTTTTGTATAATTTAATATATTTTCCTTGCCTATAAAAATACTATGGTAGAGTCCTTGGTTGTACATGCAGTGTACATTACAGTGAAGAATGTAGGGATACAGTGTCGCATTTCCAGGTGAACCACTTGCCTTGATTCTTTTCTCTCTAATCCTCTCTAAATCAATTCAAGACTATGTTGCCAGTAAAACAGGAAATCCTGTCATGTTCTCTCCCCATTTTCCCCCACCGCAGATTCCTGCCTATGTTTCTCATGCTAGCATCAACATTTGCATGCCTGCTCAGTGCAACACATCAGCTCTCTGACAGATGTTTTGTTGTTTTGTTTTGATCTGATTGCAGTCACCGCTGGTACTACATCCCAAATGAGCTATAACTTAAGTAATAGTTAAAATTTGTTTCCAACTTGTCTACAAGAAATCTGCCATTGCTCACACCATATGCTTGATCTAAAAGGTAGACAAAGTTCCAGATCTTTGATAGCGTTAGTCAGCAGCCTTCCTCTCACTCCTTAGTGGGCTGGTTTTTAAGACAGTGACTCAAGAAAAACAACCAGAAGGAGATGTAGATCTTATGGGGATAAAACAGATAGCTTTTAAAAATGAGTTTTGGCTAGAAAGACAGATAGAATCCTGAGTTCCAGATGAGAAATTCTTCTCCGAAACTTCACAACTGTGGTCAAGAAATACTTCTGTACCTGACTAGCTAAGGGGGTAATTAATCAAGACTTGCAAAGCAAGAACCGCATGAGCCATGACTTCAGCTGATAAAACTTCAGCTGTTCAGATGTGTGATTAGAATGGCATAGTGTTTAGAAGAGAAGGGGACAAGATAATTGAGATTTTGAGGTTATTTCCCAGAGATAAGAAAGCTTCCAAAAGAATATGGGAGTGAACTAAATGAGCCCATTCAAAATTTTCTTTTTTTCCACTCTTTTTTAGGAGAGGATGAAAAGAGGACGTTGAAAAGCTCATGTCTTGGGAATCAAAGAAAGAATAAAAGTCTAAGTGGGAAGGCCAATGTGGAAAGCACACCCTATAAGTCATCTGAGTGCTGATTAATTAATGAACTTCATAGTTTAGCTGTGTGACCATAGAAGGCAGGAAGATATATACCAACTTTTTTTTTTTTTTTTTTTTAAGACAAACGAGTAACAGGTATTTTGCTACATTATTAGATACAAACAACCATGTATTCCCACTATCCTAATTGATACATTTGATAAGAAAAGGTCTTTCATATTTTGTGGAATGTAAGTCCTACTTACAGACATATTCATCAAGGAGGTTTTGATGCCTAGTCTCAGATTTTTGACTTTTCCCAACCAATATTTTTCAGTTCTTGCTTGGCTACAGATAAAATGACACTGGTTATGAAGTTTAACTTTCCTTTGCTGAATGCTTTGTATTCCAGAATAACAAATTCTTCCAGTGTTTGCTTCAGATTGAGAAATGGATGTAAATAGAAAGAATTAAGAGGGAGAAATATCCTTTTGTCTTGCAACCAAAACTATGGCTTTCTTTGCTTGTTCTTGTGGTGGTAGAAAAAAGATGGTATTTCAGATTAATTGCTAATATCTTAGCCCACATGTATGTGAATACTAATGAGAAACAAAAACATCTTAACATAATCATTACTTTGTCATTAAGAAATATAAATCTAATGTTTGCTTATAAATAAAGATAACAATATAATGTGGGGTTGTGGGTTTTTTGTCTTTTTGTTTCCCCAGTACTTGCATACAATGAGTGTTTTTTGATTTCCACGTAGTTAGGAAACATGGAATTTTGCATGGAATTTATGCCTAAAATAACTTTAAGATGTACATCCCAAGATATCTTTCTGTGCATCAGCTGATATACATTTTCATTTATATTAAGGAGCTATTTCAGTTGTGTGATCAAAATTTGCTGAACTGTGGTTTATAGCAGACAATTAACAGCTGTTAAATAGGATTATTGCAGACTGTTATCTTCACGTAGCATTGATTCAAATAATAATTTCACTCAATTTACTGCTCATAAGGCCACTCTTCTGCCAGGTATACTGTGCCCATGATGAATGACAATGCATCTGAAATGAATGTATCCAATTTAAGATTCATACACATGGATTTTTTTTTTTTCCTGGTTTCAGCTTTATTTACACAGGTCAAAATAAGAGTAGAGTGTTTCTTGTGTGAAAAAGAGATCAAGCCCAACAACACTGGGAGATGAACAGATTTCCTAACGTTCCTTTGGCTGTGATTATAAATGCAACTTTGGTAATGTAAATAAGTCTTTTTTATTTTTTTTTTCCTTTTCATTGTTTTCTGCCTGTAAAAGAAAACCATTTAAGCTGAGTGTTTGCTGAGCTTATGCTTAAATTTATTATATATTAAAAAATCTTTTTATTCTTATGTTTAATGCTTATTAAAGCAGCAAAATATTTTCAAAAGGTATTTCTCTTAAATTTCACTTCTTTGCCATTATCTCTATTGTTTCATAAATTTCCATGCTTGCAGATTGGATAGTACTGTAGAAAATGGCAGAAGGAAGCTTTACTTTTCTGTTTAAGAATGAAAGGAAGAAAGAAAAAAACCATTGCCTTACACTTCCCGTTTCACAGTTGTTTCACAGTATCCATAGGGAAAAATATCTTAATATTTAAACAACCACAGAAGTGTCTATAATGTAATAAACTTACTGCTACTGCAATGAAAGCCTATGGAATAAAATAAGATAGATTATGTATTCTATCCAGTCTAATTCTTCTGTTAAAAAATTGCAAGGTACGCGTTAGATGTTCCATAGTTAAAGTTTAGACTTGGCTTTCTAGCTAAATCCCTGACAATAGTTACAGCAAATGAAAACGTTAAATCCAGTTTCATTTTCAGTGGTCTTATATAGCTTAGAGACCTCAAAACTGTAGCAGTATTCTTTCATTAATGCTTCTCAGATTCTTCCTAAGTTTTATTTAACTGAGTCACAACAGGGGAAATTAAAAGCTTATCTGGAAGCTTAAAACAGTAATAAAATTTGAATGAAGTGTCATTGGAAGACATCAGGCATCTCTAGTTTAAATAAACATTATCAATCACGTCAGCATGACATTTTCTTTATCACATAGGCAGTAATACATTGCTCTTAATTACATCCAGATTTGTAACCCAGGAAAATTAATGATTAAGGGTTATTATTAATGCTTGGAGAGTCTTATTGGGATAAAAGGTTTAAGATCATGCTGTTTTTCATATAAGTAAAAAATGTATTGTGGTCTTATGCCTTTGTGTCTGGTACTTGTGCTGTAAATGGTGTGTGGCCTTTTTTGGTAGGATGGTCAAATATATTTTGCTGTGGGCTTTCAATAGTTAAGCACTGAGACATAAAAAGTGATTAATAAATGTATGGATGTCTGATTATAACTACTATAAAATTAATATAGTCAAATACAATTTTAGCAGAAATATATTTCATTTCTCATTTGCTCTGCAGAGTAATAATTATTTCAAATAAAAATTATTCTTAGTAGTCTGTAGTTTAGAGGACAAAAATAATCATATCTTTTAGGACTGTGCCATTTGTTGTGCACAAGAGAAAGATATATTATTTTTAAACTAGCAGTTTCCTGAAAAATTAGGCCTGTTTTCTATTCATGAAATATCCAGAAGCAAACCTGAATTTTCATTTTTTTTTGGTAAGCATTTAGAAACCACTTTCTTCACTCTGTGGGTTGCTTGCTAAACACTTTCATTGTTTAGAAGTCACTTTTTATTGTTAACAAATTTTTTATCATGGTTCACTTATTTTTCTTCACATTTGAGAGAAACTTTTTTTCACTTTACAGAACTGTAGTTGCTACTAATGATTGCAAGCCATATTCCACTTGAATTTCCCCCTCTTATGTCTGAAGTATGACGTGAATAATAGCTACTGTCCAATAATTTTTGAACAGTAACTCACATCTGCATTCTTAGAGATACAAACTAATCAAAAATCAGGAACAGATGAATAAAGAGATGTCTGGGTACTGAGTAAAATGATTGCACATAATTATTTCTAATTTTTATCTTAGTCTTGCTGTTAACTCCATAGGGAGTCTTAATGTTCCCACTGAAGGTCCTTGGACTGTGATTAAAGAGGTGTAAGGAAATCATCTTTTGGTCCTAGCATTATTCAGAGCTGCAGCAATATGATTCTGTCAGCATTACGTATCAGTAGAAACATTATATTGTATGTGTTCATTTTAGGTATTATATGTTTATGTTAG
Organism: Centrocercus urophasianus; assembly: GCF_019232065.1. Classification (NCBI taxonomy): domain Eukaryota; kingdom Metazoa; phylum Chordata; class Aves; order Galliformes; family Phasianidae; genus Centrocercus; species Centrocercus urophasianus. The sequence goes on along the minus strand of NW_024884789.1, from coordinate 10,458,147 downwards.
GTGTTAGATGGCATAGTATGTTGGGAAATTATTGGTTGAAAATACCACATGAAATGAGTAGGAGCAGAAAGGAGAAGCAATACTGGCAGTTAAGAACATGAGGTAAAGCTAGTAGAAGTTTGGATTCGTACTTTTTGACCCATAAATTTATTTTTCTTTCTTTCTTTCTTTCTTTTTTTTCAAAGCCTCCCACTCAATTAATTGATGCCTCCCATACAGTTAATTGAAATGATTAACGCTTTTCATTTACTTGGGAATATCTATTTGAAACTTACCAGAACAGTGATTATTTCCATTACATGTTTGTACAGATCTGACAGAGTCAGGGTCATACTATCATACTTTCAGTAAAATTAGAAGATATTCTTACTTAGAGACACTAAACAGAATTTTTGAATTAATATATGTTGCATGTCATAGTGATAGCTGGCAGATGATAGATGAAACTTGAGCTCACTTGATTTCATTATCAAAATACCCAGTGATTTCAAGGTGACCAGAATTTCAGTTTATGTATCTCAGAACAATCCTGAAGAACAATTTAGACCATTATCACAAAATTAATGTTGATGCTTATTTGTTCTGTGGATGAAAGGAGAACGAAGACACATCCCTCTTGCTTGTGTTGTGATAAAATGTATAGTGTGTAGATGAGGAATTACTATGATTGATCAATTTATTTTTGTTTCTTATACAAATGGCTCTGTTTCTATGCATGCGAGTGTGTGTGCAATTCGAAAAGGACATGGTATTACTGCAATCATAGAAAAAATACACTGCAATTTATGGGAAAAACATTTCTGTTCTGAGCACCTGTGTCATATTGATATTCATTAATAAAGCAGAATAGATATGGCAGTATAACAACCATACAATATACACTCTCAGGCCCTTGCTTATTTTAGAAATAGCCATTAAAAGATAATGGAGCAGTAAAAAAGTAGTTTTTCTTGATTAAAGAATTTTAGAACAAAGATCTCTTTAAGTAGATCTTTCTATTAACCCTTTGAAGAGGTCACAGATAAGATGGAGAGACTTAATTTAGAAAGTTTCGTATTTACCAGAAATGATTCTAAAAAGTTAAACAAGCACCTGCCACCAATGTGTCCAGAAAAAATCTTATCAGTGTTCTTTATCTATTGCATCTACAACTTTAGCCACACCATGCAAAGATATGCAGATACAAGTTTATGTTCATCCTTGAGAACCACAAATTGAATATTCACAGACTGTGGCCCTAGTTGTGTTGTATACAGTCAAAATGCAGTGTTCACTACCTGTACTTTGGACATTATGCTTTTAAGATTGTTGCATGCTGAAACTTTGTAGTAGTGTATGTGGGTACTGCTGACAGCCCAATGGTTCTGCCTGCAAGTAAGGGAACAAATAGCTATGGAACAGGAAACTCCAGAATTGTTTGCCCGGCTGTTTTGGAGAAGCTGCTTAATGTGTGACAAGCCTTTAAATAATTGTAATTTTTAAATATTATTTGCAGAAGAGCTCAAATGATCTCTGACCAGCTCAAACAGACATTTAAAAGAGTGAGCAATCCCCACATTATAATTTGAACAATTAGTTATTGTTTTACCAGCATTTAATATTGCTGTCAGAGCATAAAGGAAAAAGTAATAGAAAACAAACAAACAAACAAAAAAACCCCAAAAACCAAAACAAACAAAAACAAAACAAAAAACAAATTAAAAAAAAAAACGAACAACCAAGACCAATGGAAATAAAAAATCTGTAAGTAGCAATGTGGATCCACACCCTCTCAATAAAGCAAATGGCACATTAGAAGAATCAGCAGTGATTTGTATGCCATTGTATGTAGCTGTTTTGAAAGCTCTGGATGATGTATTTGCTATTTATGTAGTCAATGAGCAGAGTCTAGGAAGTTTCTAAAGTGGTTAAGAGACAAAGAATGATTTGTCTTTTCACTAATGACAATGAGCATCTCATGCAGCAGCTTCAGAACTCAGGAATAGGGACTAATCTCATTTGCTCTTTTCAGAGCCTTAATATTAGGTTGTCTGGAAAGTATAAATTATACTTACGCAGTAAAGTCCTGAAAAAATAAACTGAAATGGTATAAAAATGTCTTTTTGGATGTTAGAAATAGGAAAAAAATAAAAATCTTAGAGAGGCTGGCAGTTCAGATGTCATCAGAAAAGGATGCAACAAAAACCAGCTCCAAATTCTTTCAAACTATGCAAAAATCTGGATCCAAATACTATGTTTTAAACTACTCTTTAGCCAGCTGCAAAAATGCTCAAATAACCAAGGCCAGTCTAGAAATAAATTAAAAAGAAAAAAAAAATGCTTCAAAAAACTTGGGGTTTTCTCTGTCTCAAAATATACCTTGCCAAGGCAGCACCAATTTACTTTGCAAATAATATTGTACTGTAGTGAAATTTAGAAAGCCAATAGTGGACAAACATTGTATCCACTGAAAAGCATAATATTTAGTAACTGAAACCTCAAAATTGCTTAAGATTTATACTTAAATTGATTGTTACTTCAAAAAGAAACAAATTCCTCCAAACAAATAATTTTGTTTTGGAAAAGTTGAAAGCATTACAAGTCTTTTGGAAGACTTTCCAAGGATTTTTGCAGTGGGACTGACCTGAATTTCCCCAGAAGTGATGATTGTGATAGAGAACAGAGGGAATGGGACTTTTTTTAGTCTGACGTGTCATCAGAACTTCTGAAAACAGTGTCAGTCAGAAATGTTTTTTTTCTTCTGAAAGTCTGCAAGTTTCCTCATTGTTTTGGGGTGAGCTGTAGTTACACAAAGACAGGGATTCACTCCTGAAACTAGAAACTTAACAATTGGAAAGTTCTCTCCTCTGTGTACCTTTGCCTTTCATTAGACCACTTGTTTGTCTGTCGGTGGGTCACAGGTGACTTCCTCAAGAGCATGTGAAACCTGGGTAATTTAGTGTTGTTTTTTTCCTTTGAGAAATTAATTATCCTCAGAGCTTCTTGGGATGTTGCCCTGTTCTGTCCAACTGGGAGAAGAGTGAACATAATCTGACAACTAATTTCCACGGCAAATTATGTGCACTGATCTGCATTACTTGCTGGAAGGAGATTGTATGGGATTTTGCCCTGTAGCTGGATTGTTTGTCTTTAATTTGTTGGTTTGTTTGTTGTTGCTTTTTTTTTTTTTTCCCTCTTGCTGCAGTATAATGATAGACTTTGCCTAAAATGATGAAATGTTGGTTTCTAGCCAAAATTTTAAAGCAACATATGTGTATTTTCCACTAGGAAACTTTATATTAGCTCATTAGCATCTTAAACAGCTGAAATAACACAGTGAGCCAATGTGAATCAAACATTCCCAGGGGGCTAATTTCTACCGACTGATTGGAGAGTGATGAAAACAAAGAATAACTGGTCAGCTTGCATCTAATTTCAAAAAGTGCCCTATTGATGGAGAGAACATCCAAGATCAAAAGACCATCATCTAACTGTAATCCATACTGATTTGATTTGTGATAAACAGTAAAATCAGCCATATTAGCACTCATTACTATTATATATGTAATAATCTTCCTTTATTGTTTTTTTTTTTTTTTTTTTTTTCACTCTACACAAAATGAAATATCTGTTTGTGGATTTGTGTTGAAAATTGAGTTGATGAACATCTGACTTGGCAGCTGCTTTGACGCTGGACTGACAATATCCACCACTACTAATACAGAATTCCAGCTGCTGAGTTATCTGGCTGGTAAAGGCAGTGACTTTGCATTTTGAGTTCCTGAGCAGCATTCCTCTTGAAGCCCAGAACATCCTTAGCATACTTCATTTTTTGGTACAGATCTTTGGCTGTTTAAGCGCTTCTGAACTCAGAAAAATAAATAAATAAATAAATAAAATTTTAAAAATATTGAAGACTAAATTTTAGCATATAACAGATGCACGAATGAATGTTGAGATGAATGAAGCGCGGGCTCGGAAGTTAGCTGTCATCACTCCCAATTGCATTTTTGTCTGCTCCATGTGCTGTGCACCTGTGGCTTGCAGACAATGGATGTGATTGCACTGCAGAAAACTGTCAGTCAAGTTAAAGCTTTTGCTGCCTATTGTTGTGTCTTTGTTCTCTCTTGTGAGCATTTTTGCATGCTTTTATCCTTTTAAAAAAAATTCACATTACCTCTTTGGTCCTTTAATTACCAGATCAGTACCATTTGCTGCTGATTTTGAGATACTGTAAATACGGCAGAGAAAAAAAAGCTGTATACAGATTTAAATGAAGGCATTGAAAACTAGACAAAAGAAAACAGATATTCAGCAGTCTTTGAAGTACATGGAAATATGACCAACGTTATGGTCACTTAAGACCACCGTGCAGTAGAAATGAGCTAACTGTCCCCTGTCACCTCCCCCCAGATCTTATCATCAAAATTAAGTGAACACCTGCACTAAATAAAATTGAGCTGAACCAGCCTGAATATTAAGTTCTGAGCCTGATTTACTGCTGTGTTACTCTAGTTTTATGCTGGCATAAATTCCCTTTAAAGCAATAGAGTTACAGTGTTATGAATTGGGAGTAATATGGTTGTGAATCAAGTTGTTCAGGCTCTTTCCAGTGATGTCAGGTCTCGTTTTGCTTCGGATTATCAGTACAGGTGCCATTTTATGTCCTTTCTGTTAGAGCATAGTGCTGGAGAGACTATGAGGACTTTTTTCTGAAAAATATGTTTTTGTAAAATTTTCCATTTAATGCTTGTTTCATAAGGATTTTTCAGTTTTGCAAAGCTTTGTTAGGCCTAGGAGAAGCATTTCTCTAACAGCTTATTGCCAATTACTTGCTCAGTCCACTTGTTTCAGAAAATGCCATATATGTGACAATTCCTGTAGAGCCAGCCAACTCCTTGTTGGCAGTGTCCTTGTGCAGTGGTTTGTGTACAGTTCTTTTGTGGAGCACACTACAGGATTGCACAGGGTCTGGCTCAGTGCAAAATGAAAACCACAGAGCATATGGAGAACTGTACCTGTTTTCATGGCATTGTCTACTGAGATCCACCTGGTGCAGGCATGCTCAGAGCCAATTACACGTGCAGGCTGTGCACTGGTTGGACAGAGCAGAAATGAATACTGCCTGGTGGAAGATCTGAAGTATAAATAGGTGCCAAGTTACTTCTACTCTGTAGGGCTAGAGTAAAATAACTGCCACTTGTGCGACAATGGCTCTCAGCCTAACCATGCTTGGTATGCCTGCAGGATGTTCAGTGCAAGAGAACACCCAGTTGGATGCAGTGGGTTTGAGATTCTAGTTGAGGTTTGGGCTAACTATTTTACTGGAAATGTTTTGTCTGTCCTAATGATGAATTGTGTGATTTTCCAAGCTGTCGTATCCAGCTAGCCACTTGATCTGTAATAGAACTAGTTGTTTTTAAAGAAGCAGAAAATAAAAAATAGAGCTGTGTGAAAGATGCAAGCAAGAGAGACGTGCAGCTGCAAGTTGGAGTGTTACAAAGACAGAAATATGCTGGCACCCTAATCTCAGCTCCCTGTCTCTTAGGGCTCAATTTGAGATTTTTTAAAGCTGGTTGAAAGACTTCCATGAACTTCAGTATACTTTGGATTAAGGTCTTAATCCTTTACTTTAAACCTGTATTGACCCAAATGTTTCAGTTTTTCAGCAGATCAGTGTGATTTTATTTATTTATTTTCCTACAGGTGCAGGGTAAATAATCTTATCTGTTCAGGACTATTTGGATAAATGTTTGCAACACAAGCTCATCCTGAAAAAAAAACCTCCTTTCCCTTATAGTTTACTCTTTGGTTACAGTTTGCATTCCATTCTTTGTTTTGTTTTCTGGAAATGTTTCATGCATTATACTTTTTGGATCATTGAGCTTACAGCTCTATTGCTTTTTTATTAATTGCAAAGTGCTCCGACAAATCCTTATTGTATTGCTCTAATGAAAATGATGCTAAGCCATCCTGCCAGTAGCACTGAACTTCCTTTTGATATTTCAGATGATAGCAGGCAAAATGTTGCGATTATCTATCTGCCACGTTTCAGTAATCTGCTCAGTATTCCTCTTGTTCACACATACGATTGACTGTATGTTATGGTCTTCTGTCGGAGCCTGTTGTATGAAGAAGTGTATGTACAGGGTAAGAGATGTCTTCCCCATAGCTGTTTTTGCTCATCCTTACATACCCATATCCTTTTCCCTTATTTACAAACCTCAGAGCTCTTGGTTTGAAATAAAGAAGCCTTAGTAAGATTTAGGAATAAGAAACTGCAGTTTTTATGTGGAAGAATACAGCATGAGATTGACCAAAGCAAACTGGAAATTCTGACTGAAGGTGGAAGTAGCTTCAGCTGAATAAAGAGCATATAAGAATCACAGGAAAGTTTGATTTCATCACAATATTTTAAATACTCTGAAACCAAGGTTTTGTTTCAGAACTGGTCTTCAAAAAATTTGAAGTGCATGAAAATAATACATATTAGTAATATGTATTTTATTTCTGCATGGACGTACACACCCGCACTTAATTTTAAGGTATTCCAAATCTTTTTTCATCCTTTCTTTAGTTCAGCTCCTGAGCTGTTCAGAGGCTTTCTGTTATAGTAGTGTTTAGTAGATAGCCCAGGTAGGTATTCATCAGCTATTCCTGCTATTGATTGCATAAATTGCATAGAAGGGGATTAAGGAGAAGTGCAAGTATTGTATCCAGATTTGCTCAAAGCAGCAAGCCAAGTGTGGCAGAGCCTCTGACCCCATGGTTAAACCAGAAGGTTATTCTTTTTTTTTTTTTTTAAATACCAATATGTTATCAAAGTGATAAATCTAAAGAGCAAACTATGTGAAGGTAATTCATGCTCTAATGAACTCGTTTAGCTGGTTCATAAACAACTGAAATGATGTAAGCTGTGGTATGTACCACAAACACAAGGTATCACCAGATACCTTGTGAGCTGTGTAGACTGCACACTTCAAAGGGAGATTGCTTTGTTCTGGGTGTCCACCAGCTGTTTGATCTTTCTATTTTGTTTCTGCTTTCTGTGTTTTGTCTTTACATGAGGGTGGCAGCTTTCATTTACTTCAGCACTTGCTTTTCATCCTCCAGCTGTTATTTTCCTTTCTTTATTCCTTTTTTAGGACTCATCAGTCATAGATGGTTTATACTCACCCTATTCTGTACCAGCTATAGGTTTCTTGATAGGCTGTTTTGCCTCCATCTTACAGTCTCTTTAGCTCTTATGGCTGCACTGGGGAGAAGTGTAGGGAAGATCATCTCCATATCAAAGCTAGGAAATGTAGCAGCAATTTGTGTGTGTGTGTGTCTGTCCAGGTCATTCATTACATTTCCATGCTTGTGCCAGTGTGAAATAATGCTGAGTTTGTGTCTGGGTATTTTGTTTGTTTGTGAGATTTGGATTTGGAAATAGTATGAGATTTTGTGTTTTTATAATTCCAATACCTAAATGAAGGATACAGAGTATAATGCTCACATTATCGAACTTCTGTCCCTCTCCAAACCAGTATTTATCTGAGTCTAGATTAGTGGGAGGTAGTTACAGAGTTCCTTTATGCATTAATGGAAATATAACTGGGGTCATCTGTATGTTAGCTGTATTATTTCATCTAATGAACAATGATCTGAAAGTGAATTTGAAATGACGTGTTTTTTTAACGAATACCTTCTTTTCACACTCATAGTTCTGTGCACTGCTCTGCAATGTAAGTTTATCCTGTTTACCAGCTATCTCGTACTCACCAGCTAGTTGCTGATAAGGACTGCAGCAATCTCCTACAAAAATGGGGATTTGTGCCTGAAGTGTTACCTGAAATCAAGGTATGATCAGATTGGCAATAAGCCAACAGATGAAGTTTTAATTGAGAAGATGTAGCGGAGCAACTTCTCTTGTTACTCTTCAAACAGTGTCTTTCCTGGCTGTAAACGAAGGGCCTTACTCCTTGGACCTATTAATCCAGAATTTTTTCTAACCACCAGTCTACACAAACATTTTTTTCCCCTAAAGAAAGAAAAGTAGAGGACGTAATGAGAATGTCTTTATTGTATAGCATCTATTTAGCATTTTAATTTCAACAACGTTGATTTAATGAAATCTAGGTCATGCTGCTGGGAACCTTTTAAGAGTTCCTCCTCCTCCTGACTGCAGGTGGATTTTAACTTTCCAGTCTCAGAACAGACACTAATACAGACTGTCAATTTCTAGTTAAAAGGAAATTTTTATCAGCCCCCCTTGATACTTGCTATCTGACAACTGAACTGCTTCCTCTAAGAGGTTAGATGTATATAACTAAGCAGCAAATGCCCCAGTGACACATCACAATGGATTACAAAAATAGTGAAGGGAATGAAAGGCGTAACCTACAACACTTTGAAAAGGAATTCTTTATTAATTTTGATATGAATTTCAACGAATTTCCTGAAGGTCAAATTGACCTTACAGATTAAAAATGCTCAAGTCTGCTGCCAGTTAAATGAGTGGGAGCTCCTCCACATGCCTGCTTTAGCAAAACTAGCTTGCAATTTAATGGCAGTGAATTTTACAGGTAATTTTTGCCTTGGAGAGCTATATAAGACTTTTTATGCTGTTTCATTTCACCAGATGTACTATGCCTGGAGTTAGAGACTGAGCTGGAATGCTCTTTGCCTGCTGGCTGCTACACTTCGCACAAAAGGGTCCTCCCTCAGGCTGGCAGTCTAGGGTGCATGGCGTGAACCAGCTGGTGGAGGACGAGTTGATAATGCAGCTGATGTGATGCTGACCCAGCAATCATTGAAAATACTCAGGAAGAGCTGTAGGCAGGATGCTGCCTGGAAGTCTTGTACCTGTTGGTACTCTGATACTTTGCAGCTGTCTTGGATGTACCGGCTTTTATGTCAAACTTAAGAATCACAGCCTGTCCAGCTATAGGTATGTAAAACTCGAGCTGAATTACTTCTTTGTTCCTTCTTTTTCAGTGTAACCTTCTAACGTTACACTACAACTGAACTTGATACCGTGACTTGCAGTGGGTTCCCTGAAGTACACAACTGTCACTGTGAAAGCAATACTCCTGTGCATGTGGATGAATCTTGCACAAGGAGTTGCATAAGCAAATTAGATCTACAGTTCATTATTATTTGTATTTAAAAGCCAGTAGACAAGTCTGTTTGATAAAGTATATATAAGACTGCAGTCTTCCTACAGTGCTTAACAAATAAACAAAATAAAACACGTGTGAATCACCTGTAGCTGTTCTAGAAAGAGGCACCTCAATTTTGGTAAGAAAATACCTTTTTTTCCAAGCAGTTTTTATATATTCTATGCTGATTTAGGTAGACTGACAGCGTCAGGAAACCTTTAGCTATTTGGAAGCAATGGCAAAGATATTTGGATCTGTAATAGGTTCTGTAACTCAGCTGTGGCAGTGAAGGCTTACAGCTGTGATTATCCTCCGCTCAAAGAATAAATAGCTAGCTTAGTAATCCTGTGTACGTCGGAAATGTCATGACTTGACCCAAACTCATTCCCTCTCCATCTCCCCTTCCCGTTGCTGTTGGTGATTAGAAAAAATAGGAAATCCCCATTGTTACGATGTCTCCACTAAAGCACAAAAAAGGTTGCTTTTGTCCCCAAAATGCCACAGTTGCTTTTTCAAACACAAATGATGCTTTTATTGAAGCTTATCTATTCAGATGGTAACTGATAACTAACAATCATATTAACATTGGCAGTCCAACCAGACAAAATGCTAGGATACCTCTGACAGGGGAAAGGTTAAAAATCTGGAGGAAAAATGTTAAGCGTGTTCATCAGTGAGACCGCTGTATATTTTTATGCACTATTTAAACTGTCTACTTGACAATAAAAGAATGTGAAAATTAGAAAGCAGTGCTTTCTTGACACTTGAAGAGCTCTAAAAGATATATTAAAATTTTACTAAAACTAAATCCCATAGCTGATCAGTGATATGCAGATATAAGGAAGTATATTGAGAGCACTGAAGGACTCTTTAGTCCAGCAGAATTATTGAGTTATTTGTAAAATCATTAACATAAACCTAAAATCTGTAATATAAGCTTGCTCTTTTATGGATAAAATATTTTTTGAATAGTTGAAATCTGGAACAAACATTTCCCTTAAATTATCAGATTAATAGTCTTCTAGTGATGAAGAGCTGTCATTAGTCTGTGGGAGCCCTATCTGTTCCAGGGAGCGATTAGACTTACATCATTAAGCATTTTGTATAATTGGAATAGAATGTCTACACAGGATAAATGTCTTCTGTTCTGAAAGTAAGTATCTTAGCCTCTCATTAATGTTTAGTGAAAATGATAGTTCTAATGATAAAAAAAAATCTAAACAAATTTTTTAAAAGTATTTTAAATATTTTTCTATAGATCAAAGAAAGAACCTTTCTTGCAAAATATTGAGTCTACTATGCAAAATTCTGCTTGGGTGTAGACGTTACTCAACCCTTGGATAAACAGACACCTGTTTGGCTGTAACTAATTGCAGCGGTGCAGCTGAGTGCTTTCATTTTAATCATAAGTCCTTGCACAGCCAACTAGTTGTTTGGTTTTTTTCGTCCTGTTGTGTTTTGCTATTTATTATTATTTTGCTTTCTTGTGCACTGAATTCTTAATGTTTGCTATGGATTTTTAGATGATGCCAGAATACCAACAATGACAATTGGTGACTGGGCTGGTAGTGTTTTCACTGTGTTTAGTTCCATTGTGTCAGATAGGACCACAGCAGAAGTGTCCCCTGGGATTCAGTTCTTAACCATACTCTGCAGGGAGCAAAGCATGAAGAGAGCATCGCAGTTTTTTGCTTAGGACACCAGTAAGTGCTGAATCTTGGTCTTCATAGGTTAACTTACTTTTATTTTTTTTTCCTTGCTCGGTTTCAAGGCACAGGAAAATGGTTATTAGGTAATTTCAGATCAGTTGGAGTCTTCAGAGAATGATATTCAATCTTCCCGTTAAGTTAGAACCTAGTTTTATCTAAAATGGCTTTTTGCAATGTTGGAGTATTCCCAAGCAATTCGAGTTTTGCTATAATGTTTTAAATTAATATCTATGTTTTTCATAATTGTGGCACACTATTATATGCTTTTCGGTGAAAGATCATAGTTATATGGACCAATTCCCAGTTAGCATAATTTTAGTTCAAAGAACAGTCAATTATACTCAGTCATCTATATTAGGTGGTTACCCATGAGGTGCTCAAATACCTTACTCATCTAACTACTGCTATTCAGTATCATTTGTAGTTTTCTAATATCCTGCAACAATAGAAAGATCCTGTGGTAGAACAGAATTTAAGAAATACACTCCTCCACTACTGCATGGGAAAATAGAATATAGTATTAATAGAAAAAGGGGCAATACTAGGTTATATGCTCCTATCAAGGATAGAAAGACCTTATTGAGAAGCATTCTTCTCAAAATCTTACTTTCTATGAAAATTTCTGCTGGCACAGTTTTGGTGGAATCAGTACAGATTCCTGCACTTCGTTGTCATTCGCCATAGAAAGTTTTCTAGAGTCTAAATATGCTGTGAAACATAGGTATTATTTCTTGTCCTAGTTGTTTTGGGAACAGTGTTAGCTTCCAACGTGTAATGGGCTCTGGTTATATTTGAAGATTACCACTAGCCCTCATCTTGATAATCTCCAGACTAAATTATATTCTTCTTTCAATCTTTGCCCATGACTCATGCCTCAGTCTCTGGTACTCTAGTTAGTCTGTTACAGCCTTTATTTTGTTCCATGTCTTCCTGCAGAAATATAGCAAAATTGAGTATAATATTCCCAGATGAGGTCTTAAAAGAAATGTTTTCTTTGCTGCCTATTAGCATGATCAGTTCTGTGCAAGAAAACAGCAAGATTTTGAAGTATGTAGGAATTTCTAACAGTACATGCTTAACCTATATACAGTGCTTGCTTGCTGCCACTCACTGTTTGTTTGCTGTGTATAAAATCTGTGGTCTCAGTTCAGCTCCTTACAGACAGATCTTTGTCTCTGAAACTCTTGCTCTAGTTGCTGCAGTCCTTATTAGCAGATGGGGCACACAATTTGAGTTAGTCACTGACTCCCACGAGCAGCATGTCCTGGTGAATCCCCTGGTGATCCTTAGCTATGGATCAGCAGGGGATAAAAGTTAACATTACTTTACAGAGCATTCAGGTACAGGAGGTTGCTACCAGCTCATTGATACATTAGGAGTCATACAAATGACTTGAGTGATACATAAGTGCTTCAGCAATTTGATGGCGAATTTTTATTGATGGAAGGATCCATTGATATGTGTATGCATGTATGTTTGTGAAGACTGCTTTTAAGAAATGATTGTTTGATCCTCTCCGAACAGAAACTGTATATATATGCTTTTTTGTTAAACTGAGTAATAGGAGGAGTATTCATACATACAAGCAGACTGAGCATAATGCTTTAGAGGATGTGGAAAGAAGGACAGTACTCTGCTGCTTGGCAGTAGAACCAAGCTTGGCTCTGGGCAATACAGGTTTACCTCCCTCACTTCTCATACATGATCTTTTTCTAGCGTTAGGTGGATAGAGTAATATTGTTTTTTCTTTAAGAAACAAGCACGCACCATGAATGAAATTTCTTGTTCCATTTTTAGAAAATTGTCCATTGGTGGAAGTATTCACCTGAAAAGGTATGTTAGGACAGAAACTTGAATCCCCATCTCTTCCAATAAGGGAGAGTGCCTCAGCTGTGAAGCATTCTGGGATGGTGTGCTACCTTTTAAATTAAGTTTGTGTTGTTAATTCGATACTGTCTGGGTTGGGGGAGAAAGACATGGGAAGAGAGAGAGACAGAGTCTGTTGACTAGAAGCATTAGCTGCACAGTAGAAAAGCCTATTCCTGCATATATATGTGTCTAATGTATTAGACATTATGTACATTATGCATAACATGCAATGTTATAGTGAATATATAACTAATGTATACACACAGCAACATCAGACTGAAAGAAATTCATGCACGCATAATTTGCCTTGTGTGTTTGGCATTTTTGTTAGACTGTCATAAATACAGGTGTTGCAGTTGCCTGTTTTTCTCCTGAGGCTATTGTCTCTGTGATCTGTAAAAGGCAGCCTGCATGGCAACGGTAGGGAAGCGGCCGATTAATCACAGTGTGACCTGACTCCTCTACGTGAGCTTGCTTTATTCAATCTGTGTGGCTATAGAAGATATTGTAGGGCAGAATGACTTGACAATGTTCTGTGATACAAAATGTGGGCACTCCTGGTGCTGTGCTTGGTCTGCTGGGAGGTATGTGCCCGGCAGGGCAGTAGTCCTAAATGGTCTGTGTCAGCTTGTATTATTGAGATATGGGATGAAATAGACTAACTAGTTCTGAGGCACTTCAGATTCAATGCCTGAAAACTCTGAGTTCACTGTTTAGTGAATATGCTGCTGCTTTTGGGAGAGGTTAGGGTTATGTTTTGGGATAGCTACAGAATTGTGTACCTCTTGAGAAGTTTTAGTAAGGTATATGGGCGATTATTGACAGACAGTCCAACAGTTTGGGTTTATTTTCCCAATAACCAGAATGAGACATCGATGCTTCTACCTTATATCCCCTCTGAGACCATGACAGCCATTAACTACCTTTGCAACATGTCTGAGGACTAGTTGTTGCACATGTACCTTCTGATCTTTTCTCATTTGGTGAGAAATTGAACAGTTCTTCATTGCTTTTGAACCCATTCTAATTCTGTAGGCATGTGCTTAATTGCAGTATTCTATTTCAAAATGTGTAGATGACTTTAAAATATTGCAAACTCATGTTCATCTAATTCCAGGACAAACAAGCTTGAAAAATTAATCTGCCTGCGCTAAGAGAATACAATCCCAAGAATATAAATTTTATTCCAATTAGGAAGTAGAATGGGTGTATAATGTCTCTAAACTAGGTTAGCAATACAGCAGAAAACAACCTGTGCAATCTTGCAAGCAGTACAGAGATGAGAAATGCTGAACCAAGAAGCAATCTGTGTTCACACATCATGTTGTTCTTAATCACATTAGTCTCAAATATGTGTTGATGATTTTTGTACTTAAAGCTGCTGCTGTTGTTTATCTTTCAATTTCTTCATTAATTCTAGATTCATATGGCATTAGGCAATAATTTGCTGAGGTACTGGCATAAATTTTATTGCAAAAATGTAATCGTGCTTGTCAATTATAAAACTGATTGCATTATATGTCCAAGTTACTTTTGGTTCATATCATTTAGAAGAAAAAGAGAGTATTAAATCTTCTGCAGCTGTATTGCTTAAAAATTAATGTTTATTTATTAGTCGTACTAACATTAATAGCATGCAGTGACTGACAAAACTGTGTCCTGTAACAATGTGCAATTAGTAGTTACTAAGGGGGATACAATTTTGAGAAACCTGTCATTTAATAAACAAAACTTTGTGTATCTTGATTTCAAGTTTCTGTACTCTGGAAGTAATGCAGCCACTCCGTGTCATTCCAGATGACTGGTATGTAGGTACGGTGCTGCGTGTAGACAGAAAAATCCAACTTATAAATACTGTAAGATATTTTAAGTTAATTTATTTGAGAAGATTTATTTCACTGTTCTTGTGCTTTATCAGTCTCATTATGCATGGTTCACAAAGGGGAACACTGAGACTGAGCTTTGTAGTGTAAGTTCTCAGGAGCAGCATAAGCATTCCCAGGGGAAAGCTGGAAATCTTTACTCTGTGAGGCTGAATCTCCTGGCACTGATGTTTAAGGCTACCTACAAGACAGTAAATTCTCAGCCTCACTTTGGATCTTTTTTCTAGCAGGCTGTGGCCTCACTGGGGTGGCAGCTGGAACGAGAAATGGGACAGGTACAACTAATGGGGATAGCAGGACTGGAAGGGGGGAAGGTGATACTGCTGGGAAAAGACAACAGTCAAAATAGTTACTGTTAAAATTTACTGATCTTAAGCAATAGATTAGTGGGTAAAGTGCAAGAGAACCAAGAATATGATACAATCGTGCCATAGAGCTCACATACATTCATGTAAATTTCACTTTTTGAGTACATTGTGTTTTTTTCACCAAAAGGAAAAGAGCAGAAGAAGGGCGAGACTGCTCAAGTCAAGAAGTAGGGCAGAATCACTTTGCTAGAATGGGCCAATATCATAGTATAAATCCTGTGCTGTGAAACTGGAAAGAGAGTTTGCACTGCAGATAAGTTATGTGCTGGGACTCTCAAGAGTGCTGCACAAGTGAAAGATTTGCAATGCTGAACAGAGAGGTAATGAATGTTGGATGTGTTTCACACCTGGCATGGCATTAAATACTCCTGTAAATGACTGCAGCTTAATTTACAAGGAAATCTCTTTGTTACAAGAGGTCTTGATCTGTGTTGATATGTTACAGATGGAAAAGCCACTAGAATAGAAGTCTGTATCACCTCTCTGAGCCATAGGTATAAGTAACTTAAAACTTATTATCTGTATTTTAAATTGCAGTTCTACATCTCAGAAGAAAGGCAGCGAATAATGGAAGAATGACTTAATCTTTCTTATTGACTTAGTCTATTCTCTAAAGAAAATAGCGTGTTTGAAGAAATGAATATTAATATGTTGATCTCAAAGCACGAGTCATTGACCCCTCTGTAGAATTTAAAGTGTTACACCGGGCTATACAAAGTGAAATTTCAGATACTTGTAGAGATTTTGAACTGTGATAGATCCTAAAATTTTGATAAAGTGTTTCTGGCTGTTGATTTTTATATTGTAAAAAATGTTTATTCCCAACATCCCATGGGTTTTCATGGAAAGGATAAGCTATTTATTTACCATAAGGAAAACACCTCAGATGACTTATGCTGAGCTTGTTCTTCTTCTCAGGAGATCAGTTCAAAAGATGAATAAAAAGGGAAACAAAAATGTTACAGCTGCATGTTTCTCTATGTGAAGGGTTTGCAGAAAAATGTATTTGCAGAGGGCATTTGCTCTACAACTCAGGTCAGCTAAAGAGAAGTTAGGTTGCTTGCTTCTTCCTGAAGAAAGAAAAAGACAGTTATAAGTGAATGGTTATTATACACGTTTACACAAAGTGTGAAAATGATATGCTACTTGCAGTCTTATCTTTCCAACTGATGGCATGCTGCTGGCAAAGCAGATGTTTCTCACAGGGTATAGCTTGGCTGTTTGTAAACAGCTTCTCTCAGAGACATTCCCAAGAGCCTACACTTTGTTTGTATGCTGGTATCCTTCTCCTCCTGTCTGTCACCTGTTGTGACCCTAGTTGTTGCAAGCCTCATTTAAAAGTTCTGTTTCTTCTGAATGCCTATCTAGTTTAATTATTATTAAAGTTCTGCAACATGGGTTTATGTATTTAAAATTATTTCTGGATGTATCTGCAGTAGTAGTGTTTAGTAACTAATGATATCAGTTTCACTACAATGCTAACAGAAGACACTTTCTTCTGGAAAAATGTTCAGTATACATTAGGAGATGGCTGACTTTGTGGACCTAACAATAATAAAATAAAGGCTGTTCATATCATACCTAAACAGCACTGTTAGAAAGGAGAAAGTTAAGATTTAAATACAATTTCATGAAGCCTATTAACATCTTTCAGCCTTAGGGAAGTATAGTAGGAAGGAATTTTATTATTCTTTATTTAGTTATATATTTATTTAATTAATTGAATAATAATTTGAAGTTTCTCTGCTTAGATTTCAGCTAGCTTCCACCAGGAGATCTTCTCTTCCAATTTCATCACTTTTACAATATCCTGCTTAATCTCCTGCTTTCCTGCTGTCTAAGATCAGGATAATATCTCACTGTCTTAATAGGACAGTGAGACATTTAACTAGGACAGTGAGCAATTACTTAAATGTGACACTTACGATTAAGCTCTGCAAGTACTCAGAACTTACCAGGCGCGGGCTCCTATTGAGGTACAGGCATTGTTCTGATCAGGTTGGATAGCAGACAATGGAATGAATGAAATTCATACAACCGGAATGTTAAAACAAGCTGCAGATTTCAAATTAATAATTTAAGAAGTATTTTTACAGCCCCTTTCATCCTTCATGTAAGGTTATCCATACTGAGAAGATGCATAGCAATCCTTAGATTGAATTGGAACTGGAAAACTAGTTCTCAGCACCACAATTACAATCAGGTAATAGTTACAAAACTTGGAACAATAGCCATGTTACGGATTTGCTGTTGGACCCTTGTCTGTGAGGGTGCTCCAAGTGATTTCAGCCTTCTGTGCTCACTGTGTTTATCGTCTCAGAAATAATGGCTGCTTCTGTATTGTTTCTCTGAAGTCTGTATTAGAACAGAGTGTAATAACATCACTGCTCAATTCAGAAGGTAGTAAGGTATCAGTGCCTGAAGCATTATTCAGTATATGAACTCTGTATATCTCTTGTGTTGGGGCTGACTAGATGCTACTATATCACCAAGTGACAGCAAACTTGCTTGACTACAATCACTGTAGAACAGTTCTTTGAGCAGAAGTCCTACAGGTAAGCACAGGATACTGTAGTTTGTGATTAATGTTAACTCAATTTGGTTGATGATCTCTGACACTACATGCTGCACCAGCTGCTTTTAAGAAATCAAGTATGTGTTAAAATTCTCACCTTTGTGTTTTGAAGAGTTTTGAAGGAGTATCAGAGGTTGTGGTTATAATCTTTTCAAGTGATTTTTCCTTTCAAAGTAGGTAATGGAAGAGCAATCAGCTTTAACTACTGCTCTTTCTGCATATACAGCTGGCATAAAGCAAAGGAGATGTGCATTAAGATACTTAGATATGAATATTGATGTCCACTAAGGCAGCATAAAGTTTTGTTCTGCCTTTCACAGTTTCTTCTGCAGTAGTGTTCTTAAATCATCCCAAATTTCCATACAGTGAAGTCAATAAGTCTGCAATAGATTTGCATAGGATCTGAGCTGGCACACGTTGCCATAAGCATTTCATTCTGCCTCTGAAGGGAGCATTTCTTTTAAAGCAAAGAGTATATTTGTGGTACCTATGTGTGTGTTCCTGCAGCTCTGAAGCCTCAACAGCTGTTACATTTGTGTGTGGAGGAGGAATTGGAGAGTGGGTTAAGCAGAATTACCTCAGGATAGTTAGTGACTATTGAAAGGTTTTGGCTTTTTTTCCAGGATAATTCATTCTTGGTGTCATTGTGAGAGATGTCTGTCCCTTCAGAGCAATGAAATCTGCTTACACAAACACATGCAAGCACCCCTCCATGAAAAAGGCTGTACTATATTCAAAAATATCCTTTATGTCCCTGTTTACAAGGTGGCAAGAATAAACTTGCTCCTGATTCCTAATTTTGTTCCTCAATTGTAGGATGCCTTAGCTGAGCTGATAAGGAATGATTATCAGGCCGTGTAGAACTAGATTCCTTTCAACATTTTTTATTCACTGGAGATAAAGTAGAATCAAATCTAAACCATAGGGGCCAAACCAATTCATGACTGTGGTCCATGAGAATAACATAAAACCTTAAAGCAACAGGACAAGGCACTGGCATTGCTTTCATGGTGAATTAGTGAGGAAGCCAATCAGGAAAATTACAAGAAACAATTGGAGAAGCTATAGGAATGTTTTCTTTCTTACGTAAGTTAATTAAATGAGGCTGTAGAAAGCATTTTCTGCACTAGAAAAAACAAATACTCTAAAAAATGACATTTCTAATTTTCTTCAGTGAGAAGAAATTGCTTCTGTGTGTGTGTATCCCAACAGTCCCAAAGTCTCTATAGAGAGCCAGAAGATTTATATTTGAGTGAAAACCACTGCATCACGCATAGGAGCTTGCAAAAGTACAGTAAACATCCTTCGAACAAATTCTCATGTGCTCTGACTACAAAGTGAATGAAAAGCAATACACAGGGTTGGAAAGAAACCACATTTCTAGGTTGGTTTCAATAGACTCTTAGTTTTCCCAGTGTATTAGTACTCACTCTGAGTCTGCTGCATCCTGCTTTCTCCCCCGCTACACAGCTGAACTGCACTTTGTCTCTACCACTGTGACCTTTTATGGAGAATCAACATATCAAGAAGATTTATCTTTAAAACTGTAAAAAAAGATAACTCTTGGTAGTTGCATGGGGTCTGGCTAATTTAATCTCTTAGAATGTAGTCAGTAGAGACATAAAAATAACAGTCTTTATCCCCATGCAAAAGAAGCAGGAAATAAAGTAGATTAAAGCAGAGCTCAAGGTTAATTTAAATACTCCAGCCATACTGTGTCATTGATTTTTGAACAGAAAACCCCATTGAGCTCAGTGGGAATTTCTGTTTGAAAATCGATGGTGCAAAATGACACCCTCAGATTAAGATACAAAGATGGAGGATGAGAGCTAATTGGTGCATTCCTGTTAGGACAGGCTTCCCCTATAGAGGGAGTTGCTGCTCTTTTCCTTAAACAACAAATGGTAAAACCCGGAGAAGTTTTCTTGCAAAAAGGTTATTATTCTGCTGTTATTCCTTCTGCAAATCTTTCCATACATTAGATTTCACTAGTTTCATTGAAACAGAGACCAACTATATGTTCATCAGTTTTAAATTTTAGGTACTGTGTAGGATTTCTGACAGGGAATAGAGGCAGTGTATTAGATACTGTTGCACCCAACGTGCCAAAAAGTCTGAGAAACAAGATAAATACGTTTTCTGTAGTGTTTTCTGTAACATGAGTCTTTTCATATCCATTAATTAATGCATATCTGATTCTGTGAGAAGAAGTAATTATATGGCCTGACTTCACAGATGGGCAAATGAAGCACGGCGTCGCTGCATGAGTTGTTATGTCTTTTCAGGAAGTGAGTGGCAGTAGTTGGGGACTGTTCCCTTCTCTGGAGGCAGAGATGTGAAATCTGCTATGGAGGAATGCATGGCTGTTTTGTAAGAAGGGTGCATTTCGTGTGATAAAGATGGCCACAGAATACATTTCAGTAAGATTTAACTGCAACAATTATCGATAATAAGTGGATTAGATGATGAAGCGTCTTCCTGAAAATTATACAGTCAAGGAGAGAAAGGAGGGATGTTTCAAGGAGGGACATTTGAAGAAGTTCCTGCTAATGACTGTCAAACATTGAGATAAAAGCTGACCATAGCATTCCAGATAGAATTCTTGTGACTTTTGCCTATTCTTATCTGATTGTGATTAAGGTAGCAAGAAGCAACAGTACTTTAAATTATTGCTTTAATTCATCTTATTTGTCAATAGGGCAAACAAAACGTTTTGTGACTTCAGTTACCAAAAGCAGTTCCAGGCATTACAGGAAAAGTTTACAGATATGAGACAAATTTTGACTTTAAGCTTGTCCTGTTGAATTTGACAGTGTAACTTAAAGACGCTTGACTTAAAAAGTAGTGACTTTCCTCAAAAGAAATAAGGATAGATATGCTGGGAGGCACACAGTTACCATGATCTAGTGATAGACACCTCGAGTAGCCTAGTTGGATCTGCTCAGGATTATTTCCTTTAAAAATGCCAGCTTTTTATTTTTTATTTTTTGTAAAAGGAAACATTACGCATGTATGGGAGGCTTCTAGTTTCTGGCTTCAGCAATGTGAATGATAAATATATATATTTTTTTTTCCTGAAAAAATTTGTAGAAAGTTATCACTTTTTTAAAAAAATTATAAAAAATAGGAATTAAAAAGTTTTTTTCTTTCAGTCTTATCTATACTCCAGTGTTTCAAAGAACTTACTTCTTTGCTATGAAGGCATATTGGTGCTTCATATTAGTAATTTTGTCTGAAGTGTGACTGTACTGCTCGGAGTTTTTCTAGTTTTTTCTAGTTTTTGGCTGCATAACTTTGTTTATGCTCCATCCTATGTTTTATATAAATTATTTTAAGCTGTGAATGAAGAACTCATTTATTTGGGAAAAAATGGTAGCTTAGCTCTGCTTTTGACGTTTGCTCTGATGCTTCCTAGTTCACCCTAAGTGAGATGGCTATTTGGCAGGTCTTCAAATAGCTCAGCGGTGGCTGATGCAGCTTTGCCTGCTTGGCACACGGGTTTTTAAAACTGTAACTGACAGCTGGCCAATAACAACTAGTTTTGTGGATTTTTTTGCAAATGGATGGGGAAGGAATGACCCACCATCGCTGTGTGTGCAAAGAGCAAGCAATGAGACTAAAGCTGTAGCCATGCAGGCCTTCAGGATTATGATGCAGAAGGGGATGTACGACCTGAGAATAGGCATGCACGAGGGCTGGACAACAAGCTTGGTTTTTCTTTGGTTGCACTGGATCTTAGGCTTTTAGCAGCAGACAAAAGAATTTGTGGGTATGATAGTACATGTGTGGGGGTTTTTTTCTGACTTTTTTTCCAAGATACTTTGAAAAAACAGTTGCTTTCCCAAAAGTTGCCTTATGCAAATAGCATGAAATTTTAAGAACGGAGGACTTGTGCTTTAGGAATACAGGACATGAATCAGAAGAGTGCCAGGGCTATTTTGGGATATTATCTGAATTAATCTTTAAGTTGTTTTTTATAGCTCTCTGTTGGAGGCTGCTTTTGTCCAGACAGGACTCTTAATTTGTATATCTTTTTCCTGTGTTTCTGTAGGCAACATATTTTTCATTTTCGTTTCATCCTCTAAATACAGGCATCTTGTCATCTTAGTGAATATCAAGGCAGAGCACCATTGCCAAAAGAAACACACAAAGTGAAAAATTGAAAAAATATTTATGTGGGTGGTTGATTCCTCCCAGATAATGAGTGATGACTTGTAGCCTGTGCCCTGCTCCAAATGTGAAGGTGGATTGTGAGGGCTGTGACAGGAGAAGGGGAGAATGTCTGTATTGTGGAGGAAATCTTCATCAAGAAAGTCCATGTAAGAGGCTGAGTCAAAAACCAGGGAGCTGGCTAATCCACCTGTCAGACTCAGTTTGTATGTCAAGGATAGACATCCGTCCTTTATGCATGAAGTTTTTAGTACAGTTCAGCTTTTTGTTATTTATTGCTATTTTCAAGCACAGATAAATGTTTAGAGGTGAAGCATCTTTTTAAAATGTTTGCTTAATTAGAAAGTTTCTCTAGTGATTCCACTCTGCTCATATACCTGAGCCATGCTGATACTCATAAAAAGACCTGAAGCTGTGAAAATGTTCTTTTAAAAGTTAATTCCATCTGAACCATCATGTTTTTTCAGGCTCCTTGGCATTCGAGCCTCAGGTCACAGTGCAGAGAAAAAAAATATTCATGTTCATAATTAGCTTATAAATAATGCAGTGTTCTCATTCAGACTTCATCCTTTCAACATGACCGTGGATTATTGTTCTCTGTGCAGTTTAAATTTCCAAGCACTCTGTGGCTCGACTTTTCTCCAGTTTGCCAGGTTAATTCTGTATTGCAACACAATCAAACCCTGACCCTGAAGAATGCAGGCTTGGGGAATTTGGTTGGACGTCATATTTGGTTTTCATTTTCTTTAGATTTGCTTTCTGTTATGTAATGGAAAAGGTATGCTGATGGCATTCAGGTGTTCGTTTGTACATCTGGAGTCTGAACTGTTGGGGCCATAAGACTGATGCTTCACTTCTTTTAATTTCCAAGGTTTTATGCTGTAGACAGATTGTGGTAGTTTGAGGTAATAAGTAGCTCAATAGAGTAAAGAACTTGAAAGAGGCGCAAATTTCACATGAAATATTTGTACATAAAAATAAAAGCACCCTTCTTCCTTGCATTTACTTGGTAAACCACCCCTGATGCCTGGGGAAAAAAAGGTTACCTCGTTTAAGAAAGAAGTAATGTTTATTAAAGATATTCCGTTTCTTCAGTGGGTGTTTGCTACTCAGATTTAACAAAAAAAGAATATTTTTAATGCCTATGGGCAATTTGCACAGAGAAAGGGAGAGGATAAATGAGAAATCTTGCCCTAATTACCAGTTTGCTCATATTTTTGTTAAATAGGAGCTGTTATTGCTCAGTGAACATGGACCAAACTGTCATTTTCCATGGAAATTTCTGTACTAAAAGGGCAGAGGGTCAAAAAACCTCTTTTTGATGAGATACCTGGAGATTTTTATTATGCATCTTTCCAAAAACAAGGTGATTAGAGGGAGGGAGGAAAAAAAAGTCTTGTCAAAAGCAAGAACTTGTAATCTGCCTCTGCCTCTGCTCCTACACACCTCCCACGTAAGTCTACATGCATCTCAGCATCACACATAGCCAGAAGCTGTTCCATAAATACAGGAGCCTTCCTCACGCTCTAGTGTATTTATAGGACAGACTATCATTGATATAGACTGAAACCTAACAAGATGCAAGTGCCTTTTAGTTTCCTTTTACATAGGTAGAAAGATGTGAGATCTAGTCTAGAATAGAGATACCACAGCAACCTGAGAACACTAACTTTGAAGAGTTATGGATAACAAGAGAGATAATAAATACTGGAAAAGAATAAATGTTAAAACTCTCATTAAAATGAAAGGAGCAAGAGAAAAAAAGGAGCCCCTGAGCAATATTCCAGTCCTGTTTTATGAATATCTGAAATGGAAGGAAAAGAGAAGAGTAGTAACTTCAACCCAGGATTTGTCAAGAACATATTTTTTGCAACCAGTGTAATTCTCTTCTGCAGCTTTGCAGGAGAGAGAGAAACTTTCTCCGCTTGTGATTTTAGCAAAACTTTTCTATATTTTTTGAGAAGATGAATTTATTAACACAGTACAGACCTATAGTCCTAGTGAAACTTACACTGGATTACAAAAAGCTGTTTGGATAATCAAAGAATAGTCATCAAATAATAGTTTATTGTCAAAACAAAGGAAGTATTGGTTGAAATTCCTTTTCAATTCCTTGTTTTGGTTTTACTCAGTAAAATGTAATGAAAAAGGTCATAATGGAAAACCCAGGGGATAGAACAGATAGTAAGTTTGTAAGATTTGCTGAAAGGAAACAGTGGAATGGAAGGAACAGACAGTACTTTGCAGAACGAAATTAAAATTGGAAGTGATCAATTGACGAAAGAACAGTCTAAAAAGGTAGGATGAAATTCAGCAGTCAATTGTGGCTGTTATCCCACTTACAAAAAGATAACCAGCAGCACCAAATAAGTGGAGAAGGAACTGATTTAAGTTTTTGTTGTTATTTGCATTTTTTTTTTTTTCTGAAAAATGTGAGTTTTTGATAGTTTAGAAATGAGTCAAGAATTAGGGATCTTAACTTTTGAACAAAGACCATGCTTCTGAAGCAAAGAGGGCACTCCTAAACCACATCTTCTACTAGCCCAGTATGAAGAGATCATAGCTGTACTCTACATATTACAAACCTGCTGCTGCTCTCTGCATTGGTATTTCATGTTGAATGGTATCCAATTTGGGGACAAGAAATTTCAAGAATGAATTGAACCACCATTTACTGAGGGCTCAAGGGAGAGCAAGATTTGTCTAAAAATCATGAAACGTGTAGGAAGATTTAAAAATATCAGAATTTTTAGCTTGAAGACAGATGTGAGAGTGGGCATGATAATATTTTAATACAATAAGATTGTTACGAAATTGAAAAGTTTGTGGCCAATTCTATGGTGACTGTAACAACACACTTGAATCACAGAAGGAAAGAAAGATTTTTTAGGTAATGCTTTCTAAATCAAGGATAATGATGTAAGTCTGAGAAGTTTTCAATTTTCAGTTGTTGGGGTTCTCAATAGGAAGGGAAAGTGTTTTAGGAATGATATAATTGTTGCTGCCTTTGGCACCACAGCTGTCAGTGCTGAGCAGTGACCTCTCAGTCCCCTGAAGTTCAGTGTTTTTGTATCTCCCTGCAAAGGTACTGTAAAAAGGATTGTTTTAGCCAGAAACAGCTCATCCTTTTCTAAAAGGCAATCTGCATTGTTCAGAAAGCCAGCATTGCATATTCCCACTATCTGAACACTAAATGGCTCACTGCACTTCTCAGTATAATCATCATTTCTGATAAAACATTTCATCCCAGATTTGCTTTGAGTTTCGTTATCATATAATAAAACACTTTTTTTTTTCTGGTATAATTCTTGGATTAGGCAGTATCAGTAAAATAATTCCTTGAAAGTGTTAGTGATGCTGAAGTATTTACTGTATTGATATCAATATTCGTAGGGAGATTGTATTTCTTTTGTTTACATTATCTGGTATATATACAGACTATGCTGTGTTTTTTGCAGAGATTTCTTAGCAATAAATGAAGACTGAATGCTCATTCGGTAGTAAGTGATGGTTAAAAAGAATAGCAACCTTTCACATTTCTGATGGAGAGTTCCCCATTGTTTTAGATGATTTGAGGGCCATGGCTAAGCTTCGTTTAATTATTTATTTAAGTGCTCAACTGCAAGTATAAGACAAAGGATTCTGTTGTTTCAGAGGGAGAATTAAGTCGTTAATAAAATTTACAAAGTAGATTAAATTAAATGGAAATGCTAAGTTGTTCATTTGTACAGGGAAGCATCTAAAGAGTAAAATGGAACTCCTTGTAAAAATACATACTTCATATACAGTGTGAAACTGCTTTAGATTTCACTGGAGTTGTGGTCCAAATCTTTTAGTCATTTCCTGCTTCTGATATGGTGTTCACAACTTTTGTGTCTGAAATGAGCTCCTAGGTCAGATTTTGAGTTGGTGTAACTTAAGCATTAAGAATTAAAGCATTCAGATGCAGCAGGTTCTGCTTTAAACCTCTCATCTTTTGACACATCAGATGATCAGGGAGTGTTTGGTGACAAAAAAAATATGTAGATTGCACTTTTGTATTTCTGAAAGGGCTTTCACAGACAGAAACCTTCATAGGAATTTTATTTTCTTTGGTGATCCTCAAAGTCTTTTTTGTCAATTTGTTATCACAATAGGAAGATACGCATATGCAGTAAATCAGTGTAGGTTAACGTTTTAATATGAAAGGTATTCTAAGTTTCTGACATCAGCCTCTATCTTTCTTCAGTTATAATGTCTCTTACTGCATTTTGTGCTCACAGTCATTTGCCTGGTAGGTGTGCGTATTGGCGACAACTTAACATTTAAAGGTCAAGCTGCAAAGAACTGGCCAGTGTGATGGCATCTTTGCTCCTTAATAATCACATGGGATATCTGTGATGTCTAGAAGTGCTTCTTCTAGGTGGCAGTGTACTACTGCAGTAGTTAATTGCCCATTAGCTTCTTGGATCAATGTAAAAGAGAGATGTGAGAATTTTTCCAAGGATCACTTGCTTTTTCCCTCCCAACACAGCTCTTTTTCAGCACTTTCTTCTGATTTATCCAAGAATAATTTGAGTATGTGAGAGGAAACTTCAATACTCTATTTGGTTAGCTGCCTGGGAATTGGCTTTTTTTTCTTGGAGTTCAGGGGAGGAAAGGGGGAAATTCTGCCTTCCCTACAGCAGAGATTGCTGATTATTCACCACATAGGGTCACTGAGAAGAAGTCCCATGTTTTCTTGGGTGCCCCAAGATGCCTTGCTGCCATGAGGTCAATGCATATTTCTTAAGTTTTCTTCCAGAGGGAGCTGAATAAACTACTGATGTATTCATGCAAATGTTTTGGAACTGAGAGAACCCAAGTAGGCCTGCTTCCCTGCCTACTCATTGCTCCTTTTTTCTTGACTTCTCTCTCCTTTCCTGCAGATTCCACATTGTCTCCCATTGTCTGTAGCATGGACTTTCAGGATAAGCTTCACTAAATTGATGCTGACTTAATGGCCTTAAGTTTGTTTTACTGCTCAGCTACATGCAATAGGAATAATTTATATGGATGTGTATTTCTGTTGCTGGGGGTACAACATACAGCTGTGCATGTTATGTAAAGAATATGTCCACTGCTTGTATCTGGGGACACATACATTTCCTTTTTACCCTGGCTAACAAAATCTCAACTAGCATACAAAGGCCATGAAGCTGGCTTGCTTTCTCAAGTATTTCCTTCTAAATCTAAAATCTAATTTCTCATCTCTGTAAGTTCTTGTGTTCTTGATGTGAACTTTAAATAAGTACGCTGCTTTTTATGTAGCATTCGCCCTGCTATTCTTTTGCCACAGTCCTGTCGTAACATGCAGTGTGAATGCTAACATTGGTTGCAGAGTCCCAGCAGCTCACAGCTGTTCTACCTCCCGCAGCATCAAGGAGTTGCAGGACTTACTTGCCAAGCTTGGGATTTATTTCACTATTTCAACATCATGAGGAAAAAGGTAATCTTTGCCTCACAACACATTTTATGTTTCACCCCTTTCAGCAGCTGTCAGAACACTGTGACAGACAAAACTGCTGGTCAGTATTGTAATAACAGTTCTTACCACGATGCCTTTGTGTTCCTTTCCATTCCATATGACTATAGCTTTCCAAATATCTATGACTTAAGAGAGAGAGAAAAATTTAAAGTGAATCTAGTGTACTTACAAGAATGTGCTATAATTTAACAAAAATAATCTAACTTCCAGTTATCTTATCACTGGGAAACTGATCAAGTACTTTCAGCAAAAGACTCCAGACACATTAATGTACCTATGTGAAAGCTTGTGAAAAATTAAGGCTGATATGTTGACAGCTGTAATACCACTAGCTTTTAATCCTTGGTTTCTTTTTTTCATTAGTAGGGATTCCAGAACATGGGTAGCAGAAGATTAGGTTTATCCACTAACAATATAAAATCCTGTAATCCTTTGAAAGTTTAAAATCTTCCTTGGGCTGGAGAAGGAAACATTTTATCAATATGTACAGCTAGTGGACTCTTTAAAGGATAAAAAGCACATCTCGTAGCTTGGGGGAGAATGAATCCTTTTATACAGTCTAAGGAATTTCAATTTTGAATCTGTGCCTCGATTTATAAAAAATGCTTGGGAAATGCTTCTATTTTTTTTTTTTCCTCTCCTCATTATTTCAGATTCAGGAAAATCTGTGTTTGTTTTTTTTCCCCTCATATATTGCTTTCCACGTATAGCCTTATTACAGTGATCAACAAATGCAGTGTAACCCTTCAGCCAGTCTCTGATACTAACGTTGATACTAACATGGGAGTATTTAGAGTTCCTTTCTAAGTAAGAACCCACAAAGACACAAACACCATCCATAAACCTGGGAAATTGCAGTTAATTCCTTCAGTGTTGTCGAGGTGCTACCTTCTCATTCATGTCCGATGAGTTAATCAAATGCATTTAAGCAAAAGAAACTTCTGCAGTGCTGGAATAAAAAGGGAAACATGAGAGTACATGATGAATGGCTGCTTTTTGGTTCTGCTAAATGTCCCCAATCTGTCCCATCCATATGGACCTCCACTCTGTGGACTTATTTTTTTCTGCTAGCATTCATCTTCATATTACTTTGAGAGACAGAAGTCATCTGTCCAATGAATGTAGTCAATTAAGCCAAATTCATGAGAGATACCAAATCTTCTGAGCACCTACTTCCCTGCATGACTTTTAGCAGAAATACCTGGAGGCAGATCTCAGAAGCATCCATCAGTTTAATTTGTGTACTAGAAAAACATAACCAGAAGAACAGTGCTGCTGTTTTGACCCAACGGCCACAATGTGTATGAAACAGAACCAGCCACCTATAAGTTGTTTGAGAGCCAAATACATCCCTTTGTGCAGCACAGCCCAATCAAAGGGAACCAAGCCTGCTTATCTGCCTTCTCTGTTTAAAATGAGCTTTATTCTTTATAGAAATCTAATTGGTAGGTTAAAAACTGCTCTGATATTCTAATCTGGATGTGTTTTGCTGTTTCCTTTACTGATGTTATCCTCTATAGTGTTATCCTTTATGACCAAGATCTGACCCTATTTATACAAATGCAGAGTACTAACTGGATTAACTGAAGACTAATGGGGAATCTGGTTTTAATGCACTTTTTCCAGTGAGTAAGAAAACACACTTGCTGCTTGATTAGTGGAAAAGTAGGCTTTATAATTTTCTTTTCAAAATCTTTATTTTTATTTTTATTTTTTTTTCTAATATATTTTTTATTATTTTTTATTATTATTATTTTCTATTATTATTATTATTTTTTAATTATTATTTTTTTCTAATATTAGCTTTTAATAAGGCTCTGAGTTAGAGCTGAGATGAGTTGAAGCGATAGGGTACCCAAAACAGTTGTACATTTTATTACTCTGACAATTACTTAGTAGGTAAAAAGACAGCTATGAAGGTTAGGAGAGCAAAGGATTTGTATGGGACAACGTCCCTCTTGATTTCTTATAACATTTAAACAGATTTTTCAGGAAAGCAAATCCATCTTAGTGGC
Source organism: Centrocercus urophasianus (assembly GCF_019232065.1). Lineage (NCBI taxonomy): Eukaryota > Metazoa > Chordata > Aves > Galliformes > Phasianidae > Centrocercus > Centrocercus urophasianus. The sequence goes on along the minus strand of NW_024884789.1, from coordinate 10,428,930 downwards.
TTACTGTTACAAATGTAGCTTCCACAATAGAGGGATTAAACTACTTCAAACCTAGACTCGTATCTGCATTATATTTTCATGCTCATCAAAACTTAAATATTTGAATTTTCCCTTATTCTTGAGTATAAGCATGTGGTTACCTTGCTAAAGCAATGCCTCAGGCTCTGAACTTGCTATCATGTTGTGTCAGTTAAAGGTCCTCTCACTGTAGCTTTTTGACTAGAACTGTAAGACTAAGAACTGTAGGTTTGGAGAGAAGCTTGAAAATCCTTTTTAACTGGGGCTCTACAAATAGAGAGATGTGTACGGTTTTCTGTCTAAGGAGATTCTAAAAGCCTCATAAAGATTCAGTTTTTTTTCTTTGTGTATGCATTTATACCTGAAGATGCAATAGCTGCAGCTGGAGAGGTCAGAGAAAAATCAATGCCAGCTTACAAAAACATCTTAAATTTTTTTCCTGGAATCTGAAAGTTAAATTTGCATCAGTAATCATTATATATGTATGTGTATGTGTATATATATATATATATATATATAGTATGTGTATGTATATATATATATATATATATATATGTCTTAATCTATTGATTTTATGATAATCACAGAAAATTCTTTCACCGAATTACAAACTTAATGGAAAAGTTTGCAGGAGTCCTAAAAGAAATTGCTGAATCTGTTTCAAGAAGTCAGTAATAAATTTTTTCATGGCTAAATAGTTTTTGAGACTTGTGGAAATATGAGCCTGATTACAGCCTATTGGACTCAATGGGAGTCTTTCCAAAAACTGCAGTGGGCACTGGAACAATTTCATTCAAAACTTTATGCTTTTCAGCCCATTACTTCTTTGTTTTTTTTTTTTTTTTTTTTTTTGTTTGTTTATTTGTTTTTTGTTTTGTTTTGTTTTTTATTTTTTTCAATTTAGTGGGCTAATTATCCTCAGTTTGGGAAGTATTACATTAACAAAGAGCCAGGCCTGCAAATGCTTATTTTGACTTATATACTTTCAGACACCTGAACAGTTCTGCTGAGTTATGGGAGTTTTTTGTATGCATAAACATTAGTACCTGCACTTTTATTGTTGAGGGATTGAAACCTAAATAAATAAGTGGATCAGGATAATTTTATTTAATAACTATATTTCTTAGTTTTCTCACCTGAATCTTTTTCCTTGCAAGGCTCTACACGTTTGCATTTTTAAGGCTTTATCATTTTTTATAGTTCTGCCTTATGTGTTTAAAAAGAATAAACCACTGGACACATTTAATAATTGCCTCAAAATGGCACTCTGTGACTTAAAAAATGGAAGAATACCTAACATATCACTTTAGTTTTTTTCCAAATCCTCAAAAAATTAGGAGTAATGGTGTGGCTGCAACAAATAGTCTTTTCTGGCATAGATGCAATACAATTTATTTTATGTACTTTTTATGTACTGCCCTTTACACAGGAAACCATCACTAGAACAATGGCTTGAGGCTCAGGCTTAGTAGAACTGGCAACTGAGGTTGTATCCAAGAGTACTGTTCTCTCAAATGCAAACTTTTCTCCAGTTTTGCTTCTTGCAGTATGAAAATCATTGGGTTCTACAACCAATTCTGGCTCTAGAATCCAAACCTTACCAAAGGATGTTAAAATTTCTGTGGAACAGTAGTGTCTTTCTTCATTTTTATCATTGTTAGCAACACTGTCTACCATCTGTCTTGTGTGCTGCTTAGAGTTCTGGCAAGTTGATACTTCCCTTTTTTCAGCTGTAGAGGAATCAGTTGCTTTCCTCCATTTCTTAATTTCTTGTTTCTCAGTTCTATGTGCATGATATTCTTTTGATATAGATAGTATGTTATATACATATATGCTTACACATATACATATATGCTCAATCCTCATAGTGTTCAGATGCACCCAGTGAATAATAGCAGTAATCAATCAGGTCTGTAGTGCACATCTTGAATTGCCCGCTTCACAGTTTTCAGAAATCATCACTCAAGTCCCAGAAAAGTTTAGAGTGGCTATAAATGTAACGAGGCTTCAGAAAAATTACACATTTGTGGATCTCTTTCACTGCCTCTGATCTTTTTGGTGTTCACTGTCAAGTTCTGTAGCTTCTCTGAAACCAAATGACTTTGCAGCAATATTTCCCCAGTCATTATTAATGGTGGTTGAGGTTCTGTAATCCCTATTCCCATTAGTGAAGGTATCATGCAAGCATTACCTACGTTGAACTGAAAATACTGCATGTCTTTCCATCCAGGGGCCTATCTTGTAATGTCCTATAACTGTTGGCCAGTGTTCAGCCAAGCACACGAACACGTTTCATTTCACTGTTTCTTCACTTAAGTGTTCTCTCATTCAAGGAATTTCTGCTAATGTTTAAAGATTTGAGTGTGCCTGGGTATCATGCGCATTTCTATACATCTTCTAAATACAAGTGGAAGGGATATATTCTGGCCTTCAGCACTTCAATCATAAGGCCAAGATTTGCTTTTTATGTCAATAAATATTCTTATCACAGTATATTAAAAAAAGCAGATATATATTTTTAATTATCTTGCCCTCTTAAAGTTTATCCTAAACAAATGTTTGAGCATGTGAGACATTTCTATGTTTAGTGAGTAATAGTGTCAGTCTTTTTTGCTTCATTTGCTTTTGGAGATTATTGCCAGGCAGGAGCAAAATATTCAGGTCTCATTTACATTGAAAATTACTCTCTCATGGTTTAGTGTATAAGATAGAGATGTTTATTTTCTGACAGGTGTTCTTTTGTTGATGTTGGTACATGCAGCTATAAAGTGATGTTCTATAATGCTTTCTGTAAGTGCACGTCTTGCCTTTAAAACATGTAAATGTTAAAGACCTATTCTCCAGGAGGGAAAAAATGTTGCTAAGTCTTTGGAGAAGAAAAGAACTTGTGATGGTTTGATTGTGCAAGTTGAAATCCTTGACAGATTGGGTAATATGAGAAATATAAGAAGTTATAGGCGAATACTGTAATTTTTTCAGGCTGAGCATCTAAAAATTCAGATGATTATCTTACAAAGAAAACTTTAACTGTTTTCACTTCAGCTAGTAATGCAAGAGAATTGCAGTTTCACACTTTCTGAAGAGGTTTTAATGACTGACTTTTGCAAAAACAATTGAAAGTTTTAAAATCTTATTTTAAATTTTGAGCTTTCTCAGATCTTGGCTTAAATTTTGAGTTTGGCAATAAACTTTGATGAGTCTCACTGCTGGTTTCTGGTATTTTTACAACAGATCACAAATTGAAGGTCATCTGAGACGTGTGAGAAGATTTTACTGTGATAAATGCTGCCTTTTTCTATGCTTTGTTCCCATTGCAGTGTCCTATTTAGAAGAGTGAAGTGACATCTTTGTAGGCTATGTTTTCAGGATGGACCAGGCTAGGACACTGACACTTATTCTTGTGTCTTCCTGTCTGTGCCTGATAACGTTGTTTTGAGACGTAGCTATTGCCCCTTGAGGCACTGACATATTTAATTAGGTTGTGAAAAATGACAGAAGTTCATTTTTCAGGCCTTAATCTTCGGGAGTTTCCAATGTGTACACAGACAGAGCAGTAATTCTCAGTTGTTCCAGAGGTCTAACAGATTCTAAGATCATTAACATTATGTTCTTTACGGCACAGAGTTTGGCTATAAATTATGCTGGTGTGAGTTGAATAGAACTTTATGAGCTGAATTCTGCTGAGGCCCTGAAACCCTGTGCTGTTCAGTTGTAAGCAAGATGCAGAAACTAATTAAAAGGAGAAATTCCAAAACCAGTGCAATTTTCCAATAGGGTCTTGTATTTCATTGGAATTAAAGCTTCTTCAAATTACTTTTTGCTATCATTCTGTTCGAAGGCACTTTAAAATACATATTTTTTAATTCTGCTATTTTCTTTTCTTGTTTGTGAGTAGCTTTTAAATCGTGTGGCTTTTGAGTGATATGGTGCATTAGTAAGAAAATGATTTGGGGCTCCTTTCTCTTTGAAAAATAGTTAAGTCCCAACCATATTTAAAATAATTTCTCTCATAAGAATGAAGTCTGCTTTTGGATTGTTTTTCACAGAGGATAAGGATTAGTGCCTTCTTATCAGTGTTGTCCATATCCTCATTCTGTATACTTTATTATCACAGCTAGAATGTGCTTCTCCAGGACTGAGTTCTGGAGCTGTGAAATTAAGCTTTCCAAAGCTGAGGAAAATTGAAGTGTTACTCCCTCCCTACTTGAAGTTTTAGGAGTTAGGCTTAACTTTTTTTTCAACAAAGACCATCCATTCCGATGCCTAGTTTAGAAACTTCCAAAATCAATTGAAAACCTTTTCATTCCAGTTTTCATATCCTCTCCATATCATATTTATTTGTGTATTTATTATTACTGAATTTCCATGGCCGAAGGAGCAACTGGGAAAGGCACCGATTTGTTACCTGCACTGAGTTCTGTTTTTTCTTCCTCTGCTGTACCAGGCACCAAATGGGATGCAGAGCTTCACGTTTTTGCCAGGTGCATTGGGCTGCTGTGCTGTTATCAGGCAGTTCCTTGTATCCATGGAAATGACACCACTCTTCAAGACCAAATTAGATTTATGTGGAATGGTAGCTGAGCTAGCAGCATTATGTACCTCTAAGTGACAATGTTAATTAGCAACCAAAACATAAATAGTAGCATCTCTGCAAGAAGAACATTGGCATGCTAACTACATCTGTGGCAAATAAAATTAAGAGAAATCCCATTATCTTGCTTGGGATTCTGCTTTCTACTGACTACACATTTTCTGGTTACTGCAGGCCAGTTACTGCAGAAATATTTCATTACACTGATATGCTCTCTTAGAACAAAGCATGGAGCCGTAAGAATGAAAACCAACCCCTGAGAACAATACTAGATCATTATTTATAGTTAAATTAAATGCTTGGACTGCCCTTTTTTTCTTGTGCATGGCTTAAATGAGATGACAAAATCATCAAAGCTTTTGCTTATATACTGGTTATTTACTGTTATCATGATAACCAATTTGCTATTTCAAAGGCAAATATTCTTCATAGTGCTTACAAATTTGTTTTCCTCTGTGGTTTGTTTTTACTTTATGAACATTTTATAGGAACTGAATATGGTCAACTATCTGTTCATCTCTTAATTTAGTAATCTGTCACATCATTCTGTAACCAGTAAGTTTTCAATTCTATAACCCAGATTATTCCATTGATAATCCTGAAAATAAAGGAGTTGAACACAGTCAGAAGGACGTGTATGAAATTCTTACATGCAGTGACCCTGGAGTGGAGGGGACAAACACACATTTATCCCTTCTTGCCTTTGCTGAACTGCAGTTGTTAATATAGTTTGGTGGGCAAGACCTGTCAATTTAGTTGCATATTTAACTAAGCTCTGGCAATGACATTTTCTAACAAGGAAAAAGAGGGTGGTTTGATTTTCAGTATGTACTATCTCTATTCTAAAATTAAAGACAATGATGCAAGTTTTTGAATATTGTAAAAGCACTGCACTGTAAGCACAGTACTTTACCTTGCTAAATGTTAATTGGGCAAACCTGAAAGTAAATCCTGCTGTCTTTTTTGTCTTTTTTTTTTTTTTTTCCCAGCTCATTTCTCTTTCTCTGCTTTCTTTTCTTTATTTTTTTTTTTTTTTAACGCTTTAGCAATGAAAATAAGCCTGATTTTTCTATGTAAAACAGCAGTGCAGTATTGTTAAAGTATTGTTAAGGACTCCATAAAAACCAACCATATAATCTCAAATATCCCAAGTTTATAAGCTACTGTAGATACCTTCTTCTACAGAACTTAAGGACGTGATACATACTTTAACAATACTCCTCTGTTATGGTCTAGATTTTGAATTATATTCCTGTTTGCCATCCTGGTTTTTTACATCTTTCACTTCTAACTTAATAGAGAAAAAAATATAATGATTTAAGAAGAGGAATGTATTTATGTCTGAGAAAGCAGACCATTTCTACCTTTGTTACATGGGCTCAGAAATACTGGACAAAGTACTCTGTTTTTTTTGTTTGTTTGTTTGTTTTTACTTCTGTCCCATTGTGGAGGCAAAGAGCAACACTGAAAAAATCTATTTATTGTAATGTTTCTCCTGCCATCATGAGTGTTATGGTATTTATTTACCTTTATTTAAATGTAATATTTATTTTTCACACAAATTCCAGGTTGAGAGTACTAGAAGTTACTTTACCTGAAAGAAAAAAAGGACAAACTTTTGGTGCCAGTTTTCAAGTCTGATTCTGAGAGATCATGTTAAAGTACAAAAATCAGCAGTGTTTGCCAGCTGCTGCTATGCAGCAGTCTCTTAGGTACTTTTCTGTGTTGTGCTGAGTACTGCACAGTACGTATCACTCAGTAGTGTGGTATTTAGCACTACTGGAATTGACTTCGTTTCTTATATTGAACACATTTTTTCAGTTCCTGTGTCCTTTTGATGTTTGGCTTTTGCTTAGATTGCTAATGATAAATAAAACTTGCCGTTGCCAACTCTACTCATTTTAGCAATTTACCGTCACCATTCTAAAAATGAAAAAGTGATCAATACAAGTGGCACATCTCCAACAACAGTTCTTGTCAGTGCAGCAGAATAACTATGTTTTGTCCTTCTTTTTTCATTCTGAAGTGATGTGCAAAATTGCAGCTCACCAGATAGCTGTGCATTCTAGCCAGAGGACTGCTGGGCTGATGCATACCTCAGCAATGCAGCTTTGGGTTACACAATGTGGATCCCTTCCTTTGCAAGAACAGCAAGCCAGGTTGTTGTTGTGGGCAGTAGCTGTGTACTGAAGTGTAGTTCTGTTGGGTATTTCAGAGCTTTTAGGCAAGTATTCTCCAGTCCTAAGAATTTGCTGACATTCTTTTTATTTCTGTAAAACCCTTTTGACTGGAACATTCTCTCATACTCGCCTACTGCTGTGGGTACATTCTGATGTTGTCTTCAATGAAGACAAGCAAAAATAAGACTTTCTTTGGAAATGGCAGGATACCCTTTTCTGCCTTGATTGCCTCTTGATCGCAGCAACTCCCTGGCAAGCTTTTTCCTTCTTGTGTATTTTGAAAAATAATTATTGCTAGCTTTTGTACACGCATTAAGTTATTCATAGAATCATAGAATGAGTTGTGTTGGAAGGGCCTTCAAAGCCCATCCAGTTCCAGCTAACTGCTATGGGCTGGCTACCCCCAGCTCATCTGCCCAGGGCCCACCCAGCCTGGCCTTGGGCAGCTCCAGGGATGGGGCTCCCACAGCTCTTGCAGCCCATGCCCAGGTCCCACCACCCTCTCAGTGTTATTCCACGCCATCTCTTGCTTGTTTTTACAATTTTATATTTAACTTGCCAGAAATTAGGCTTTTTTCTTTTTTAGCATTTAAGTCTGATTTTTTTTTTTTCTTTTTTGACGTGTGTTCTTTCGCTGCCAATAATTCCCACTACTCAACTGCTAAAATCTGCTATTTTAATTTATAGTCCTTCCAGACTTTAACTCCTGATATACATTTATTCTCAGGTTCTAGTATGGTGTCCTTGAACAATGTATGTGCTGTTTGCAAGGATTTTACTCTTTCAGATGTTCTCTCTTAAAAGCCTTCTCTTTGTTATGTAACTTTAAAAAATTTGAAATGTCATTGGAAAGGTAGATATATTTAAAGCAGATCAGTAATTCTTGCTTACATTAAGTAATGTCCAGTCTTACAAAGCATTGCCGTAAGCATGAAAAATTACATTCTACACGATGTATGCGTGCATATGCAGATTCAGAGCTATCAGCAAGGTGCTTACGGGAAGCGCGATTTTGCGAGACCGACCACTTGGACTTTGTTAAGTGGCAGGTGTCACAACCTTGGCGCATTTGAACCATGTAAAGGTTAATCATATTCCACTCCACTGCAGCTATGGTTACATTCATGGGACTTTGTGCTTAATGCTGCTCTTTAACTAATGTGTCACTATAGAGATGAGTTATAATAATAAAGAACTGAGATTATTCGCATAAATTACAGTAGGTTGTTATACTTGAAAAATAGAGATAGGAAAGATATTTATTCTGAATAATTATGAATATTGGACTTCTTGGTTTGCGAACGGTTCAGTAAATACTCTCTACAATACTTTTTAACATTCCCTCACTTGCCCTATGGATATTTTTAGCCTATAGTTTGTGATCAGTAAACTTTGACTATTTATTGCTATTTATCTTTTGAAATGTATTTTTACAGACAAGTTTGAAAAGTGGAATTTTCCAAATATTATTGAATGAAATATTCTTAACATGCATTTTTGTGGGTATGGGTAAATTATTATGAGTACTCAGAGCTACCTTTGGTACCAGTATAACCAAGAGAGTAGAACAAAATCAATGCCTTTAGAATTAACTTTCAGATGGTTGCTTTTTAATGAACTCTTTAGAAATGTTCACTACATATCTATAGGATGATCCAAAGTCTAAAGGAAAGAGTAGAGCACACAGCCTGATTTCTTAAAGGGCTAAAAATTTCCTACAGTTGTTTTATATATAATATGACACCTTGTACGAATAAAGGAGCTGGATGTCCATTGCAAGTCTGTGTTTACCAGTTTAGCTTTGAGCATTATTACCTCTGCATTGAGGTGACACCATCATGGAGAACACGTGGAAGGCTTGTTCAGGATCCCAGTGCTCAGAAATGATCTTAGGATTTGCAGCCTCTATTTATCTGTGGTTTTGTCATTCTTTTCCCCTGTTTGCCTATGCTTAAAAATGTTCTTTCCCCTCCCAGTTTTGTCATTTCAAGCAAAATAGGTTCTCTACTGCTCGGGTCATCCTAGACTCTGGAACGTAGATCCTGAATGCATCACTTTCCTGCATACAATCCAGTTTATTCTTCCTTATCAAGGGTGCTCACAGTTGATTATGTTGTTCACCAGCTCAGATCTTGGTGCTGTCATTAATATTAGCTTTATTTCCCCATCTTTACTTAAAATCATACATCTTGGATTATAGCTGCCTTTCCCATGGCCAAGTCAGAATTCAGATAATGCTTTTCATTTTTCTCTTCATGTCCACTGTCATCAGCATCAAAAGATGGAGCATATAGTTTGTCAATTGTTCTGAGATGTTCACATAAAAGGGAAGATATGAGGTGAGCTCATACTGCAGCAGTGCTTAAGGGTAAAGCACTGGTGCTGCTGGAATCTTTTTCCAAACAATGCAAATCACTTCTCATTTTAATGTTTTTTATTGTAGCAACTGTCTTAAGGAAAAAAAAAAAAAAAAAAAAAAAAACCACACAAAAAAAGACCAAAAGACCAAAAACAACCCACACCCACCTGTTTGTCTATTTTAGTGGCACGATGCGGAATGTCATTAAGGCAAAAGAGCAGCTACTTATGGAGATAATAACCGTGATCAAAAAGAAATGTAGCTAAGGCAGGTGCAATTATTAAGTGCATCTGTGGCTCCGCTTTCCAGAACCTTTGTGTGTGCTTTTCCTCTAGGAAAGCTGCTCTTTTGGTCTTAGCCACTTCACTGATCATTATCAGACTTTGTTATGTGATATGAAGTATCAGAGCTCACTCCTGTGATCACGCTGCTACTACATGTTCACTTGGACTCTTACATTACCACAGACCGGAACATGATTATGGTGCCTTTTTCTATATTAGGGAAAGTTATATACACAGACATTCAACAGGCAGCATTGATTAACAGTGATGCAGGGCCTTTGGAGCATACTTATAGGGAGCAGCTAGTTCATGTCTCTGTCCATTTAGGATAGTCTTCTAGCAATACTCCTCTCTGTTTCTCTTAACTTATTCGTGAGAATTATTCTTGTTCCTTAAAGAGATTTTTAAGTGCGTGCTGTGAATGAGAACAGGGGCCTCATTCTGTGCTGCTGAGGCTGTTGTTGGATTTTACATAAGCCAGCTGCTTTTCCAGGGGGCCTTGAGTATGCTAAGGATGTGGGGACATTATGGGGCTTTATAGGTCCATATGGGACCATTATGGGGATACTGGGGGGTCCATATGTGGATATTATGTAGTTCTATAGCGGCTTTGCTCTTTAAGCATCAGAAACAAAATAGAATAGCAGAAGTTACTTGTGCTGGAGCCCCAGAAGCTTATTTTTCTGGACAAGAAGCATGCCAAATCCAGCCATTTCAGTGTGTGTTCCTCAGGCTGATTCTGAACCGCAGAACCTGGTGACTGCTAAAGATAGGGGACTTTTCATTATGCATGGCATTAGTAGCATGCTGTGTTTTGAAGAGGAGATTCCAGTATTGCCTCAGTTTGAAACACCCATCTATTTTCTTGTCTAAACACTTTCATTTGCTAATAAACAAGTACATCATCCTGTTTTTTTTCAGACTGGATAGTTTTTGCTATTGACAAGTATTTAGTTGTTATTCTGGGAATGACTTGCTCATCCGCACCCTTTTCTCAGCAAAGCTTTGTGTAGCTTTTATCCAGTTTAACTGTTAGAAGAAATACATTCCCAAATCTTTAGGGAACTTTATTCTTTAATAAGAAGGTAGTTTTCACATGCATGCACCTTCAGAATCATTAGGAAGCTGCTGCAGCAGATCAGATTTATTCATATTTCTGTCTGAATCTGGCACAGACTTTTGCAACGTTCAAGGACCAACTTGAAGTCCAGGCTGTCACTGATGCTGGTTACTTCTGTCAAATTTCTTTCGGAATAGCAGTGAGTGTTACACTACTTGTTGTGCCTCCAAACATTACGGAGTTTGCCATTTCAATAACTCCATTGCCCAGCATATTGCTTATAAGCAGAACTAGTTAGCAGGACTGATGTTTCCCTATCAAAAAGGGCAGCTTAGAGGCAGTGAAAAAAAATTTCACAAAGATGATCTGAATGCACTGAATTGTTTCTGATTTTACAACATTGTTTAACTCGTGCATTCCCAAAGGACCAGATTCTGAGCTCAGATGTTGTGGATTTAAACTGGTGCACCACCTTCATTCTGACTCAGTTTATACCTGCCTGTCTTTTAGTGGTGTGCTTGAAAACAGTTAGACTTTTTTTGTATCACACGCAACTCTGTCGTGGGTGTTTGTACCATTTAAAATGGCTGAATGGCTCATGGCTCCCCATTCATTTTCTGTATCAGGCAATCCAGGATTTTGTGGCATTCTAGTCACGATATGTAACAGAACCCCAAAGACAGATTATGCAGTCTCAACGATGAAAATTGATTACTAAGCACTCAATGAGTCATCTGCCTCAGGAAGTAACTACTTCAATCTGTTATTGTCGATGTCCTGATGGGTCAACCAGGACGTGAAAAGGAATTTGCATTAAATTGATTTGAGTGTTTTTTCTAGAAATAACATCACTCAATCAAAGGAAACATTCAGACAGAGCTAGGGAGAACTGACTGAATTTGATTTGGGAAGGCAAAGCAGCAAGGGATGAGCAGGTTGATTCAGATAAAAAAATATAAATGGGCTTTAGAGCACCATAAATCTCATATTACAGAATGAAGAGATGGAACTGTTGTTCAGAATTTCTGCAATGCAGATTGGGCTGCACATTCTGGAAATCCTTTGTTTGCTTATTGATTTCTCTGTGTGCACTTATCTGTGTACACACATCGCCCAGTTATGTGAATAGCGTATTTATGCAAATACAGTACTTACACATGCACTCACGGTAACAGGTTGCCATTAAGTAAAACAGCAATGTGGTCTTCTTCCAGTGGTCTTCGTTGATTTGGCTGTATTGATCTCATGTGAAAACTGGAAAGTGGAATGTTTTTCTTCAAACATTTTTTTCTTCCCAGAGCTGAAGACTTTCAGAATGAGCAGCCCACCTCTCAATAAAATTCAATAAGTGATGAATCATACTGAAATGTCACTTCCTTCTCATCAGTCTTATTGTTAAAGTAATTCATCCTCTCTCTCATGCTTATAGTATGGTGTGGGTGTACTAGCAACTTAAAATGCAGTGAGTTTCTGCTATCCTGCTATCCCCCATAGCTTTGTATCTTCTTCTAAATGCATTGCTTACATCATTTAACGGCCCAGTTAAAATCACATACTTTAAAGGTTCCACTACTTATTGTATACATGTTTTGTGAATCCTTCATATTGATTTTTATGTAGTCAGTCTTTATATCAATTCCAATAAGTTTTACTTGAATAATGATTTTGTGATGTGGCTCAAGAAATTACAGGAAGATCTTCAAAAAAGGATTAGTGACTTGGTTTTGACAGTTCTTGGCTTTCCACTGTGAAACACGTGTAAAGCAGTGATGGCTGGGGATGGATACTAGTGTAACAGTTTCAGGCCTCTTGGAGTTGTATCTGGGTGGAACCTCCAAAACTGTGGTATTTGCAATCACTGTCACTGTTGAAATGGATAGCCTTTATTAGATGAGGCTTGATCCTGAAGTGCTGCAAGGAGGAAAAGGACAAAGTCCAATCCACTTGTGAAACTGTGCAGGGATGTGGAAGCACCAGCTCAGTGTGCTGGAGACAGGGTAAGCAAAGAATACAGGAAGCACCACAACCACAGTTTGCTCTGGCTAATCTTTACTGGTCTGAAACATGCAGGATAAGGTAAGACAGGCGCAAAGAAAGCAGAGAAACTTTCCTGTAAAGGAAGGAGTTAAGGAGCTGCCTATTATCTCAGGCCAACAGTTCAGAAGTCCAAACTTTATAACAGTTTTTGTTAGAAACTTGAAGATCATGTAGAGGGTTTTGTTCTGTAAACTATTAAACCATCTGTGTGTTATATAATAAAATATTAAGGTTTTCTAATCTAAGTCATGATGTACATATAGTGAATATATAGAAACGTATATTTTATTGACAACAATATTACTTTAAACAGCCTGGACCCTATGAGGTACCAAAAGTGATTGTGCTTTCGTCAGATAAACTTTCCAGCCATCACATTCACTGTTTCTCTGACAAAACCCAAACATACCAGTTGTAAATTTTGATACCTTCCTTCATGGTATAAGTAGTTATTCAATTTGGAATAAGAAAGCATGTGTTATCTTAAATTCTTTTCTGGTTTTGTTCTTGCTTTGTTTCACTCATCATTAGTTATGGTAATAGCATAAATATGCTGACTCTCCCTCTTTGCATGTGCTTATGTTTCTCATTCTCTTAATTGGTTGACATTGACAGAGATACAGTAATAGCTTCTTTATGTCCTTCCTGATTTACATGGGCAAATGATTGAAAATTGAGGTTACATTGTTTTGATGACACTGCAACCATATCTAACTAGTAGTTAAACATATGGGGATGAATGGGAAGAGATTGTCAATCTGCTTAAAATGTATGCTGGATGCTGATTACTGGACAGTTCAGAAAATACTGCTCATATTTCTAATATTAACCTAGCTTCTTCATTTCTTGTGAAGGAGGACAGCTTGTAGTGGTTGAAGTTCCTTACCCTAATGGTGTATCCGAAGAGCCAGTTGTACAGTGCTTTTTAATCTAAATTGTAGCCACTGAAGTAGGATTCTGAAGAAGGCCTTATCATTGTGTTCTGTGCTAAGTGTTTTACCAGTGTCTGCCTGGCACTGCATCGTATATGCTGAAAACAGCCAGGGAGCGTAAGAGCCCTATCACTATATTCTAAAATTGACAGTATAATAATCACTTCTGAAATCTCCACCTGCATGGAATAAATGTGCAAAAAAAATAGGAAAAAAAAAAAAGAGGGCTGATTATTCCTTCTTACTTTGAGGAGTTCAAATGTGCACCTGTATTGGTATTTCAGAACCTTGCTTTTGAAGAGGAATCTGCTGACTGTCCACATTTAATATGCTTTGGTGTACACTGGAGGATGCATTCAGATTTCTCTCCAGTGAAACTAGATTGAAAAAAATGTTTCAGAAATGCACCTCTATTACTCCAATTGCTAATGAGCATTAAATCCATGGGACCAGATTAAAATAAATCCAAATTAAATCTCTGAAGCATGTAGTGCAACTTTGAGTCATGGGAACAGCTGTTTCACTCCACAGAAGCACGTATGCTGGCACAGGTCAGCAAAACAATTAAATACACGTCCAGTGTTAACATTTTTACTTTCTGCAGTACTTTCTGGTATAGACTCCTGGCAAGAACTGCAAAAAACAGGAGCCAAAGTGAAACATTTTTGAATTTTAACAGAGGACAAGGAGTCGAGGCAGACAGTAATCTGAGGCTGAGCACAAACTCCAAGATGGAACATGGGCATCGATCAGTTCCTATAAATAACATGGATGAGAGGCTTGAAGTACCTTGAAGATAATACATAGAACTTTTAAATTATATCCTTGCTCTTAAAAAAAGAAAGAAAGAAAAGGTCGATGAAGCTTCTTAATCCTAAAGGTAACATGATCAAAATGAGTTTCAGGACAGCTAAGTCAGGGCACAACATTCCAAGCAGCTTGAGTCTGACAGGCTGGGAGGAAAGTAGGTCAAGCAGGAGACTGCGGTGCAGCAACGGAGGGCCCTCACTGAGGTTTGGACCCAGACTTTTGAGTTTCCTGCCCATATTTCTTGACTTTAAAATGCTGTTAATCAGGGTTTGGTTTGGTTTCTGGGAGGAGTTACAGCCTTTCAAATGCCCCTGCAAAAGCACTGTTTTCTTTCTTTGCACAAGAGTTCTAAGAACAATGTGAAAGTGATGGGATAGGGCAGAGCAGGCTGGCTCTGCACCCTCCTCACAGTGATGGCAAATAAGATAACTTTTCAAAGCCAAGGAAGTGCACATCTGCCTGTGCAGCCTATGTGAGATCAGAAGCAATTCCAAAGTGCTTCACAGTCTTAAGTGCATGCTGTAGAGAATCACTTACTATATGAAAACTGCAGTCCCCTTTTGAGTAAGGCCAAGTCCTGCAATAAGACAGAGGCAGTTAATAGTCTGCCTTTCCCCCAATCCTGCATGTGAGAAAAACAAAACAAACAACAACCACCAGCAGAACAGAACCCTTGTAGTATTTTGATTTAAATCAGTCTCTTGCAATTCATTTACTCTGGAATTCCTTTAAAATTCTGTACAGACTGTACTTATGGGAGCATAACTTAAATCACGTCCTCCCACCTGCACTCTGTTTTTGTGTCTACAGGCACAGCAATTAATGCAATAGGCTTTCTTAATGAAGAGAGCGTGAAATTTGCACAGGAATGAGTAAATCAGCGAGAATTAATAATTCAAAGTTTTGCTGACTTGTATTTAAAAGAATAGAGTTGGCTGCATGTAACTGAAGGTTGCTTAATGAAAATGGGATTGATAAAGCATACATAATAATATTTTCATAATTATTATAAAATAAGCATCTGGTTGGGATAGTGATTAACTTCCAATAAGGTAATTCTCATTAAAATGGGCAGTAAGGATTTTTATAGCCTATTCTTTGCTAGAGATGCTATTTCCCAGTTATGTAAACTGTGACAGAAACCATCTAGAAGTCTCTCATGTGACATCTCTGCAGAGATCCTGCCCCATTGAAGGGTCAGGAGAATTCTATTAGGTCTGTTAGCATCCAAATTAAGGAAATTCAAGAAAAAACCAAAATGTTCTCCATACAAAATGTCTAAAAATTATGATACTCAACACTGAGATAAAGAGCTTGGTAAAGTTTGAACACTAAATTATTTGAAGCGTGAATTTATTGTTTGCTGATATAAGCAATGTAATTAGAAGAGCATAACCACGATTTTGTAATGGCTAGAGTATGAACTGGGATATGAACACTGATGAATTTTAAATTATGTCATTTGAAGCCAGCAAATAGTGGAATTACTATAAATGATTTCTGAAATAAAACATGATTTAAATTCTGTCATTAACTCTGCACGGTTGCTATCCAGACAAGTTATTAAAATCGTCAGCTACCTGGTGCCAAAAGTGGATTGCATTTGAAAACAGAAAAAAAATAATGCTAGAGACATAAATTACTTTTAGATAAACTATTCTATATTCCCTTGTTCTCTTGCTTAAGTAAGTACAGCCAACCTTTGTGTACCCCTGTATGCTGTTTCATTTACTAGTAGCAAATATCTGATAAGGACAAGAGAAGCAGGCACTGATGCCTTGCCAGAATATTATTCACTTCCTGAAACAGAAATGTGTCTTTGATGGACGTGTCTGCTAGTTTTAATTATCTACAATAACTTGTACTTGGAAAACCGTAAGGATCCGATAGTTGTCATGGTCTGGAAGATGGTAGCATTCAGAAACAAGGCAGTTGAGTTAGAAAATTCTTTGGCAGTTTTAGTTACAACTCCATTGTCTTTTTCAGACAATCCTATAAGCAGCTCTGAAAAAGCGTGGATAGAACTACTGATAAGTAATCACATCATAAGAGCTCCTAACTTCAGCAGCAGCTTGAGGGTTCCTAATCTCAGATTGTAACTTCAGCCACCAAACTCAGCAAGATACGTAACAGATCTCATTATGCCTCTCTTCACTCCAGAATTGGCTGGAGCAGTTTTGGGGTGAGCTTTGCATGGTTCTGGGAGCAAAACAGTACATGGCGTACTTAAGTAACTGAAGCAATTGAAAATGGAAGCTGATCTCTGTATTTAGTCTGCAGAGACCACTGATATGAAAAATAAACGTGATAAATATAAATATTTCAAATATAAATATTTGAAAACCTAAATAAAAAGTGTTGGTTAAGGTGATGTGAGGTAAAATTCGATGATGACAGAGAAGCCTCCTTAAGTGGGAAGTATTAGTTATCCTGCTGCTGTTCTCTCACAACAGGTACCTGCCTTGTCCTTAGGACATGTAGCTTCCTGGTACCTGTGTCACCATCGGTATCACTGGCTCATCAGTCATCTGCAAGTGTTGTACCAGAACCTGGAGCACCAGGTAGAAATTGTAGTAGGACACCTCAATAAAATCCAGGATGTGTTGAAAAAAAAGTTGTCCATAGAGTAAAAACACAGGACTTTTCCTGCCAAGAATAGCTCAGGAAACCACATCTAGTGTACTCTTATGGCTACCCCGAAATATAAATGCTTAAAGTCAGCATAAAAAGAAGGTGAAATTCCTCTTTAGCTCACTTTCTTTAATTGGAAGGATTTCTATCCCTCAAAGACAAAGGTAAATCAATTCCTTTTTTCAAGATTGGATCTCATCCTATAGCAACTGGATTTCCCAGAGGCAAGTAACAACTTTCCACACAGAAAAGGTAGTTCATGTGGTAGTATTTCAGCATTTCCTGATAAAGCAAAGCTGTCCATTTTTATTTTTTATTTTTTAAATATCAGAAGCAGAAAGATATCAGATTATTTATTTGTACTTCTTTATGTTGTCTGATTTCCTTATTGAGCATTTCTGCCAGTTCCCACTACTAGCTAAGGTTACATTTTTATTGATTCCCTTGAATTATTGTTTTAATTAATTTATTCGTACATTTGGAAAGAGTTTTCTAGCTATTTACTTTGACAAGTTTATATTAATTAATACAGTTATATGTATTTATAATGGTAAAAGGACTCATCCTACTGTACCTCTGCTTAAGAAGTTATCTTTTGGAATTCGAATGGGTGAAATATCAGTGACAGCTGCAGAAATCATAGGGCTGTGAAGTGTTTTGCATTGCTTTTTCTATCAAAGGAAAGAATGGGGTCTGGAATGCATTCAGACCTGAAACCAATTGGCAACGTGAGTAAAGAGCAGCTTCATAACAGAAGATCTGAGAAGTACAAAAGTAATGCTCTCTATTGGTAGTAATGAGTTTGTCAGTGCAACAGACAGTACATTCAGAAAGGATGGATGCTGATGGAAACACAGGTTATGCAATGGAATATATTACGCAGAAGATTTTTGAAAACAAAAACAAAAACAAAAAGATAAAGGAAAAGAAAGAAGCCTTTTATTCTACATATTTCTGTTCTTTAAAATGTCTTTAAACGAGGTTATAAAGTATCTTAAAATCAGCTAATTTTTCATTCCTCTCCTACCTGTAAAAAAATTCCCCTTTCAAAGCTAACATGTAAACCTGGTGTTTGTAGGAGCTACTATAGACATTGTGCTAAATTCAGATGCAAAGGATCACCTGTTGGGCCTAATGTTAGAAAATGAGTGTGAGTGTTTCAGCTTTCAGTTTGCTTTTCAGGTGCAATGACTGAACCTAACGTGTGCTGCTGACACAAGATCTGACATGAAATGAAAACCTGACAATTGCAGGGAACTGCTGCTTCTTGGCATGAGGATTTAAAGGCCTAAGCCTGATGCCTTAGACCAAGCACTGCCTTGTATTAACCTGTCATTAGACCACAGCTCAAAAAAGAGGCAAATTTTCATCAGTTGCTGTAAGGCTCTTTTCTAGAGATATTAATGTTGTCTTTGTTGTTTGCTTTTTTATACTGAGTCACTCTCATAATTTTTTTGTTCTTTTTCTACTACCTTAATGCTGATTTATCAGCTTCAAAATTATCTTGTGTTCCAGAGAATGAACATGCATTGTATCAAGCACTTTTGTTTTGTCTTTTTTATAGATATTGCCTTTCAATTTTCTGTTTCAGTAGTTCCCGTTTTTAGAAATTTTTCAGTTTCCAGAAGTCCTAGGCAGCCTGCTCCTAAAATGGAGGAGGATTATCCCAAACCTCATCATTATTTTACAAAATTGATTTTTTTTAATGACTGACCTGAGGCTGAAAACAGGTAAAAACTGCCAAGTTTTATGTATAGAGGCAGTTCAATATATCAGGGAGGCCATTGCAAATTCTGTGGGTCATAGTAATTCACTGTTTATTGCCTCATACACACAGAGCTAACAGAGGAAAAAAAAATCCTTTGAAAAAGTTATTGGAACTACAGGATAGATCTTTGAGGTCACTTTGTATTTGAGCAACAAAGACAGAAGATGACAGGTTATATGTCTAATAGGAAGAGAATACAGCTGTGCTTGATACTGGATCCCTTTTAATAAAAACAAACTATCTGGCTCCAGTAAATAAATGGAGGTATTTTATTTTCTTTTTCATATAGAATGAAGCCTGTGCATATATATCTAATGTTGTAATGTTGCTGTTTTAGAACACTCCAGGAACTTTATGATAATGTAGATATCCCAATAAATAAATAAGTAACATGGAGATGGTAGTATTGATAGTATCAATGGAAAAAAAGAAATGTGCCTTTGGCCTTCCAGAATAATTTGCTAAAATTTTTTTCACACCTTTCTTGCATTCAGTTTTCCCCAACAACTGAGTCCTTTTCATGTGACTGCAGAAATGTCTTCATTTTCTAGTTCCCTTTGGCAGTATTCTGTTTGAGCAACCATATTTTGAATGCAGTGCTTCTGCTAGCACAGACAGAGAACAGACAGTATGCTAAAGATCTTAACTAAGCAAAATTGTCCCATTGGTAAACACAATCAATCTATGTATTTTAATATAAAAGATTCTAATAGCAAAATTCATAGATGCTAAAATCTTACATTGATATTCTATAAAAAGAAAAAGAAGCAAGGTTTACTGAATGGTGTATTTTTGTGAAATATCTATTCCAATCAATTATAAATACATTTAACCTGTGACTTTCAAAGCATGCAGAGATCATTGTTTATTTAGAGAGAGGCTCTGTGAGGTCTGTAAGATAGGAGGAAGGAAGATTTTAAGATTAATGTTGAGACTCATGTAGATAAACAAAAGATGATGCTCAGGCTTAGTTTAGGGGGAAAAAAAGTTTAGGGGGAACAAAACAAATGGTTTTTAAAAGACGGGCATCCACTGAAAAGCGTCAACTAGTCAAGTATGGAATGACTGGTATTTTTTCATAGTCTCAAATTATAATGTAAGGCTTTCTAATAAATTGCATTTCTGTCCTGAAGTTTCTTCCTAAGCGTTGTTAAAAGGAGGAAAGGCAAATTAAGCAGAATACAGAACTTGCCAAGGTAAGGGCTAGAATAGCATAGCTAGACTTGAGAAGTGCTAATATTCAGACACTTGTCACTTCTCTCAGAACTGGAGGAAGGGGTGTTAAGGCACTGTCTCTTGCTACTTATCCTAACCACATCACTGTAAATGATTTATATGCAATTTATGAGCTTGCAGGGCTACTTCTTGCAGTGATTAATGGTGAACAACCAATTCCCTTTCCCTTTCAATCACTCATTAAGCAGCTGAGGAAGATGAGAGAAAGTTTCTGTAAAGGCGTAAACTCACAGTTTTTGATTTAGAGATATTGTCTACAAGATTATGAGATAATGCTAAAAATTCAGTTTTGATATTTAAGAGTTGTTTTTATAAGGCCTGTGATGGTAGTGATTGTACAAGCACCTACTTCCTCTGATTATACCAATTACGAATTTTCAGAATTACATCCTGGCTGTATGGTGTTAATCAAGTTTTACTTCTGAATGTGATTTTTGTAACATTCTCTAGGCGCTACTTAATGGAAGCTTACTATTATGTGTGAACATCAGGAGCTCAGATGCTGTTAGCATCTGCATAGAAATAGATGATATACACAGTTCTCTGGGCAGTATTTTCTCTCATGAGGTTGCTATTAACATGAACTGTTTGGGAATGTTAAAGACACAGGTTTTGATGTGCATCATTTTTGAAGATATTCACTCATTCTGGCAAAATGTCAAAGTGAAGTTAGGCTAGATACATAAATGAATATCCTCTTATGGCTATACTTCAGCTTAGCAATCTTAGTTTTAATTGAGTGCTGTTGTAATTAACTGAAATAACTTAAAAAAAAAGTTTAGAAAGTGAACTGGTGTTTCCTGGCTGACTCCTTAAAAGTGCGTTCATCTCCTATTTTTTTTCCACCCAGGTAGTTTATATTTATATGGAACTTGGAGGGATGCCTTCTATTTTGGTGAAAAAACTGCCCTGTTCCATTCAGAAGTAGGAAATAAAAATGTACCAGTGTAGCTAATCTGTCTCATAGCAGATTTCTCTCGTGTAACCTATGAGGTTGTCAAGTCCCCTGTCATCCTTTGGGCAAAAGCAGTTAACAGTTGAGTTGAGACCTATTAAGATGACTGGGGGTACACTGGATTTCAAAGTGCAGTGGTATGACTCCTGAGGAGAGGGCTGAAGTTTCCAAGGATGCCCACAGGATATGTGAAAAGAAGATGAATAAAGATGTCGTTGTCAAGTCAAAGCCCCTTGGCTTTTTGTTCACTGGAACTTCACAGAAAAATGCAGGCTTTCAAAAGAAGTTCATGCTAACACTGGCTATCTTTTTAAAGCAGAACACCTTCGTAATCCACAAGCTAGAAAGTCTGTGATTAATAAGGATAGTACTGATGCTTTACTTTCTTTGTGCTGGTTGTTGCATAATCAATTGGTATTTGTACAAGTTTGAGAGAGCATTCATCACCTTTAGTAACAGAGTAATTTTGGTAAAGCAAATTTCTGAGGCAAACACTGCCAGTCAGTTGGCTTTATTGCTCATGGTATGACTGATTGAAAAAAAAACGAAAAAAAAACAAACTTCATTTGCAGCCTTATTCCAGTATTGCATTTTACTGTTGATGTTATTGGCTGAGTCTCTAATAGCAAGTTAAAGTTGAGATACTGAAATATTTTTATTTCTAATTTGAGTCAACGAAAAGAAAAAATAGATGAGTACAAAAACTTCCACGTGGCTGAGATATCAGATATTCCTGAGGTTTTCTCTTGCCATTAGCAGTAACAAATGAGTATCAGGCATCACAATATCTCTATTGCTAGTCCTGATAAAAAATCTTACTTTGATTTCTTAGTTGGAATAAATGCAGAGTAAATGTTGTATGCAATAGCAATATTAGTGATGCCACAGTTAAAAATACATTTCAGTTTATGTTCCTGTCTTTATGCACTGGGAAAATTGTTGTAATTCACAAGTACAGAAAGGATATACACTTTGAAAATCAGTGAGTAAATTGCTGCATATTGTTGACAAACCTTTAAAAATACACACAGTTTCAAGGCTTGTTTACCATTATTTTCAAAAGAAACTTCTGTTTTGTTTTGTTTTGTTTTGTTTTGTTTTGTTTTGTTTTGTTTTTAATAGAAAGGAGATTCTTATTAGGATTGTGATTTCTGTTTGGGCTTTGCACTGCAGTTCAAAAAGATCGAAGTACTGTGCGATGAAAGCCCTTGGCTGTATTCCTACTGTAAGAAAAGGGGATTGTTCAAATAAAATTCTGGAACAGCATTGTTGGAAAAGGGATACCAGAACTTTGTCAGAAACCTGGAATTCACAGGTTGTGCCATGTTTCTTCCGAATTATTAGAAAAACTTCTCTGGTAGAAAGAGTAATGGACTTTTTTTTTCAGATCTCTGTGTTTGTTTTCTTTTCTTTTAAACTGTCTATGTTCTTTTAGAACCTTTTAAGGTGCTTATTTTCTTGTACAATGTGACATTCCCTGGACTACATTGGCATTGAGGGTGGGATTCATTTGGTCAAAAGTAGCTATCCAAAATGAGTTTGTCATTTAGATTCCTTTTATAGTTACTAGGGACATTAGGGACATGGCTTATCTCATTCAGAAGTACACATCTAAAACAGGTCAGGTGAATTGATTCTTTAAAAATATGCAAATCGAGCTGTAAAGAATCCCTGCATGACTAGTTTGACCATAGATGTCTGCATAGATGTCTAAAGCTAAGCAAAACAAATCCTACCCCTGCTGGCAAGTGATAACTGTTATCTTAGTGTATGAAACTCTCTTAGAATCAATGTCATCCTAACGTGGGTGGTCAGAACAAGCTTTCAGGGTGTTTTGAAGTGCATGGCTTTATTTCTGGCCTTGTGCTAGAAATGAATTTTTCTATCTTTTGGCTGGTGGTTGCTACACCTGGAAAATGTTAATCTATGTAGCTTAGGGTTATATTTTCTTTAAGAGCTTATTTTTAAACTTTGAAAAGAAACGAGAGAAACAGTGGTATGCTTATTTAGCAATGCATTGTTGTTATCCAGAAAGGATGAAATATTTTTCTTTCATGAAATAAGTGGCTTTTTTTTTGTCCTTCGCCTTCACTGTGCTGCCATCCCGTTTAAAACAGTGAACATTTTTAGTGTCATAAATAAATTTATTTGTATTATACAAGGAAAATAGTAAATACATACAGTTGGAGTGGGATTTGGAGGTGTATGGTTGTTTTACCAAGAACTGAATATGCACAATCTAATAGCACGGTTGAACAGTTGTTATTAGAATCATTCAGCAGTCCAAACTTAGGCAGCAGACTGTGATTCCTAAAACTTTTTCATTAATTTACTACTGTTAGTTGTTTTTAGCTCTTTTTTCCTGGTATCCATCTGTCAGAAACGTTCTCCTTATGGCTAGCTGTAGCAAAGCATCATGTTATTTCAATACATGCTAGGACAGAGAGGATAATTGAGTCTATAGTATTAATTTCTTGAGGCATCCCTCAGACCTTTGTGCTTCTGATAGCTCTTATGTCACATGGCAAAGGCATATGTGTCTTGAGTACTATCATGCAAGAATTACGTGGGTAGAGAGGAGGGGATTTTTAAATATCATACTGGAAATTTGAGTATGAGCATGCATTATTCAGGAGGAAAAAAATAGATTGTTTTGCCACATACGTCAAAGGAATTATACAAAACAAAAAATAAAAGTGAGGCAAAGAAATGAAGCAGTTGATGAGAAATGTACGTAATGATTATTTATTTATTTATTACATATTGCTCTGAATGTAGCAATATGTGGACCCAGAAAATACCATGACATCACCTAATGATCAGAAGGGCAGAAAGTGCAGTAATGTCAGTCATGAGCCACCCACCTATCTGCTGAAAAGGGATCTGGATGGCCCCATGTCTGCTTCAGATGTTTCCAGAGTGTTTTCAGGTTTTTAGGAGTGAAGGAGGAGTCAAAAGGAGGCTCATGGATGGCACTGCAACCACTCAAAGTGGGCACGTGAAAATGCAAGCATGAAACATGGGCTGTGTATGAAATGTTGAGGATTCTTATACAGAGGAAAACAATGATAAAAAGTAAAAAATGCTGGACTTAAAAAAGCGATACTTAAAATCCTTACGGTAGTGGTTGGATCCTGTGTCAGTGCAAGAGAAAAGAAATTAAGGAGAATTGGCAGCTCCTGAGAGAATTTCTAGTAAGGGCGCAGACTTTAGCTGTGCTGATGTGAAGGTTAACAAAATCATGAACTCTTCAAGGGCTTGAACCTCAAGAAGGAATTGTACAGAAGGTGGAAATGAGACAAATTGCTAAGGAGGACTCTGAGAAAAGTGAAAGTAAGTGAGGAAAATATGAGTAAGACTAAAGACCATCAGCCAGGAGCATAAAATTGTAGAGGAAATCTGTAGGACAAAACCCACGTAATTGGTTGTTTTACTCCTTAATAGCAAAGGAGAAATAGTAGAAGAGACTGCCTAGCAGGCTGAAATTTACTTTTTGCCTTGTTTTTCTCCAAAATGTATTTTAATCATATGATTTAAGTAATGTGAAAGAAGCCATAATAGAAGACCTCTGGATAAGGTTAGGATCTGTCTGGTGGTCTCCAGGGAACTTAGAAATTCTTGGAGCCATTCATGCTTATTTATGGGAACTTAAAGGATGAGTGAAGTTTCAGAAAACCATTTGTAAAGCCCTGGAACAACCCTAATTGAAGGGCAATTAAAATGACTTTTTTGAATAGGAGTCAAATTGTACTTCAGAGTTCGTGGCTACTACAACATTTATTAAGTTTGCAGATGATGCCAGGTGAGGCTGAGCTTCAAAACAATCTCAGGATTGCTTTAAAACAAACAAACAAACAAAACGAAATACTACAGCAATATGAGAATATCTGTAAGACAGAGATGAACCCTTCCTGACTCAGAGTGAATTTTCTAAATAAAATTTATCCCTTCTTTAAATTCACAGTTGATTTTGAGGACTGATCTGAAAATTAACGTCCAAATATCTTTAAAGTGAGAAATGTATGTCTTGTGATAGAAGAAATTTCTGTTCATTGTACAGGACAGATTCCAAGTCTGTTTACACAGATACTTTTGCAGCCTTATCTTTAAAGCACAGAGGTGATTAACAGTTACACTGACCCTGTGGCAGGTAGATCAGCACTGATGTTATACCAAGTTGCACATAATGACAACTTTGAATGGTAAAGCAACAAGACCTTGCAGAGGAGCCCTGATTCATTCTGATTCCATTTATCTAACTTGCAGCTTGCACAAATTAGAGGTCCCCGACTGTGCCCATCTCACAGCAGATTTGCTTGGCTGCAGATGTGGAGGTTTATTCAACTTGCAGAAATCAGTGGTTTCATTTTAATTTTTTTTATCATCCTTTCTCTGCTGCACAAGATGATAGATAGTAGTGATGTCTGGAGAAGCTTTCTGCAGTGCTCTCTGTCTTTAAAGACTATATAATTACAAATTAGCATCTGTCAGAAAGGAGTATGTTTGGATTGTATATGGGATGCCTGGTTCTGATAACCTAATGGCTGGAAGTTGTTCTTCCTGTCACCTCCTGATACAGCATTTTCATTAGGTAATGAAAATAATTTTGTTTCTAAATTAAATTATGCTTTAGGGGAAAGAGGCAAAAAAGATCAATTTAATGTGCAGGGAAAATTAGGAGTTTGAACCTAATGGTAAAAATACAGAGCTCTGGAGCAATTCAGACCTTTCAGCATCTTGGGACTCACCTACCTCTGACTGCTGTTGGCTGGATTTGTTAAAGGAGACTTTCAGCAGGTGATTGCTGCTAGTTTATGCACGCAGGCAGGGCATCCTTCTGCTTTGTCAGTACAGGTGTTGCTCTGTAAAAGCTTCTATTCCTTTCAAACTCAAAACCCATCAAAAATCTCAAATTCCACGTTTTTGTTATTCTTTAGAATCTTTTCATTACAAAATCCACCCAAAGATATTCTGTTATCAAAATTACATTGTGTTGGATTGTCAACAGATTAAATCCTGAGGGAGAAACACCAACTGAGAAGAACCTTGTTAAAGCACTGTGGCTCTATATCACATTTTGTACTGATCTTACCTCTAATAAGTCAAATGATCTTTTTTATTGTCGTATCTAGCAAATAATTTCTCTACAAAATGCTATCTTTATGTTGCTTTTTTAAATTTAATTTGTTTTTATATCTTAACCCTTTAGAGCCCTTTAGAGCAAATGTATCATGCTCTCAGTTATTTGACTGTCAGCCTGGTAAATGCAATTGCTTTTCTACCAGAGCAAGACCAAATCACACTTGTGTGTATTTATTGTTTTTTTTTTCTTCTTCCCAGTGGTACAACTGAAATATGGGAAAATAGTGAATAAAAATGTTTTCTACAAGAATCCTGCTGAAGACTTTAGAATTAAAATAGCATGCTTGGTAACTGTCTTTTCGAGAAAACTATTTTGAGAATGAGTTACTGAGTGATAATTAGATATTGAAATGCACCCAGTTTCACATTTCAGTGCTCCTTTCCAATTAGAATGGCATTAGAGTGAAAGTGTAGCTATATAATTGTATGAAGAATAGATCCAATTTTCTCAATGTCACTGCAATATCACCTTTCAGTAGTAACAGCACTGAATGATTACGCATATCATTTAGTAATAGTATTTTATCCATTTCACAGGGAGAGCTGATTTTTTTTAGAGTGGACATGTGATCAGATTATAAATGAGCATATAGCAAGGAGGCCGTGCTACATACAAATATGTCAGCGTTAATGTCATTGCATCCTGAACTGCTCTGAGTAACGTGGCATTATGTTTGCTAACATTCAGTATTTGCAGGCAGTTTGACCGGCTTTTAAATGATCAAAAAAGCAATAGCAAAAAGCTCTTAACCCACAAGTCAAGGAAAAGCTCTTTGCAGTTTCTATTTTGGTCTGCTACTGTGTGCAACAACAAAATGAACTGTGATATGGGGTTTAGGATTAAATAGCTCCATTACCTTTGCTGGTTAGCAAACGTATTGTATGCATCTTTCCTTCTTGGTCTCTATCATTCCATCTTGCTGCAGAGCAAAGCAGGCTGCAAAATGGATAATCCCTGGAAGAAGGTAGTTCTAAAGAACTCAGATTTATTGTGTCTAATGCTACCAGAAATATTTCATATAGATCATAATTGGAAATTTATCCAGTTGTTTATATTTAAATGGCAGCTATTCCGAGTAGAATATATACAAACAAGCAGGTCATATTTGAGCCTAAGTTATACCCCTTAGGATAGGCTCTGGGAAGACATGGAGCTTTTTAGTTGAACACAATAAATATTGGTACAGCAGTGCATTGCACAGTCGGAACCACATTATCAGATTAACTGGAGGCACCTGAGCGGGTTAAATTTGATATGCTATGTTTGTCTGGGAGTATTTCCAAGACCTGGACAACCAGGAATCTTTTGGTTTAACAGCTGATGCAAAAGCTGAGATTTAACTTTCTACCTAAGCTTTTAGATAAGAGTTCTTCACATCTGTGGTATTTTTTTTCTCTCCCTGGTCCCATCTACTTCTCCATCTACTTTTTAAATGCATGTGTGTGCTTGGGGCAGAAACACTCTCTAATTACATGTGTACTTGTTCCTGAAATTACCATGACCCTTCTGACTACATTCTATCTCAGTGTTGGTTCTTATGCTTATGTTGGATCTCAAATGCCTTTAAAATAAGTCAGGTGTGAAGGTGGTTTTAGCTGTATCTCAAATTTCACTTTGGCCGGGGCAGCTAATGCTTTTTTCATGAAAAAATTCCCTGAAGTCATATCCCCTGTTTTTGGTGGGGGAAAAAATAAAAAATAAAAAATAAAATTAAAAAAATAAAGAACCATTTTGAGTGAAATTTTGATATATTTATTTTGTTTTATTTTATATAGAATAGAGGAGGGGAAAAAAAAAAAAAGCCTTAGAGTTTTAAGAAAGGATTTCAAAAAGTTTTTTGAAAAAGTTTCAAAAGTTTTTTTTCAAAAAGTTACATGTCTATTATGTTGCTCTGAAGGGCCTGAATATGCCTTTGGATCTTCTGTTCTCTTCTAAGAAGCAAAATACGCCTCTAAATTATATCTCATTATTTACTGTAATTGTTAATGAACTAAACTAAGATGGTTTTGAAACATGTTTTCAGAAAATAATAGACCTTTCTGCAAAACTGAAATACTTAAAGGTAGATCATTCCTTTGCTCTAAGATGTTATAATATATAACTAATAACAAAAATAGAAAAAAAAAACTGAATATAAGTTTATAATGTACGGATTCAAAATGAAAATTGGCACTCTGTTTTTAACTCCTCTTGCTGTTTTTCATCCTCAAATACAACAGTGCTTTAAGGTTAAAGGGCATATTGTTTAGCCTGGATGAATTTTCCCCCTTTACTGTTTTGTGATTTGCCTTTTCTGAAGTGGCGTGATGTAAGGAAATGGAAGCAGCTGCAGGACTCTGACATCATTATTTTGTTTGCTAATCATATCGAGAAATGAAACAATTTCAAAGCACAGTGTACTCAAAGGCTGCCATAACTTCCGAAAGAAGCCATTTCAATGCTCGTTAATCTTCTGTGTTGGTGACAAAGAGAAGCCTGGCATGATTGTGCCAAATTCATATTAAATACCACATACTCCAATTTTTGTTCTTATATTCTCTGATAAATACTAATGATTCCTTCTTAGAGATTCCTTTCATTTGTGGAAAAAAAAATTGGTTTGTTCCAATCATTGTGAAGCTGGTACCTCCGGCTGAATTTGCATCTTCAGAAATGCTGTGTCAGATGCAAGGACTTCAAAGAGTGTCACTGTATTGCTGCCAGGAGTAATTCTTGTACTTTTCATTCTAGACATCCTTGAACTTAGCAGCAAAAAGCACAGATGGCCATTGGAGGGGACTGATTGACTTGAACAAATTGAAAGCTTTTAGACTATCTCTATCAATTTGGTTTTTATTTTTCTGAGTTCTGTGTCATATTTTTTGTTATTTCTGATGGAAATGAGGAATGCAAACACACTGGAATACTCTGACTGATGCGTCATGGGCCACCGGAGCAATGGAGTTTGTCATACAGAAATTGTCCTTAACGTAACAGGGGATTTTCCTAGATAAAATATAGGTGTGGGTGCGTTATCATGCTTTGCACACTGCTTTTGTTTTTTGCCAGAGTTAATTTGGGCTTGAAAATTCTATTCATCAGTATTTCCCCCCAGTGGAGCCTGTCCAATGTGCTTTACCTTAATGTATTCTAAACATCTGCATTCAAATAATTTATTCATAGGCTGAAGTTTCTAATCCCAGTTTGAGGTACAGAAATGTTTACTTGGTCACTTATACTCTGTTAATCTGGGACGGTGACAGGCAGGTCACACGGTGTCGTCCTTTTTCATAAAACTTTTTGAACAATGGGTTATTAGTCATTTTATCAAAGAGGTAGAGGTAGCAGTTGTTGTGGGTGTATTGAGAATCAGCTAATGGACAGAAAGTACCTGCTCCGACACATTAATTCCCTTCCCTGTCAGCCTGCATCATTGTAGTGTGTGCATGATGGGAAGCAAGGTCCCATCGCTCTATGGCACCTGCTGCTTTTCCATCTGCCAAGCGCAATAGCTTCTTTGATTGCCCATTTTTCAGCCTAATGACTTTATTCCGTTTCTCTTTGTAAAGATTTTTTTTTTTTTATTGTGATTTCAGTAGTCATGGTTTGTTTGGCTTTTTTTTTTTTTTTTTTTTTTTTTTAATTTCCTCCTCTCTGGTGGGCACTTAGAGCGCTGATAAAGGAATAACTAACAAAATAATACTGCAAGGCTGTGTCCAAATTCTGTGTGCCCCAAGTGTTGTGTTTCATAATTTATTCTGATAAAGTTGTCATGGTGATAATGTCTCTTGAGAGTAAAAGCGCCATGTGCCTGGCTGATTACAGGAAACAGCTCAGATGGTACATAAACTGGTAAATATTGAACCCCTGGGCAATAGCGCTAGCCATATTTTCTCCATTTATTTTTTTATTTAGTATAGCTCTGGTCAGCTTGATTAAGTAAAGTGTGTGACAATTCATATTTTACTTCCTGTATGCTTGGATTTATGAGGATGGAAGACAAGCTTTCATTGCTTTCTTTTTGAATTCGATGAAATAAATGTTGGCTGAGTTCCCTGAAATAGCCTTTGAGTTCTGTCTAAAGCTGTTGATTTGGCTGGATTAGTCAAAGCAGCTGATCATTATTACATATCGAACATCTGTCAAAAATAGAACTCGCAATTAACAAATGTGTCCTCTGTAAGTTGTGGCTTCAGATTTCGTGTGAGAGAAGTACCTTTAAGATTTCTGTCAAAAGCTGAATTCATTTATTTCAAACATGGAGATAAAAGTTAAACTTTTAAATATAATTCTACTCCATCATGGAGAAAACAGAATAATGTCTTTCTTATTCCGAACACCAATCATGTTTTAAATCAAAGTATTCTATATACTCCTTGCAGTTACTGTATAAAAAATCCTACTGTGTTGAAGTTCAAAATTACACAATCCAACAAGAAAACGTTATCTTCTGGTGTGCTTTTGGTACATTTATTGCACAAAATAATCTTTATTCTGTATTTAAGGAATACTAGGTAATAGCATGCAATTTTGTACTAGTAACAACTGTTAGAAACTGGCAACATTTCAGTTCTTCCTGATTGCCTTCTTGCATAATACTTTTGTTTATTTCTGCTCAGAGAATTACAAAGACATCAACTACATTTCAGTGCTCTGGTTTTGAGGGTGGGAGGCTTCTGCACATGACTTCAAGTAGAGCTTTTAAAAAGAAAAGATTTCTCACTTCTGACTGCGTAAATAATTTTACAACTAATTCTAAAGAACGTAATGAGTGAGTTTTTATAGTGGTCTTCAAACACATTGGGAAAAGCCTCTCCTCATGTATAGAAATTTAAGATCTGGAAAATAAATTTGAATGCTGTATGCAAATGTACTGATCAGTACAGTTTTAAACAAGATCCACAGCTTAGCCAAAAGAAGACCAGCCTATACGGGGACATGGAGCTGGTTGGCAATTGCCCTGAGCAGATGGGAAGCTTTATCAGTGCCTTGTTTTCACCAGTGTAGCATTCAGTGTAGCTGAAAAGAAAATTGCAGAGGGGCTGGTGGACTTGCAGGTGGTGAGGGGAAGCTTCTGAGAAGGCTTTTCAACAGCTAAATGTTCTATGCATTGGCAGGAATGGGCAGTCCCTAGTTATGCAGGGACGGTCACTCAAGGACACATCTGATGCTAGACCCAAACCCAGGCCTACTGCTGCTCTTCAGATGTGTTAAGCAAAATGGAGCAGACGGCAATCTTCCAAGCAAGCCTGGAAAGTAGGGCAGCAGCAGGGATGCCAAAGACTTTGCACTGAATGAAGTCTTTCAAGGACGTGTCAGCATGTTCACATGCTGCAGTATTTTACAATAGGCACCCTCAGGAGGCAGCAGCCCCCGAGTTTCTGGTAGCCACTGAATTCCTGGAAAAGCTCTAGATCTAGGGATCCTGAGAAATCACTGCTGTATTCCTGGCAAAGATCCAGAGAATTCCTAGAAAAGTCCACAAAATTCCCACAAAGCAATAGGGAATTCCTAGAAAGTGCTTGAGGTTTCTACAAAGCCCCAGAAAATTCCTAGATAGGTTTCAGGTTATACAAAATCCTTGCTTAAGGTCATATTTGCAACTTTGTTTATGCTTAGTGTGAATGAATAACTTTTTTTATGATGTTCTTTAAACAAAATATTCTACTCTAATGGATATTTCACTTCTTGCTCTATGTTGGAACTATTCACTCTTCCCTATAAAACTGGAATTTTTATCTTGAAGTTACTGCAGCATTCAGCTGTCCTTTCCCAACACTGATCAAATCAGTAGTCCTTGTATAACCTGTAAGTTTTTTCCTTTATTTGGAATTTAACCCATTCCCTTTATCTTTCAGTATTCAAGGAAAGTCACTGTTGCTGCCTTCCCAAGATGTCACTCACAAGCTCCCATGGGATGAGGGTTTCTTAGTAGGGCCAGGATTTCACTTATGTCTAGGCAAGAGCAAATTGATTCACAACCCTGAGCTACAGCACCAGAGGGGAAAATTAACTGCTTCTGCAAGTCATCAGATTGCTATTTAAAAAAAAAGAAAAGAAAAGAAAAGAAAAAAACACACAGAAACTTATTATAAAGTCAGTGTGAATGTATTCAGTCACTGACACTTCTGTTTCTTGTGAGAACTTGCAGTATAGTTAGCTCTTTGACAAGGTTATACGTTACACCTAGAAAGAAAAGGGAAGGAAACACTCCACACAGCAGACAAAGCCTAGAATTATCTTTAATAGGTGAAAGACAGCTGTGACCCCAGCTCAGGGCTCTGACGGAGAGCTGCAGCATGACAGCTCCTCTCTGCGCTCTCAGGTGCAAAGAGACAGATGGAAGCAGAGTGGCATTCTACATTCTGCAGGAATCAGAGGGAGAGTCAAACTTGGTAAAAGCTGAATGAGACACTTTCAAGGTACTTTCAAGTAACTTGAAGCATTTGAAAGACTTGAGTTTCTGTGTTATCTGAATACCACTGACAGGAAAATGAGAAAAAAGGGAAGAGCTGTTAAATTTCTCCCTACAAATGAATCAAAATGCTGGAGTTCATGTATTTTTGTTTTTCTGTGTTACTGTGAATGTTTGAGAATAGCTCTACGTGCACTTCCAGGGAAGAATAAGCAGGGGGATGAAGTTACAGAAGCTGAAACAACAATAATGCCATATGAAACCCACCCTCCTTCTGCCCTTAAATCAGTTCCCTCAGCTCTCGCAGCCTTCACATGCATACAGTTGAAGATCTACCAGTATGTGCTGAGCAGTAAAATGGAACTGCCAATCATAGCTCACCCACCAAAGCAAAGCCTTTGGGTTCCTGAAGGACTGGTTTATGGGAGCTAAGGTAACTTGCTAATCACAGAGCCACAAAACCAGTTTAGAACATTCTATTACTTAAAGAACCATGAATATTAAAAAGCAGTGGAGAAAAAAAGTTGGGAATTTTGAAGTCATTTCTAAACCAAAAAAAAAAAAAAAAAAAAAGCAGAAAACAGCCCCATGCTTGCATAAAGCTGTAAATCAAACTGATTTATATGTATTAATGTGGGTTTGAGTGGCACCTCTCCTGTTGCTTAGTTTCTGAGCTGAGATCCTATCCCTCTGTATTTTAAAGTCTTTGGTCTTAAAGCTCTTGTTCAGTATTTGAATCAATCCAGTTGCTGTTGCAGTTGCACATGTTGTTCCCAGCAAGTTTCTAGCTGGTTTTGAATCCCAGAGCAGATGTCCCTTTCCTTTAATAGGACATTTTGATTTTCAGTGGTCATAGCAACAAAATGCCCTCCTTGGCCTTCATAAAGAAAACCTCGATAGGAAAAGCATTTTAATTAAGAAAATATACTAATTAGCTACCACCTGAAGTGACAATAAGAGTTTCACTTCATTATCGAGGCTGGGTGTGTTTGGAGAAACTCACCTGGCAACAAGGGGACTCATTTTCAGGCTGTTTCCAATATTTCTCATCCTGCAGGGAGAAAGCAATCTTAATTAAAACTTGTGAAAAGCAGTGAATTTTTAGCTGGTAATTTACAAAAGTTTGAATAAGTCAAAAGAGGAAAAGACACCTTTTGGCAAATGGTGCATATAGATGTCTACCAGCAAACCTGCACTTAGCAACAGGATCTTTTCATAAACCTGAGAGAGGCTGCTGTGCTGCTGGAACCATGGGGTTCTTCTGAGATGAAAGGCTGGGGTCAGCAGTATTTGTGAGTCTGTGTCCCCTGACCCAGACAGCACCTTAAAACCTTCCATCCCTTACAATTTGTAATACATACTGTTTGTGTGCCTATCAGCAGTAATCTGTCCTGCTACTGACCAGAATCACATGGCCCCATATGCAGTCTTTACACCAGTCTCAGGGCTATTTTGCCTAAATCAGGCCTTTGCCTGCAGACGTTTTCCCCCAGACATTTTCAGAGACACTTACAAAGAGAAAATCAAAAGTTTGGTTTCAGTATTTAATGCTTGATTCATGGCCCCTGGTCTTTCATTCCCTTGCACTGGCACACACAAGCCCAGCCTCAAGCACCACTCAAACATGCTATTCAACCATTCTGCTGACAATGAGATCACAGTGTGTTGTGATCTCATTCTGTGTGATTCTTTCATGTCAGTAACTCCATTTGGTGCTTGCCCCTAGATCAGCTTGATTTTTTTCACTTGTGTGGTTTTCAATAATCTGTGTTTGTGGGATTTTTCTTTCTCCCTCTTTTTTGTCAATTAGAAAGGCTTGGTCTTCCTTCCCAGTCAAATGAGTCCATTCAGGTGTATGATGGGGGATTTACGGTCAAAGTGGCCATGTTTTGACAAGCCTAACTGTTGGATTAGAAGCCTTGGCAGCCCTTTCAATGAGGCTTGCTAAGAAGCCTGATTAAAAACTTGTACTCTATTGTTGATGCTGGATTGAGGGAGGGTCTTTGATTACTGACTTCTCTTAAATAACTTTTCTAACAGAATATACTGATTTTTGTCATCAAAGTTTTTCGAACAATCTAAGTTCTACAAATTTTTGATGCTTAAATATCACCACTGTATTTAAAGGTGAATTAAAAGTATTATACTATGCATTTATCTCCATTTACAACATAGAACTTTTGAAAGGGTACTCTGAAAGATCCGAGGTTTACTATGGTCAACATTTAAGTTAGTGTCTTTCTCTTCTCTTTGAGGCCTCTCAAAGCGCATGGTAGGCACGCAGGCTTTTCCCATTCCCCTCCACTTCCGAGAGGTCGTTGTAAGCCTCTTCTTTAGAGATACAGTGTTATCTGCTGCAGCCTGCCTCCCTCTCAACTGAACAATAGGACTTCAGTCTCAACTCGAGCCCAGAGTTGCCCGTATGGTGGTGCATAAAACATAGTAGCAAAGGCAGCCGACTGCTTTTACACAACGCAGAGCTGCAAGGCAGCAGTGCCTGTTCACAGCCCTTGTTATCCTAAGGTACTCCATCCTCATGACCTCTTCAGATGGTTTTGCATAATCAGGATAATATTTACTGTGATATCCTTAGCACGTAACTTACTGAAGGATTCACAGCTAAAATGCCTTGAAGTGATACATTCCAGTGATTATTGGAAGAGCAGACTCTGTACTTGGCTTAGTAGGCAAGCACTGTGGTGCTTTCTTTCCTTCAAAAGATGTTGTTATATAGACTCCTAACACTTAACAAGAATAAATAATAATTTTGCATAGTTTCCTAAGTATTACTGGCAAAGCTGGATGGAGGATACACAGTGCCCTTAATCAGCTCTCTGCATTTAACAGGTAATTGAAATCTTTCATGGGCATAAAATACAAGGCTGGCTTGAAAAAAAAGCGAGTCATCAAATTTACTTAGTCTCCACATGAATAATTTTGTTTCTTTGAGAATGATACAGCTTTGCTGGAAGCTCATGTTGCAAGCTAGGATATTAGCATAAGTTGTATGAAAAATCTCCCTGCTCTTAACCTTATTTCTTCTCTCTGTCTTCTCCATTTCCATAGCAGAGCATAAACCTATATGGAGACTATTTTTCATTATTTTGAGCAAAGCAAGGTTGAAGGTGAGGGTTAATATCTTTTATTTGTCTAACTGATACAGTTATGAGGAAAATCAATATTTAAACCTACAATTCCAGAGATTATTAGAGATGGGCTTGGGTTTCTGAAATCTTGTATTTCTTGTATAGCTTCTAGCTACATAATTTGGTCTAATGAAAAGATATTAAAACTCTCTACACACTTTCCACGTTTACATCCTTAGACCATAACAATAATGGGATTTTAACATATCATAATTGTATATAGATAATATATTCTAGAAGTATCATATTGAGTTTCTTTGTAGAAACTTCCTTACTCTCTCTCAGTAGGAAGGCAATGCTATGTGCTATCTAGATTCTTATCAAACTTTTCTCTAGCCAGTGTCCAGACTGTTTTCTGTATCTGTGCAAATCTTCAGGATTTAAACAAAATTTAACTATCCATTCAGAAAAATCCTAGCTGGGGTAACTTGTGATTCTGGTTTGTAGGGAGGAGTTATATCATTACTGAACCCAATAGCCTTGCCATCTGCTCCCCTGATTTTCTACATTTATTTTTTGGTGCAAAATATTTATGCAAGAGAGTAAGTCTTTCCATGAGATCTTTGACCACCTCTGTCTCTAAAGCAGTGTCCTTCTGGCTCCAGTTGCACCATGTGCTGATACTGTGCCTTGGAATATTAGTTTTTGACATCTAAGAGCTTTGGTAAATCTAGTTTAAAGCCTGGAGAATAATGAAATTTTGTGGATTGATATTCATATCCTTTTGCATTCAGCAGATTGTGCTACTTAGGTATATTTTGTTTAATCAGTTTTTGATTTTGACTCAGTCTTGGTTCTACATTAAATCTCTATATGTGAGATGTTTACTTCATGATCAGTGGTTAGGATGTATATGAGCTTCCAAAAACATCAGATGTGTAAGGATTTCTATAATTTTAAGCATATGAGCTGTTCAGAAATATTTCAAGTGTTCTTATGGCCCAACATCCCAACTCTACAGGAATATAGAAAATGCAATGGCAAATTTCTAGTATGAAACAAGGCGATTATTTAATTTTACCATATTTTAGTATACTCTTCCTTCCTTGCATGAGATTTACTGAAGGTGTCTACTGTATGACGACTGTTTGTATTAATTTGGTGACTGAACTACATGGTGATTCAGTCCAGAGTCACTGTTAATTCACTGATTTTACCAACTCCAATCCATTTTTGACCTTTGCTTGCATCACTTGATTTCAGTTTAGTAGAATTTTATGGTAGAGAACAGTAGCATTATATT
Source organism: Centrocercus urophasianus (assembly GCF_019232065.1). Classification (NCBI taxonomy): domain Eukaryota; kingdom Metazoa; phylum Chordata; class Aves; order Galliformes; family Phasianidae; genus Centrocercus; species Centrocercus urophasianus. Next base: position 10,392,143 of record NW_024884789.1, on the reverse strand, counting down.
AGCACTTGAGTGTTCTCCTTCAGCTCTTAAAAAAAGACTGAAGAATAGACAGAACCAGTTATTCTGACAACATAGCAGCTTGAATGAAAACCTCAAGTATCTAAATAGATGAGGCAAGGAATTTGAGAGCCATTTGGATTGCTGTCAAAGGATATAGAAAATGGTGTAACTGGATTATGAGTTCGGAGATTCGCTGTCCAAACAAATGTGGTAAAAAATGCCTTCAGTGGCCCCAGAGCTGAACCAGAAATGCTAAGGCTGTAATGAATTTATGTAGATTTTGGAGGGATGTAAATCAGGTTTACAAACTTATTTCCAACTGTAATTACTTCATAAAAACAATGATACAGTACTGCAACCAGGCAACAATGCCAAGCTAAGGCAGAATGAAGCATGCAAAAGAGAATGACACATAAGAGATAAGTAGTCATAATTTGTTTGCAGGCTTTGTTTCATGATTCTATAATGTATTTATCAAGAAAAAACAGGGGGATTTCAAAGCAACTGTTCTGGGCACTTCTCCAGTGTTAAGTGCAGCTGTTGATGCCTTAAAGTCAATTATCTTTTTTGTGTTTGTTCTCTAATCCTTCATTATTTGTAGGTGCCATAAAACAATATTCATCATATGCTTCAAGTCTGTATAAGGTGATTCTATGAACTTGGAAATGGCGAAGGTGAGGAGAGTAGCAACGTGTGAATTTAAAGCCTTTTGTTGCTATTAAATATCCAACTCTTATTTATTTTTAAACCACTAGTTTTATGTTGTCCCTTTCCTTCTGGTACATGCTACTGTAGGGATAAATTCACTAGAATATAGTCTGAGTTAGTGTGAATCTATCACACTGTAAGTCTTTTCAAATTAATATTGCAAACACTGATTCATCTCTGTTAATTTAATGGTACAAGTACCTTTGTCCATCTGACACTGGCTTGTTTGCTGCTGGATACCCACTTTGAGAATTTGGGTAGTGGATTAATTATTAATGGGGGCAGATAGGATCCTCAGCTACACTGAGAGTTTCAGCGAAGAATGCTTGCAGCCATCATGGTTTTCAGTGTTGTGATCTTTGTGTAGCTTGAGTAAAAGTCCAAGTCATTCACATTTTTTTTTGAGCATTAATCTGAGAAATTTACATTAGATTTATTGACTGAAATGGATATAAAAGTTGCTTAGATAGTTCTTACTGAGCCCATACTGCATAAATAGAATTTACCAGCCAACAAAATTTCAGGTGTCTCTTAGATGATATGTCTGTATTGCAGAAGTACCATTCCCTTCAGTAGTTACAGCAGAATTTCCAACACTGCCCTGTCCGACCTTCTATATAGGGTGGATATGTATGTAGGGCTGGTGGACTGAATTATGTTAATGACAAAAGCCCTCTGTTTAGTTTCCTGCTGCCTCTGGCTCTGTAGAAGCAGAGAGAAATGGGGAAAAAACAACTGAATTGTGCCTGCTTGGGACAGGAAAAGAGAAGAAATATACTGATGAAAGGACAAGAGACATCAATGGAATGAGAACAGCAAAGTGGTTGTCCAAGAAAAGGAAATACGAGAATAAAACAAACAATAACAAAATTGATGTTGAAAGAAAGTAAAGATGGCGTGTAATAGGGAAACATACAAGAGAACAAGTGGGATACTTACAAAGGCTTATTTTCATCTTGACTGCTATTGTTCTGGATGCAGACTAGGCCTAATTCTACTGGTACTTTCCAGTAAAATTCAGGGTAGGCTCAGATGAACCAAGTAAGAACCAAGATATATTGCCCTCATAGAGGCAAAGAATAAATCCAAGTGACTTGCCCGTGATGAATAAGAGACAGATACTGGACATATCTGCCTTTTTTTTTTTTTTTTTTTTTTTTCATATCCAAATCCCTTTTTCATCTTTCAAAGATGTGTGTGATGACAACTTTGGCCATAATGATCCCATTGTCTTTGCATTTAAATTGAGGATATAACTTACAGGTGCAGATGGAAATAATGTGCAATACAGTCACAATCAATCCTATTCTATAAAATCTCAAGCATTCACTTTGTTCACTCAGTTCTATGGTGTACTAGTTTTCTGATTATGCATTTAAGGGAGGGTTGGGGTTTGATTTTTAAAAGGCTTGCAAGCAGTTAAATTCCTTGTAAAGAGCTATGTGCTGAGCTACATAGCTGCTCGTGGCAGTGACTGAAACTGACCCAGGATATACAGCTGTCTTTCATTCCCAATGAAAACTTGGCCATATCTCATTACTTTAGGCTCTGCTAGATAAGATGACATCTAGGTTGCATACTTGCATGATGTTTTTTTTCTCTCTCTCTTTTACAATTAGACGAGATAAAAACAGGATATGTAGTAAAATACTGAATAAATATAGCTTACCTGCCATCTAGAGCATTATTCAGCAGCATATTCAACTTTGAAAATAAGCTGGTGTCTGTAGTAATAAGGTTGTTGTCCATATATAGATTTTCACAGTTGAAACTGGCTTACCTTTTTGGATGGATGACTGTTTAGAGAGGAGTCTAATAATTTAACCAACCAGCTTAGTCCTTTCCTCCCCTCACAAATTCTAAAACTGAAATGCCCATAAAATACAAGTTAAGAAATGTCATTGCAGCGCTGGTCTAACATAAATTGCTCATTGCTGCAATGTCAGTCTCAGAATGAGTGATTGCTCTGTTGACAATTGTTTTCATGACTGATAAAAATAGATGGTGGCGGCCAAAGCACCTGCATAGTGTGAGCTGATCAAGTGCTTACATGTCAGCCCGAGTCTGGTATATATCCAAGAATCAGATATTGCTAGGTAAAGTATTACAGTAACAGTCTACATTTGCAGACTGGTGAAATCTACTGGAAATACCAGTTTTATGACAGTTCTCATTAAAAACTGGTTTCTAGTATTTACCCGCAACGAACATTAATGTGCGTGTAAAAATACAGCCAACTAGCACATAATGGAATGCAATTCAGATCAGATGTTTGGGGAGAGCAGTGCTGCTACCTGTCCTCTACCTATAGGATGATGTTAAATTAGATGCGTCTTTTGAAGCCGTAACAATAAATCCATCAGTTTTCCTGAACAGTAGTTTCATTTAAAGTAACAACTTCTGAAACCCACACTATCTGTTTGTCCAACTGTTTGTATGAAAGAGTAGCTGTGTTCATGCAGCAGAGTGTTTTTGTGATCTGAGAAGTCAGAAACAGAGAGTATAGGTTCAGTTCTGCTTATGCTCTTGGTTTAAAACAGGTATAATCCAAGTAACTTCTATGAATCAAATTCTAGTCCCTATCTGGAGTTAAACTGGAGATACTCAGCAAAGGTAGGTGAGCAATTGCTGGTTTAACTGGAGAATTCAGCCATCTGTGATTAGAGTCAGGTTCAGTGTTGAATGCTGTGTTCAGCTAAACTCATCCCACAGTTCCTGTGCACACTGTTGAGGTCCTAGGCACAAAGATAGTACCCACCATTTGAATTTCTTTGATTTGCTGGCAGATGTCATGATGACCTGAGCATTGTTAAATCTGAGAAGGTTTTTTTTGTGTGCATGTATGTTAGTTTCCTGTAGTATTGTAGTACATTATATATAACATTCTAGATGTGGAATGACATCTATTTTCTATAGAGATGGTAACATGAATTTTAATGATTAGTTTTTGTTATGACACGAACTTTGTCTTCATTATTCTGATCTATTGTTTGAAACTTCACCTAATCCATTTATGTTTTCAATTTGCTTTGAGCTATTTTTCAACAACTCAGGTCGAGACCTAATTTCTGAAGCAATCTTCACTATATTTTATTGTTCACCAGCAACTTGTACATGGATAAAGAACTCATAAGGAAAATTATTTTTATTCTTTTAATAGTATCACTTCTCTTTATATCCCATTTGCAGGTCTTTGGGTTTGTTTGTGTGTTTGCTGTTGTTTAGTATGATAACTGGAATAAAATTGGATGATAAAAAATGGATACTTTACCTTCCAAATTGGCAAATTCATTTCAACTACCTCCTTTTTCATGTTGCACTTCATGACAACACAATATTTCAAACTTGTAAAAATGAAAGTCTCATATGAATGCTTGTAATAGTAGCTATTGGAGTTGTAATATAGCACTATTGTTTGCATTCAAGCCTAAGTATCCTGCCAAAAATACTTATACTGGCCAATATCTGTGTGAACTGTTTCTCCAATTCATCCGTTCATAAATTTATTTTTAAATACTTATTTATATGTATATGTATACATGTGCACATATACATTTATGTATGCATGTGTATCTCTCCAGAGGATGTTCAGGTTGGATATTAGGAAAAATGTCTTCTCCTAAAGAGTGGTCAGGCTCTGCAATGGGCTGCCCAGGGCAGTGGTTGAGTTATCATCCCTGAAGACATTCAAGAAACATTTAGATGTTGTAGTTAGAGACTAAGGTAGGCAAAGCAAAGAGGAAGCTGCTCCTGCACACAGACAGGAGGATAATAATGCCTTGGGAGCAGTGGCACTGTCTGTGAGAGCAGGGAGATTCCTCACCATCCTCTATTTTCTGAAGCTCCAGGAGATTTTATATGTTCATGAATTCATGGAATCCAAATTAAGTTTAGCAATGTGTGGAGCTGAAGCTTTTTTCTCTTCCATCTCTTTCTGAGGTCTTGTTACCTAGCACACTCCAAGTAACTTCAGGTTGCCCTCTCTTCCACCCCTTGCAGATCGCACAGGGCATGTGTTTCAAGCAGTGCTCTCAGGCTGAGACCTTCTAAAAATTATGTAGTGCAAAGGAGTTGGTACCAGCACAGCATTTGTGCAGGTTAAAATGAAAATTCCATCTTGGGATTTCTCAGAGAATACACCAGGGAATGCGGTGGATGTTTGCTGAGACAATGTGTAATTACTTTTCTTGTTCTGTCAGAAGAGCTTTAAAAGGCCACGTGAATTTTACTTTAACACTTGCCCCTCTCTTTTCACTCTTGCTGCCTGTGACTCACTTGGACTGTTTTGGAAATGTCTCTGTGCTCAGTCGATATGACCCCAATTACTCCTTGATGTTTTGTTTCCCTTTTCTTCCCTCGCTAAATGCCACTGAATTTTCTTCTTTACATTTACATTATGACTAAGAGATATAAACCCTGCCCTTCCCACTAACTCAATACATGAATCTTCAATCTGCCATCCAATATGAAACATTTTTAGTAGTATAGAACTGTTCTGTACCTTGTTGTTTAGCTACTCTGTTAATAGAGCTGAGTAGAGAAGGTTAAAAATAGATCTGAGATGGAAAAGTAGTTTCCATTGATTCCACTTTTATCATGCTGGAGCCTTCTAATCATGTACATATCTAAATTAATGCAGGTAAAGACTCCTTTAAACAGTAATGTGTTTCCCACACTTTTTTTTTTTTCCTTGCCATGTTCATCTTTGTTTGCCATTATGATCTTGTAGGGTCCCTGTCCTGTTTGCTGCTGTTGCTGCTCCTATGCAGTGGAATGTGAAATAGTAGTCTTCGGCACCACAAGTGTGAATAGCTTGTACTAAAGCAAGCATTGGTGCACGTAATGGCAATGGCCACGAAAAAGAGGTTTACAGCAAATCATCCTCATACACGAGGATGAGAGGATCTCATAATAAGGATGATACTTGGACTGGAGTTACAATTTACGTGTAAAAAAAGAATAAGTATTCTCAGACTCAAGTCTTAGGCCAGCAGTCATTCAGTTTTGAAAGTTCTTCACCAGACAGGGAGAATGTCTTGTTCATATCATTGATCATTTCTTGACTGATTATCTAGATAGTCAATTAAATATTTTTAATAGTATAATTGTGTCCATCTAGCCAACAGCTGTGATTTCTCTCTAATCCATGTGATGTATATCAGGATCTCCATACGCAGGATTTTTTTTAGAAGAGAGTTACATAGAACTGCAAAGGCAGTTAGGAAAGCACTGGTTTGGATCATCTTACCTCAGTGTTACAAATCTCCAAATTATTATTCTAGAGAAAAACATTTATGTTTCAAAATTATTAAAAGCTTCTAATAAATAGTAATATGTGAGATAGCAGGAAAGACCCCAAGAAGATTGTCAAAGGGCTGTTCTCTCAGCAGTCACAACCTAATTAAGAATCTTCTTATATTTCCAGCTCATTCTAAGTTTTACATATTTAAAAACAAACAAACAAACAAACAAAAACAGCTTGGGGAAAACAGCAAACAGCACTTTTGGGTGTGTATTACCTGTTTTTAAGACCACTCAGCTAGTAGAATTCCTTGTAAAGCTTTGCTGGTAGTCTTTGTGTTTAGCATGAAATCTGCTGTATCTTCAGTGGCCTATGAGAGTGCTTGAATGTCCCGTTCTCTGTTGCCAGTACAGCTTTTTCTATTGCTCTCTCATCTGCATAATTCTAGAGAGGCAAATCCTATTCTGTTAGTCCTAAACTGTGTAATGACCAAAATAGATTATAGAGCATGCCTGGAAAAATAAATGTTCTGTGCTTCTTTCTTTTCCTGATTCTTCTTGTAATTGATTTTCCTCTAGTCTTTTCTCTCTGTTTTACAATCTGATTTGCTTTGTGTTATTTATTCTTTGCCCTTTTTTCCTTTTATTTCCCAGCAATCTCTTCCAAGTGTAGCCCAAGCCAAATGCCATTTACTTAAAAATGAAACCTCCTCACTCACAGATTTCCAGGGCTCTTTAATATTAGTTGAAATGAGCTCAGATAGGCCTAACAAGAAATATTTTGAAGCGGCATGTAAACTTCACACACAGTTCAGCCTGGTGATGAGAACTGAACTAATGTTTTGAGCCACCTTCCAAAAGAAACAGCCTTGTAACCAGTACAGGATACAGCTACACTCAGGGTAAGAGGCAGCTGCAGCCATTGCTGCAGTAAAGCAGTGCAAAAGAATGGATCTAAGTCCCTTAGTAAATCCATGCTTATTTGTTAGCAGGAGATAAGAAGATAAAGAAAGAAGGCTTTTATGTGCTTAGAATTACATGTGTGCATAGCCACTGTGTGTGGCACAGAGGAGCTACGTCTGTAGTGTATTGATGGTGCACTGTATTTTCTTTAGTATATCTGCTTATTTGGCTGACAGCACAGAGTTAAATAAAAGAGTGGTGTTAGGAGAGGAGAGGGTTGCTGTCAGCAGATGAAACAATGAAAGAGAAGGAAGTGACTCCAGGGATAGTGCCAGTGTCCTTGAGATAAATTGTAGGTGAGATGATGATAGTGTTTGAGCATGATGGTTAATGAAAAAAGCCACAAAATACACTACATAGGTTAACACGGAATATGAAAGTTTGTTTAGAGAGGCAAACAGAGTAAAAGCTTAATTTCTTGACTACTGTGCTGCTAGTATCTTTCTCAGATCTTAGAACACAAGTTAGTTTTTCAAGAAATATTCCAGTTCCAGCACAAGAATTTGAGGTCACCTGTCTATAACAACATCAATCTGTATTCACCGAGAAATGCCAGATACTGGTCTCTGAAACAGATCTGCTTAATATCACACAAAAAGCTAGATTCAAAAGAGCATCAGGGCATGAAACCCACTTGCAAAGATGAACTGTGTTTTGGGTTGATAGAGAAGTGAAGCATTCAGCAGGGCCCTTGAGCTGAGGCTGGCAGTTCTGCAGCATTTATGTGACAAATGTGCTCTTCTCTAAACTTGGACAGAAGCAGTGGGGCATAGGTCTTTCTGGAAAGCATTGCAGGCCTTTGCTCCTTAATTGTACATGTATTTGGGCTTATAGTGTGCCCATTTTGAAAGATTATCTTGAGTTCCTAGGTGAGCTTCTAGTCACAGGCAGTGATTTCACTCTGTTAGCACCACATAACAAAGTAAGATGCATACGTTTTCAACCAGACAGCAGGCAGGTTGGTGGATCGTGACACTTGAGATCCCACAAGGGAAAATTGAAAGCTTGTGTCAGGAGAACATTGCAGGAGGGGTGGGAGGTTACAGACAAGTAATTGTGCCTAAAAGTATAATGGAGAAGAGATGTAAGGTGTTGAAAAAGCCCACATAGAAACTCGTTGTGTCAAGGGAGCACATTGCAAAGGGCCTCTGGTGCAGAATCCTCTCAGTCCCTGCAAACAGATGTTGTGTGCATCCACGGAAGCAGCTCACATTGCCCTTATGTATACAGAAAGGGGACTTTGGAAGCAGTTTTATGAAGTTTGTCTCAAAGGCGCTGCTGCATTTTACAGACTTAACAGCTTCTTTTTTTGTGAGTTTTCTTATCAGCTTATATGATCTCATTTAAGTATTTCCAGTGGATTCTCTGTTTGTTCATAAGGCCAAGGGAGGAAAGAAGAAAACATTTATGTTCTACACACACTGGTATGTAGATAAAGCCCCATGTTCTTCAATCAGATTTTTAAAATTGGAATTTTGCTGCTGTGCAGTTTAGCCTCAGACTGGTAATTTGGCGCTTGCTTCAGTCACTTGGGTCCCTAATCAGACAAAGTACAGAGCTGAAGAAAGAGTTGGGAGGAAAGGAGAGAGAGATCAGATTTGTACCAAATAACTATGTCCAACTGTACTCAAATTGAACTTTAAATATCCTTCCCTCCACACACCCCTGAAGAGAGCAGAAAAGAAACAAAGAGATTATGTGGCAGAGACAGTCTCTAGAAAAGTGTAAAATATAATGACACTGACTTTCTGTCCACCCTCTCAAATATGTTTCAAAGGAAAATGTCTCTTGCTAAATGAAATGAAAGTTCACTTGTGAAGGGTAACTTATTTTCTTTTTACTGCTTCCATTGCCACACATACAAATACACTTGTTCTATCTGTGCACATATCTATATAGATGATATATTAGTAGTATATTCACCGGAGCTTAGAGCAAAAATGAAATAATTTGCTCTTTTTTTATTGGCCATTTTTCAAAACACCAGTGCCACCCCAAAACTGCATTTCTTACTGTTGTTTGGAATGGGGGTGGATGTCACTAGGTTTTAAACCTCCTCGTACACTAATAGAGAGCTCCAAGGTTTCCTTTCAGCCTTTGAAATTGTCTTGTGAAATTACGTGCCCCTTGGAACCCAGAATTAAGTGAACAGGTCTTCTGTGATGCAGGGACTGAGGAACACTGCGCCATTGAGTCTCACAGGAAACTTCTATGTGGGCTTTTGCTGTGGCCAGGCAGCTCTTCTGGCCTTTGTTGTCCCCGTTATTTTGGCCCTGACTTTCTGATTTTGCCATTTTTAGGAAGCTGTTTCCGTGGTGCAGAAGCTGCATCTCTGTGGGTACATATATGTATTAAAAAAATGACACTCCTATATCTGCTTTGGCATGGGGGGTAGTCTGTCTTAATGCCCTCATCAATGCAGGTTTCAGAGAATATGACTTACCATAGTAGATCTAGTAAAAGGGATTACTGTAATAAACTGTTGGAAGCAGATGGCTTTAGAATCCTGGCCTGTTGTATTTTTTGTCATACGTATTTTTTTTTTACTTAGAAACTTGTATTAATTGAAAAGCAATGCTTTTACTCAGCCAGGAGTTACTGACCACTCTGACCAAAAAGAAAGAAGTGCGCTATACAAAGCTTCAATTACATAGCAGTTCAAGAAGGACTAATACCTCCAGTGGCATCTTTAGTTAGAGGGAAGAGATAGTTACATTAATCAGGACTTCTGAGGATGCTGATAATGATAATTCTTTCCTAATGTGCTGCTATAACTCTCAATTGTTTCATATTAAGCCGAGAAAACGCGAAGAGTTAGAAGAAGGTACACATTTTAATAGAAGCAATAATTCTGCTTGAAGGGTAGTCTGGATGCTGGTCTGGGGAAATGAAACCAATAGATCCCATTTTACTGAATATAGCTGTGCAGAAAGAAAGGTCATAGACCTGCACCTGATTCTGCTTTGTTTTGAAGCTGATGCTGGCACTTTTCGATTCATTTTATGCTTTAAAATGGGACATAGATGTAAGAATTATTGCAAACCACGAAAGATTTTCTTTCCTTTGTATCATATTCTATAGGCTTATTAGCCACTGTGACTCAGATGCTTTCCACAGTCCTCAGTTATACACATTTATACCGAGTAAAGTTCCAGCTAACAATTTTTCTTTCTGTCCGGACTTCACCTTAAAATTTTTTCATTGATGGGCTATTAGCTGTTATGGTCTACTCAGTTATCTAGTATGAACTGCATTCATACCCAGAAGTCTACCTAAGTGAGTAGTAACAAGTAACTGCTTTTGAATTTTCATGACTTGACCATCACAGGTCAGATTCTCATTTAATCTAAAGCTCCCCTAGATACTGTGGCATTATAAAGTTCCTTTATCATGGATATAAAATAACCCTAGCCTTTTGAAGAATGAGACCCCATGTTTTCTCATAGCTCTTTCATTTACCGTAAGCACTTTCCAGTCTGATCCCATTTTCCTTCATATTGTTTCCTTTTGGGAAATCTAAGTGGAGAAATTCTTAACACAGGCTTGTGGCTTGGTAGCTTCCAAGCACTGCAGAGGAAAGTAATCACTGCCAAATCTCATTTGCAATGTCTCTTAGTAAGTACTATGTCAGTGTTGCCAGGTTGGTTACATAATCTGGACCTCTTTTACTACTGTACAAAGCAGTGACAGGTTCAATAAAATATGCAATATTGATTAAACTACCTGTTGAGAGATGAAATGTGGACAGCCTTTAACCAGTGTTTCCTAATATTCTCCCCCTACTTTGACAGGAATCTAGTGCTCAGTTACCATTGATAGACGAATTAAAACTGCTGTAAAAACCTTCAAACTTTATTTCCATGTAGCAAAAAATCTGTAGATTGTAAAAATTCCTGCTTGGATCATTTGAAGCCATAGGGTCTCATTGTAGCCTACCACTTGAATGGCTTTGGCTGCCAATATTTTACGTTCTGATGTTGAATTTTCTACTCATTCTCATTGTTGGAGCAACATACTAATGTGGCAACCTGAAAGATTTAAGATTTATTAACAGGGTTAACATTCCTGTCAGGGCGTACATAATTCCTTAAGGAAATTCTTTCTCTCTGCTAATTCTGAAGTAGTGCTGTTGCATATCTTTCACCGTTTATAAAGCTGTATGGTCTAATTGCTTTCTATGAAAAAAGAACTCAAAAGCTGTTGGCTTAAAATCCCTCATTTATTCCTGGAGCTGAATGTTAGGGAAAACTCAGCTTTACCTTAGAAAATGAGTATATAATCAGTGGATTAGATATTGCATTTGCAAAGATTGTCAGTTGGGCTGTAAAAAAGATATTTATTTATTTTTTTAAATTTCTATGGAATATAAGTGCTGTGTTACTATAGTAACATCTACTACAGCGTTATATGCTTGAGTAAAAATAAAAACCAGTAGATACTGTCCAAACTATATTTAAGTATTTCCTAAAAACTAAGGTTTTTAAAAATGTATTTTCCCATATTATTCCTCCTGCCTCCATCAATAGTTATGCTACCTACTTTCCCAATGTTGCTAGTGAGATCTGACTGAGAAAAATGTGCTGCCACTAACTTTTCTGTATTTCTGCGGCTAAACAGGACTAGATTTTTCTACAATATTAAGCTACTCTTTCATAAGCATCAAAATGAAATGAATATTTGCAAAGGTCAAATTGCAGTATGTGGCAGGGAATAGCATGCCAAAAACAATTACAATTACTAGAGTTGTGAAGGAAAGTCACACACACCACATATTGCTCACAGGTGCTCTGTGTGAAGATCAGTCCAACAAATGTCAGTCCACTCATTTACACTAGGAGAGTGCCAGTCATGTAAAAAGCAACACAAGAACAGATGCTTTACAAGAAACAAAACCCAGTACAAATAAACTCAAAACAGACCATAAAAAAATTCACTCTAAACAAGTATTAAAACCCATATGAACTGCATTTGAGATTCAGCAAATGTTTTGCCTACATTTGGGATTCTATGAATGATTTGTAAGGCAAGAGGCAAAAAAAAAAAGTGTTTTTGTTGTTCTTTGTAAGTCTTTTGAAACCTTGTTGCTGCATCTCTGTGAGATGTTGTTTTTCCACTTTAGTTCATCTCTTTATCCATGATCTTTGAACTTTGGCTTTCAAAAGGTCAAAAAGTTTGCACAAAAATGGTAAAATGTCAGTATGTGGGGTATTTTTGTTTTGTTTCTTTGTTTTTTGTTACAGTGCTGAGAACCAAAGGTTTGAATTTAACATGCATTTTGTAAAAACCAGCCCACCTCTGACACTTGGAGAACTATGACCAGCTTTACAATCTGCTTTAAAAGAAAATAAAGAAATAAATAAAAAGCCAGCTATGGGGGTTTAGCATTTAATTGCTGAACATTTCAAACATTTCATTACTGAAAGAAAAGTTAAAGCTATTATCATAGACATGAGAGAGCCAGGTTCATCAGCTACCTTGCTTTCCTTCTCTATTGGCAAGTGTTTGCATGTGCCCGGTCATAGTTGCAGATTCTAGCACAGGTTGTGAACTTCTTGAGTATAAGAGTTTGTGAGGTCAGATAACGGTTTATAACATCACATTTGCTTTATTTTCTTTTTTCTTTATTGTTTTGTTTGTTTTTATAGAAATTGGTGCTCTGCTTCCTGTAAGGCGAAAAGATCTCTTAAGAGGCAATGGATTCTGTTTTGGTGACATTTTTAGTAGTCCAATTCCTTATAAGCCACAACTACCTCTGGATATAGGCACACTAACCAGATCCAGTTTACAGTGCTGCTGGCCAATCCTGGCCTGCAGAGAATTCTGAAAGACTGGAATCAAACAGAGCTGAGTTGAGCAAATATTTAAACAAAAATTGGATGTAGATTTTATTCTTCTTGTATGTGTTCTTTTTTTTTTTCTTTTAATCCCAAATAAATGTGGGAACTTTAAAGTTCTGAACATGTACACTTGAAGCCTGAAATTTTACATGCATCAAGACTTCTGCAGGCAAGCAGCAGTAAAACTCGCCAGATAAATTGTATCAACTTTGACCAGAGAGACCACCCTTTTGGATAAAAAGCTAACTAATGTTCCTTACTCATTTAATCCCCTGCTTTTCTACTGAGAGGGTCAACAAGGGACTCATTCCCACTAGTAGCTAGGCTGGAACCACACATTCATTTCACATATGCCGCTGAACAGATCAGTGATGCTAATGATTTTCAGATGCTATGAACTGGAATTGAATCTGATCCTATGACCAGGAGGTGAAAGGCTCCAAATCCAATTACTGAACCCCAGAGATCTCAAGTCGCTTTTTCTTAAACATGTCGTCAGCACTGATGGAAACTGTAGTGAGCTATTGTATTCAGCCAGGTAGACCAGCAATGTGAGGGCAAGCTGCTAGGATATACACCTTTCAGAAAGCACATTTTATATCTTCTCCCTAGAAACGGAAGACAGAGTAGTTAAGGAAAATAAAGTGTACAATCCTAACTTCAGCACTGCATATGTTAAATGTTTGAAAATACTGGGTTATTCCCAACTGAAAAATTGACTACTGTGCATTTCTTATTTATGGTCTGTCTACAACTGGCATTTGATATTCAAGATTCATGCTTAGCATCTGGTTGATACAGCTTCTTGCCAGTTTTCTCTTTACCGGTGCTGCTGTCTGTCATGGCTGAGGGTGACACAAACATACAGGTGGGCAGCATGGCAAAGCACGAATGTACAGGGCAAGAACATAAACAGTTCTGCCTCCAAGTCATCTCTGCTACTCTTCTTCCTCATTCAAGTAGCTGTGTGATAATATAGACCCACTTTGTGCACAAGAAAAATCTCAGCTGCTTTCCAGGTGGCCTCCTGCAGCACGTACTGGTTTATGGGGTTATTCCTGTTCATATGTAGGACTTTTCATTTCCTCTTGACTTCATGAGAATACTCTCTGCCAAGTTCTACAGTCCGTCCGTGTCCTTCTGAATGGCAGCACAACATACAGAATATCAGATAATCAGATATCTGTCCCAGATTTGTCTCATTTGCAACTTTACTGAGGGTGCACTCTGTCATATCATCCAGGTGATTAATGAAGATGTTTAACAGCGCTGCTTGACCTGTTGACCCCTGGATACACTTTGCTTCCAGCTGGACTTTACTCTATAGGGCACAACTCTCTAGGCCTGATCATTCATCCAGTGAATATCTCAGTTTCGCTGAGAGATATCTAATAACTGAGATTGTATGGCTTTTTGTCACATTCTCTTTGGTGAGAGATATAACATAAATATCAATACTATAATTTAGTTACTGCTATATAGTGTTCAGTTTTGTTTTATAAAACAATTTTAAGTTTGTGTTTGTTTGTATTTATTATTTTATTATTTGTGGGTTTTTTTGTATTATTTTATTATTTGTGTTAATTTGTGTTTATTTGCAATATAACTCACTATTACTATTACTCTGATTGAATTGAGGTAAAGATCTGTTCCTCATTGGGTGAAAATAATTTGGCCAATTTATAATGTGGAAAAATCTTACGATAGCCATTAATAGTAATATGTTTCATGGGAAAAAAAAAAAAAAAGGACAAATAAATCTGATCTAGAAAGACATAGTACAAGTAGAAAAAGAGTGGAGCCAACAAAAGAGATAAAAGAGCAGGTAACACTTGTTAGCTAAGGAAGCTGATTTTTTTTCCTCCCTGAACAACCGGGTGTTTCATGCCCAAGTCTTCCCAGAAGCAAGCTTATCTACTGGATAAACTCTGCTCTTAAACTGGATAAACTCTTTGGATGAGTTTATTTCCATTGACAATGGATAACTTCATTTGGCAAATGAATACTACGAGTGGTAAATACTAAATACTAAATACCACTTTGTTTCCTGCATTCCGTCACCGAGAGCTGCATGGAATAACTGGAATAACAAAGAATGGCACTTGTGGATGTTAAGTTAAATTAACTGCATTCAAACACATAACTTATTTATCTTTGTGCAAGTCTCAAACATACTGCTATGATCAAGACTTCAGTGTTGATGCCATTCTTCATACATGTTTCTTTCCTTTGTGTGCTTTTATCTACAAGTGGCAGACCAAAGCAGGTTCAGTCTGAGGAGTCTAGCACAGGCTCATGCTGCAGCAGAATTGCAAGTGCTTATCAGAACTCTACATGCTGCTTGTCAGACTGGAGTGCTGCCTTATATTGTAAAACAATTACAGTAAATACATCTGATCTAAGCTAACGCAATCGAGAATCTTCAGTGATGGCTGTTTGGAGTAAATGTTACACATAGAATAATCTATTCTTACTTAATTTATTTTGTTTAGAAAAATAGCATGCTGTCTTTTGAAAGAGCTATTCTTCAGACAGACTAGAAAATAACGCTTGATTCTATATTAATTATTTCTTAGGCAAAACTGGGACTATGTATTCTTTTGCATAAAAAAGCATAAATTTCATATATTTATATGCATGTACGTATTTCCCTCTGGGTCAGAATTTAAATAAAACAGCGAAGAAAAAAGAACTATGTTTTGAAGAGCTAAATGAAGGTAGAGGATTGAATGGGAGGTGAACGTGTCTGGGCTTGGTTTCTTGTTTTGAGATTTTAATGTTAGATACAGCACAGAGACTCCTGGGGATTATAAAAAATTGAATTTTTGTGATGAAGGATTTTATGGCATTTCTGAAGTATGAAATCTTCTCAACCATTGCTGCAAGCTCAGGCAAGCTTAGCATCACCTCCTCAGCATGATTGGCTATTTCATTATGCAATAGAGAAGCAGTGGAATTTACTTAAGATTTAAAAAGAAAGCTTCATATGCAAGGGGCAATTTACTGGGCTTCAAATATCTCTAAAGAAAAGATTTATATCTGTATATGAAAATATAGGCACATTTTCTCTATTACCGTTTCTAACTCTTCATTTATACACAGTAAATCTCATGAGAAATATGTGCAGGACTTCATTCTGTACACAGTAGGTTAGTATTTTACTTTTTGCCCATGAGAAAAGGTAAAATGTATGTTATTGCCTTCAAATTCTGAATTCTGAATTCTGTGTTCTGCCATACATTGTTGCAAATAGTGAAATATATATATATATTGTACATATTTGTTTGATGCCTTCTCTCTAATACGTAGTTTTAAAAAGCTTAAGTGGTGCAGATATTCAAATTTTTATCAGCTAATGCAATCTCTTGTGCCCATCCTCATTTAATTTGCACATGGTGGTTAGTCTCCATAGTCTAGGCAAGTTTTTGTGTGCTAACAAGCCATTCCTGAGCTCCACTAGATCTTACGGCTTATGCTGTGGCTGTTTGGACCAATTCCAAACCATCATTTGACTAAGCAGTATCCGTCTACAGGTATAGGGAGCAGAAATGGTAGAGCCTTGCAGTTTCTCTGACTTATATCAGATGCATGATTTCCTATTGAAATTTTTGAGTCTCTTCTGTTGGAGATCTTCAACATCTGCACATGGTCCTGGGCAACCTGTTCTGGGTGGCCCTGTTTGGACAGGGTGTTGAAGCGGATGCCTCCACAGGTCCCTTCACACTTCAACCATTGTGATCCTGTGGAAGATAACCTCTGGTGAGCAATCCCAAACAGAGGTATTTGAAAACTGAAGATGTGAACGTTTGCCCTTTTTGATTAAATGCACACAGACATGGAGATGACCTGGAAACCAGGATGCCTTAAGTTGTCTGCGGATGCTGTGGGCTCTTTCTGGCAATGCCAGATCCCTGGTGGGGGACAGGTTTCAACTGCAGGCGTGGATTTTAGAGACGTTGAATCCTTGTGCTTGCTCCTCTGAAATAAAGATAGGTACTGACATAAGAGTTTAGAACCAAGATTATTGAAAGCCTTTTTTGTTTATGTAGGCAAGTTATTTTGGATGTATTTTTTTAATGTTAAATCTTGCTCAGGGTGATGAAAAAGGCTGCTCAATTAGTACAGAAGATTCACTTAGAAATTAACCTGTACTCCTTTTTTTCTCCCTTCTTCTTTTGTACATCTGGCTGATGAAAAGGATTTATTTTACTCTGTGTGAAGTAATGAAGTATGCAGGTTTTAAGGACGTTAATTAAAACTAGTGTTTTGATTCTTTTGCACAGGCTACTTAATCAATTAGCTATATTTGCAAAGCACTTTTAAGGACTAATTACTGCCAAATAGTAAGTGGCTTTCTTTTATTAACTTTAAGAAGCAGAGGATGCCAAGAGAAGAGGAGCCTTGTGTAAGACCTCAGCGGGTAGCTTCTATCCTCCCTCATTCTGATTCAACAGGAGCAAGCAGGTCAGTCCTGGTATAGCAGCAGGTTTTGTGTAAAGCATGGCAGTTCCACTTGTAATAACTCTTGAGCTCTGCATGTGGAGGTGTTTTTTCTTTCTCTTGGACTTGGGTTTGGGGTGATTTAGGTGAGACAGTCTGTCCATACTCCTGGGAGCACTGGATTTGCATTCTTAAGGCTGTGGTCAGATGTGTGTTTGATATGCTGTAGGATTAGTACTTCTCACTACCAAGATGTTGGAGCACTGCACATGTGCTTGCACTTTGCCCAAGATGAACAAAGAGGAGGAATTCCTGAGAGAGCTCAGGCACAGCGTTCCTTGTTCCTCCCTCTCAACACTGCAGTTCATCATCCATAGTGATGTCGGACCATGAGAAGCAGATTTGACAGGCTCATGTTACATTTTATTTTTCTTTCTGGAAAAGGCCAGTGGTGTTTCATGGTGCATTAAATACAATTTGATGAACACTGGAGGAGGAGGTATTATTTATTTATGCACTAATATCAACAGTTCATGATGGCTGACATAAGTGATTTTTTGGACAGTCAAGCTATTGAATCTTTGACAGAATTATTGAAAGCAGAGGTAAAATCAGAGTATAATAGAAATAAAAAACTTAATTTAGAAGAACATTTTACAATTTTTTCTCCGTCTTCAGTATGTTAAAAAAAAAATGGAAGTGTAAAATTGAGGATAGCAGATGCACTCCTCTGTTAAAATAGAAAATACTTACCTGCATAAATAAGTCTGTGTTTATAGCTCAGGTTTTTAACCTTAGCATGCAATTTCTCTGCTTTTGTGAGAGTTAGTAGGAAGATTAACGTCTCTTAGATGCAGCTACTGTGGTTGTTAGCATATTACTTATTTCAGAAAGCAAAAGCATGGCAGAATATGAACAGGGCAATATACCTTGCCATGGAAACCAGGGTTGTGAATTTACTTATCTTGTGGTCTCATTTTGGCAAAGCACTTCCAGATCTGAAAACTCATCCATGGGAACTTCACATTTCAGTACTTCTATTCCTCCATGTGCATGCTAGACATGTAATTACCTAGTAAAAAAATAAATGGGAACTTGCTAAGTTGGTTTTTCTGAGATAGCAGTCTGCCTGGCTATGCATAAAATTATACTCCTTCCATCTAACTGTCCTCTAAAGAGAACTACAAATTCCCGTTTTCATGAAATCTATGCATGCCAGATTTCAGCCTAAGACACACTTTTATACACAGCTTACAAAGCCTTAGAGACATACTCCCATTGACTACAGCAGTGTGAATTGTACTTGTCATGGATTTAAGTGCCGCTATTTATAAAGATCTTGGCACTAGAAGCATCCTTCCATTAAGACAGATGTGAAGCAAAAGCATATAAATGGATCAGAGGGGGCGTAAAAAGAGAATCAGTCCCTTGGGCTTATGAAAGGCTGGATATGAGGGAATGCACAAGAAATCCTTGCATCAATATTCAGTTGATTGTTCCCATGTTACATGAATTTTGAGAGTCCATGCATTCAAGGATCATTTGATCTCCTTTTGACTCCATTTGTTTTGTGAAGGTTTCATGCAATATCTTTGCTGAATAGAATTTCAGAATTTCTTCAGTCAGTATCTTGGAATTATCCCATCTAACAGTGATGTTCTTATATTGCGTGTGGAAAAAGGCTATGTAGAGTTATCTTGGTTTCTCTGGAGGAAAAAAAGACATTTATTTCCAAGTGCCACTCTTCTTTCTCTCTCTCTTTTTGTTGTTGTTTTTTTTGTTGTTGTTGTTGTTGTTTTGTTTTGTTTTGTTTTGTTTTTCCCTCTCTATAGCTAGACAATAACCATCATGACTATGGACAGTTTTGTTCACGTTAGTTATTCTTTTCACTTTCTTACTTGCAAAATTAATTTATTACTTTAGTGTAGAAAAGGGATCTTCTGAATCCCACTGACTATATTTTGAACAGAAAAAAATTATTTTAAAACCTAAATGCTTTTAATGAAAAAAAAAAAGGACATACTGACTTCAACGTTATGTTTGCAACAGACACTGTTGTTGTAAATGTCTCAAGTGGACATCATTCAATGGAGAAATATTTGTTAGGTTTTACAACTTATTTCATGCTTCTGATCCTCCTGAGGGATGTTCTGTAATGTCTAACATTTGAATTCTCCCCTATTTATTTGAACAGGCATCTTTCCCTGGTATTTGTTCAGTTAGTTTTTTAATATGGCAGTGCTGAAGAGAAAAATCTTTTTAAAACATCAAGAGATAATATGATAACAGGTAACAATGACAGAGGCTGCTTTATAAAAGGTTGACTTTAAAATCAGTATGAGATTAACCAACAAGTAAATGCAGTCTGGATGAGGTAAAAAATTATATGTGTTGTAGCCCTTTCTGCAAGAGATATGGTTAGCCCGTCCCTGTTTGCATTCAAATGCAGTAAAAAAATAATGAAGCCCAATGTCTAAAGATTCATCCTGAGATCAAATGAGTAGAGGTAGTAATAGAGTTGGTAACAACTAGCCTATATCTAACAATGGTGTAGTTTATTTATGAAAAGGAAGAAGAAAAAAAATCAGAAACTTGCTTCTCATGAACTTGGAATGATGTGTTTCTGAAAGATGAAGAAGTTAGTGATTCATATTCACAGCATAGTCACCAAATCTTGATTTGTGCTCAGAAAAAAATGCAATTCACTGTTAACAGCTAACGCTATCAGCTACCTCACAGCAAGCAGGGCTATCTGCTACTGCAGAGATCTGGGAACTGTAGGTAAACTCATAGTTCTTTGATGGAAAACATAAAGATTTTGGTTCTTATTATGAATTGCAATTCCCAGTTTTTTAAATTCTTTTTTTTTTTCCAATGTAGCTTGATAAGATATTTTGTTTTCACCGTGAAACTTCGCATTCTGATTTTCTTTTTACAGAAAGCCAGAAAACATGCCTAGGGAAAAGAAAAATTAATAGTTTACATCATCAACTCTCCAGAAAAGATTATGGTTTCTGATAACCTTGTCTTTAATAAAAGCAGATTCTCAGTTACTGTAGGTAGAATTTGCTATTCAGAACCCAGATGATTTCACTTTATCTGTATCTAGTTGTTTCTACTGAGAGTGAATGAAAAGTGGAAATGTATAAATTGTTGTTATTTTTGTTCCATGCTAACTAGCAATGTTAATAGCAGAGCTTCATTTGCATGATCACGTGGTTACTGGCAATCTGTGACTTGGAAAAGTTGGACTCTGAACAGGCCTAATTAACAGCGAAATGGAGCTGGAAATTAATTGGCATCAAACTAGGTGGAGAACAGAACTTGGATCTCCTCTTTTGCAGTCTGGTCCCCAACTCGCAGATCTGTGTGGACAGCAGATTTCTTTTTTACCTAGATTAGAATAAGATTTCCACCTCCACTATGGATTTTTCCCATCTTTATTTTTTTAGAACTTTTACAGACTTTTGTTTATATTAAGGAACCACTAAGCATATTCAACAGTGTTTTATATGTTTGATTAACCTATGCATGCTGAACATCCCAGGAAAACTGGCTGAGAGCTATTTCTTATTTCTTTAAGCTGTTTGGTGTTTATTTATTTCCTGAATATATGTTATCATTAATTTGAAAGTAAAGAAAGAGGCTAGAAATACTGTAATACATTATTATTTTAGATTGGAGTCTTGCATATGAGGTGAAGTTAAGACAAAAAAAAAAAAAAAAAAAAAAAAGCCATGATGACTTTAGCTGTTGATTAGTTGTCTATAGGCAGGGAGTATTAATTCTTAATGTTTTTTAAGGCCAAAAGTTTATTACGGAATAGATGTTGATTAGCTCAAACTGTTTTCTTGGGTCAGGTAGGATCTTATTTTCTAAAGAACTAACAGGCCTAGAGCCCTGTGGTTTGGCATCTATCTGTTTGAACTATAATTTCCACAGACTTTGTTTGTAGCAATTGGTTTATGATGTAATCTGACATTAGGTACTAGATGAAGTCTTGCAGTTGAAAGAGCAAGGGTCTGAAGATTAGGTGTTACTTTCAGCCAGTGATCATCAAATCTAAATTGTTTTATGTTTGCTGACTCTTGACATTTTTCAGATCCATCCATTCTCTAGCTATTTCTGTTGTTTACTGCACACTTCTAATGTAAGCTGTTCACCCTTTTCTCCTCTGCAAAAATGTATAGCGAGCAGACTGGCATATTTTCATTCAGATGCAGCTTTAATAGAACATCTTAAGTGCAACATTTCTTTTATGCTTCATATAAAACCTTGATATTTTTCGGTTTCTTTATATAAGCACAATTTAAAATTTACTACGAAATGGAGCTATTGGGAAATAAGTTATAAAGATGGCACTCTAATATGATCTTGTTTTTAAAATTTAAAAGTTAAATTATTTCCAGTGATTTAAGCAAAGTTGAGCATTGCCTGAAGTGCTTGATTCATGGGGAATGATTGAGAAAGTAATTACAGTGAGCTACCTCATTGACAGAGGCTGCAAACACTAGGATTGTGCTGATTAAAATCATATTTGCATCCCAGAAATTATTACTGTTTTAGAAGAACAGAACTATAGATTTCAGAGAGGAAATAGTATAGGCCAATCCACATGTTTAGTATAATTCTATCCCTGCTATATACATATCTATATAAAGTAGTAATTTGCATACAATTTTAAGAAATATGTCAGCATTTTATTTTATTAGCTGTAACATGATCCCAACCATCGTAAGAAAGGAGCTATTAATCAGAATATTGTTTTTAGGAAGTTTCTTACAGTTTTTAGTTCATCTCATTATGATTAGAAAACACAAATTTCTTGATCTGCTGCTTTGAGACAGCAGAGGGCAGAGAATTGAGTCAGTTATTGGAAACTCGAAGGAGCACGCCACGACTGTTCTTTATCTTCCTCTGCATATTGAAGCCCTGTGAAATGATTTTGTTGATTTTGCTGGGTTTTTTTTGGAGTTTTTTGTTGCTTTTGTTTTCTAATCAAGGACATAGCCAGTACCAGTGCCAGCAGGACTGAGCAGTAATTACTCTGTTGGAAAGTATGGAGCTCTAGTACTTAAGAGAAGCAGGACTTAGTATAGAGATTGGTATTCCCCTGCCAGTTCAGTTTGGTACACACACTTACTGAAGAAAGAAATATCACTTCACCTGTTTAAGCATAAGCAAGCAGGTTTGGATGTAAATTCTTTTACATCAAAAGCGTCCAATCTCGTCTATCTGTTGGCAAGATGGATATTTAAAAGAAACAAGATGTGGACGTTGAAGTACCCAGATCTGATGTGACTGATGAAATCATCGCTTCCAAGAGCACAAGAACTCCAGTGTCTAACTTTGTCAAGGCTGGATGCAGCCAGGCCCCATAGTACAACAATGATCCATTAAATAAGGCACTTCTAAAAAGGTCACTTATTTTTTTTTTAATCAAAACACTGTGCTTTCATTGTGGAGAGAATTAATTATAATAAATACAGTGGCCATAAATTTGTTTTTATAACCCCTTGTCTTCAATCTGGAATAAATTAGTCATCATCATCATAACAGGCAATGGTATTGTGATTTACAGTCTAACTTTATCGCTAGTGTTATTCAGCAGTGGTACACCAGGAGTGACTTTGATTTAAGCGTGTATGCTGTGAATTATATAAAGTGGGGGACTATCTCCTTCCTTTTTGTTATTAATTACAGGATATTGCCTCCACCTAGGGAAAAACTGTCTTTTTGTGTTGCTCTTATTCTTCCAGCGTTCTTTTCACTGCATTCGTGAGCTTTTCCACTGTGCTGTGTCATTTTGCCTTTAAGGTGGAGATCCTAGTGTATAATGCTAGTTTTCACAGCTTTCTCTACAAAGTAGTTTAGAAGCAGGAGTTTCAGGTGCACTGCTGGACCATATCTTGTTGAATTCTTCCTACTCTTCACCTGAAAGAAAGAATGTCAGTAGATTCAGTATTGCAGTGCCTGTTTGAGAGAAGTCAGAAAAAAAAAAAGCAAAAAAAAAAAAAAAGCTTTTTACTGATATTCACAAGCAAAAAGCAGAAGATCAGAAGATGACATTTTAACCTGCCCAAAAGCACCAAAAGCAAACTGCTTTGGACCAGTCAGGATTACAAGTGTTCAGTTGTCTGTTAAGCCCTCTGTGACTCAACACCTTAGAGAAGTGAGTCTTTCTACACATGTGCTGAAGAAAGTAATGAGTGGTGAGGAAGACTCAACTTTTTTCAAAAGAGGTCAAGAATCTGTTAGTCTTAGTGAGGAGTAGAATTTTTTATTTCTACCACTTCCTTTTAAGAGTATCTCCATAAAAAGCGTGATTTCCAACAAATGTTTTCAGGATTTCTTTCTTACTTTTTTTAATATTCCAAAAACCCTACTTTTCTTAGTCAGATTTTGTTATGGTTTTGAGTGTGTATGTGAGTTTTTTTTTCCTATTAACTGGGGAAATTCCTAACAAAACAGAGCTCTCATGAAGATTGTCCTGTCCAAAAGGTGATTTGATTGGAAACCTTATATTTACTTCTAAGATGTTTACTTTAATCTGGATCAATATAGATCAGAAGTGCAAAACAAGTGATAGGATGAAAAAGCATCAATACTATTATCTATTATGTATCAATTTTGTCAATTTTGAGCAACATAATAGAACTTATGGCAATCTATCTCCAGCAGCCCCAAAAATAAATTCTCTTGCAATAGTATCACCTCACTAAAATCATTAGAGAACTGCAGGGATATTAATGCCTTTTAGATTTTATAATCTGCAAATTACAGTAAGTGTAGATATTACAGAACCATACTAGATACTTCTCTGTTTGTTAATACCCAGATTTTCTGAACACACCTGCATTAGCAAAGCATCAGTAGTGCTAAACATACTTTTAATAACTAATGCATGGTTCCACAAAAGCAAGAACTATGTAGATTTCTAGCATTATTTTAACTTTCTGGAAATTCTAAGATGATTCATTTTTTCTTTCTTTTAAAAGCGTGTGAAGGATTAGGGAAAGAATTCTAATTTCTGAACCTATTCAGCTCATCCTGTACAACATGCCCAGATCAGCTCTAGCTGAGCATTTTGTTTCACACTTTTCCTCTGTGATTTTCCTGGGACCTTTGCCACTATGTTGATTAATATGTCAAAGCAAATGTTGCAAGTGAGACTCTTGCTACCTGGAGTGTGAGGCATACTGGCACAAGTTGTAGAAATGAACTTTAAAGTTCACATTCTTTTTGTTTATTAGCTTGTGTGAGTGAGGAAGTGAAACAGAAAGATGTGGTGGTGACTGGGAGACTCAGTTGATCAAAATGCCTTTCAAGAAATATTGTGCAAAAAGCAGAACTGGAGATGAGACCTATTGCTAATGTGAATGTTCAGCCTATCACTTTAAGTCACAGAGCAGAAAATTCAATAGGAAGAAGATCTCAATGCACAGGACTGGAGTTTAAATCTTTTAATTAAATTTAATGATTTTCTTCCTCATGGGAAAGGATATAATTAGCTATTTTCTGACAAGTATTTTACCTCCAGAGGCATGCATCAGCAGTCAGAGTAGTGCATTCAGAAGTACTTATAGATTATGAGATTTTGGAAAACATTAATTGTTTATGTGAGATCTTGTTTTCTTACTGCTGGGTTAATAAAATAGTAAACAAGTACCAGCACCTTATGTAATAATAAAGATATATTAAAGTGGTGGTCAGAATCTAAGGCTGACTTGAAGAGAGCAGATGCCACATGCACTGTTACTGTCTTTGCAATGGTACCAACTGTACTACAACTTAGAAAGCAGTCAAATTAAATATAATGAAGTAAGATATTAAAAATATGTCTGAATTCAATGTAGGGTGCCCTAGTTTAAAGGAATGTGGTCCATGCATATCCCTTGATAGGCCTTCTAACTTTAAGGAAGTTGAAATGATTTTGATCTGTGAGCTTTGGGCACGTCACGGGCAAGTCATGTTGTGATTCTGTCTAGTTCAGCATGCTAGCCTATTAGGTTTTTTTTTTCAAATTTACATTCAACATTGTACATGCTAATCTCTTCAGTCTCTTGTGGTTCTTTGTGTGGCAGACAAAATGACTAGTAATGTAGGCAAATGTAAAGAACTAGATCCCCATTTGTTGCATATGCAGAATATAACTAACTAGGTGGAGACCTAGGTAGGTGTCCCTAAGCACTGCACAACTGTATTCCGTTTATCCTTTCTTATGAATCAGAGTTTAGGTACTAAACCCATTAATTTGAACATATCTTCATTTGTGTCTTGTCTTAGCAAATATCTGTAGCTGTTTCTTTAAATATATTTTAACATGACTATGGTGTTCATCTATTAATTCCTTACGGACAGGAAAATATCCTAAGGTCACTCTGAATTATTCTTGCTGAAACTGCAGTACAGTAATGGGAAGTATTATAAAGATTTTGGTCTATAGTAATGAAAACTGTGTTTTGTCATCTCTGAACACTTTGGAGATGGAAGGAGGTGCCCAGAAAATGCCAAAAGGAACTTTACTGCAGAGCAGGAAATATTCCAAGAAATCAGATGATTAATCAGCAGAGGTTGATGTTGATTCCATTATATGTTGGAAATGCTTTGAAACAAGCTAGATTTAAGCAGATACACTAATGATTTTACCCAAAATTATTGAAAAAAGGAGGTGGTTTGTTTACTGAATAAATTTCCAGCTGCTGTCATTCATTTCAATCCCGAAAAAATTAGTTAGGAAAGGAACCTGATCCTTTCAATGAGCACATGAAAAAGGAATTACAGACACCTTCTCCATTTAGCAGGAATAATCTAATAATGAAGTCTCCTTTTAGAAGACAGAACGCTTACAAGAGAGATTTGTTATCTTGTGTTTCCTTCTTTTTTGACCAAATACCCGAGTAACAGTATTAGGAGTTTCTTTGTGCAGATTTCCCATCTGGCGAGAAATTCGAAACTTTCGTAATTAAAGTTCCACCTTATTGAAAAGAAATAATGTAGCTACAATTAAATCTCATGATTAAAACTGCACTTCTGCAGTCATACTGATAGACAACTGCTCAGCTCTGAGTGAAGCACTACTCAAAGACAGAGCTGAGAAGTCCTCTACCTCCTTGGTTAGTTGCATCACTGCTGTCTGCTATATCCATTTCTTGATGGGATCAGTAACTGGCTGCCTGTGGAAGAAAAATAGAGCTCTTCAAGGCTTTTGCGTCTCTTTCCTTCACCACTGCCTGCCCAGGACTTCAGATTTGCTTAGAGAAACTGTCTTATGGCAGTGCTGTTTTTCACTAGTTAGATTGTTAAAGGCAACAAGTATAGCGGTATTCAAGTTAAGTATTAAGAGCACATCTACAGATTTCTATGAGCAAACAAATTACTCAATATATGCATTTTGCCCAAATACAGAGATTACTGTAAAACACACGTGTAGTTAAGGGACTGTTTTCAGTCTCTGCCAATATCTGTCCAGACCAGCACACATAATCAGTATGTGAACATAATCTTTAGCAAAGAATAGCTTTCAATTAGTCAGTGTAGTTTTCTTGCATTTGTACTGTAGAAATTTTACAGTATCTGTAAGCTTAGAAAAGAAAAATAGGAACACTAGTTGGAGCCCTTAACGTGATATTATTACCTTCTCCATGGCCAGTTAGAGAACTGAAGAATTGAACCACAAATTTATGAGACCTCTGTGAGTTGAGAATAATATATTTTCCTGGAAAAGTTGCTAAAGGATATTGCATTGATAAGAGCTAATAATCCTAATCTGAATTTGACAATTACTTCAGAATTTTATAGCATTGAAAATATTACCTATTATCTTTTAAGGTTTTCACTTGCACGGTTTTCACTTGAACAGATGTAACCACAGACAAATGCTGGGCTGAAGGTCACAATCATTTAGCAAAAAGGCTTTTTAAAGTAAGATGATTTTTAAGACAGTTCAAAACATCCATTTCCTTCTGGTTTTTGTGAGTAATTCCTTAAAGAAATAAAGAAAAATTTTTGAAATGTTGCATTTGAATGTAAAACTGGAAATCATTCCTGTTGCTTATTACATGCTTTTTATTAGATAGCCTTGAGACCTTGGAAATATTTTCTTCTCCATGATTTCAGTAAGATACAGTGAAAAGTGGCACACTTTCATGAACAGCCATCTGCAAAAATACCGCTCTCTTGGGACTCTACAACCCCATTAGTAGCAGAGATGTCTCTAGATCTTTGGGTCTAGATAGCTATTGAATGCTGCTTCTGCCTTCTGATTTCTCAGACACATTCATGCTACATCTCACACATATATATTATTTTTAGGCTTTGTAGGCTTGCTTTTTCAAATCAGTTGCACAGCTCTTTGAATGTACTGCTTACTTAAATATGCTTGTCAAACTTGTTTAATAAAAACTACCAAAGTACTGTCTTCTGATTTATCTCCTTAAGAGACTGCATGGCACAAGAGCATTGTACAGAATCAAAGGAACCTTTTCTCAGTTTGTTTTTAAAATGTAAAATCAGTTCCAGGACTATGGAAAACAAAATGCTATTGATCTGAAATCTCTGCTACCTGATGAGTTTGAACTAGACAATTTTTAGAACACAGTCTTGCCAACTTACTTTGCTGATCTTGCATTAAGGTTAGTATTAACCTCTGTAACTTGAAGCTTTGTACTGTTAGTGACATAAGCAATTACCTAAAGGACAGCAGTTGTTTCCAAACTTTAGCTCCTCTGTAATTTTTTTTGCCACTCTTATTGGTGGAACATCCTATGTTGATTGAAGAATAAGTTACTCAGCAGTAATGACTAACAGTTATTTTGCTGCATCGTCTTTCTCTGAAGTCTCTGCTACAAAATGAACAATTCAGCATGTGAAGATACAGCCTGAAAGCATCAAGGTAGAATTCATGTCGTGGGCAAACAGAAATCCAGCTGCTAGAAATACATAGTCATATTCCACTTGGAAAATTGGATTAAAACTTGTACTGTAATCATAACTCAGATGGACTTTTCAATGCCCAAAATGTATTTGAGCCTTCCTTGCTAACCATTACCTAAAGATCTTTGCCTACTGCTGATTTAAAAGAGTGCCATCTACTGAATTGTTCGAATTGCTTAATAGTTTCTGATGAATTTGCAAAATATTGACTGGATTGACCCCTCTTAATCAATCATCTGAGATCACAGCCACATAATAAATTTTAATTCAATTAAGTATAGTTATCCATGTATACATACATACAGATTTTGTGTGTGCACATGTATAAAATTAATGAATAGCTGCTGTCATATCAAAACTCATCCACCTTTGTCACATTAATCATCTGATTTCCTGGAAGATGTCTTGCTTTAGACTGTGTTTTTTTGTGTATCTCTGAAGTGAATAGTTAAGAGATGGTGAAATACAATTTTCATTACTAAGGAAAATCTTTAAAATATTTACCATCATTGTATAGCAAGCTGTTCCTGCAAGAATAATTCAGGGTTGCTTGGGATTCATAGATATCCAACCTGAATCTTTCCCTCCAGACTGGATGAATAGATGAGATGAACGTTGTCATGTTAAGACATAAACATACCTCCTCTTAACAAACTTGCAGCTGATATTATTTTCACTTTCTAGTAAGATGAGAAGTTCTGACAGACAGTAAAATAAACAAGATGTGTGCCCTAAAGCTCTAATTTTCTAGCCTCATTCTTATCCAGGATGCCTGACTAGCAATATAATTAGATGCAAGAATGGGATACCTCCGTCTTCCTCTGTGAAGATTCCATGAGAGCTTGCTTTTATCCAGCAGACTATCACCATTAACAGAGAAGCCCTATGAAATGAGAAGATAATAATGTTTCCAGGTATCAGCCTACAGTTACACAGGAGTGGATTCCCCTATACAGAAATTTAATTTTCAAACCTTGTTGCTATATCAGGGAGCCTGTCGGCCTCGCATATTTTTACTGAGCAGAGACATCACTGGAACATGTTCCACTTTGCAACTGGTATCTTTTTTTGGCAGTCAAGTCTTTGATAAGAGTATTTGCAAAGTGACAGTTGAAATTGAAGTGCACTCTATGCACCGTTAACTTCTGAAATATTATTGTACATTCATTTCAACAATTACTTTTCCAAATCACTTACCAAAATCTTGCTAAGAAAAATAAATGCTATTGGTATTGTACCAGAGCTTCCCACGACATGATTCTTGGCATGGTACAGCACCCACCCCTTGTTCTCCTAAAAAACAGCTGGAAAATATGTTAATATTATTCTGTTTAAAACTTAAGTGAAATTTAATGACTTGCCCATGTTCTCACACAGTTCCAGACTGGAAAACGTAAGGCTGTAGTACAGGAATGATGCTGAGTGTAAGGACAAATAAGGACAAATTTCTAAGGAAAAAATATTTTTTTTAAGTAGGTATTTGTAGTAGCTTCTCCTTTTCCCACTAAAGTAATGCATAGCAGCCATGGATACAATGCCAAGAAACATACAACAGTCATGTATAAGTCCATGGCAGCTACTCAGTGAGCATTCTAAGTAGCTGCCTCTTAGAAGATTTGCTCAATTCAGAAAACTGGCCAAAGCAGCTACTTGTAGTATTAGAAAATTCAAGATGAAAACAGAGTACTGAGATTTATTTAACCTAATTAACTGAAAGGAAAAAAGAAAAGAAGAAAAGAGAAACAAATTGATGCGATATTTAAACCTGAAAAATCATTTTAATGACAAATGACAAGCTTGTAGCCTGCAAAATCTTCTAATAAAGTGTCTGTTGCAGTTGTTATTAAAACTAAATTATGATCCATGATTATCTAACCATTAAAAATAGATGGAGTCTAAACTGGATATCTATGTCAGGTGACATTTCAGTGCTCTCTGGAATGATAAAGTTACTCATCAAATTTGGTTTCTGATGCCTCTCTTCTCTGATGATTAGCCCCACAAGAAGCTTACAGGCCTTTAGATAGGTTGCTTCCTACTTTGTGTCCTTTCTTTCTTCAGTAATTACATGGATGCTTTTTTTAAGTTTAATTTGTAGATCTTTAAAAATATCCAGTGTAGAATAACTGTGCTGAGTTGGGAAATCCACAGTAGTTCTACATTACCAGAGGAACACCCCGCACCTTTCTGTGGAATTATTCTTGTCCAGCGGAAGTTTCCCAGCCCTTTAGCAGCCATAATGTGGGTCCTTCCATCAGTCAGGTTCTTTGAGTATGTGGGTGTTTTTGCCAGAGCTATATCAACTAAAAAAAAAAAGTTAAGAAAAAGGCATGTTCAGCTGCAGTAGTGTTTGGCACACGTTTAAGTTTCTTTTTGATTGATGTATGATCATTTTTTTGTTGTTAAGAAAATTGTTTGCACCATTTGACTAATAGGATGGATGGGCTGTTTAGGAAAGAAAATAGTCACATATGGCAATAGAAAAAATTCTTCCTCTGTTGGATTACTGCCCACATTCCAACAAAATTTTCCATATGTCTTTAGTCCCAGCTCCAACTGGCTTTCACTGTAGTCAATGGGAGTTGCAAATGGTGAAAGTGGTTATGACAAGGATAGAGCATTAGTTAGTGACACCAACAAACTACATCAGTACTGTGCATTTTACCTTTATTCCTGCTCCTGGAACAGGGTAAAATAAGGACAAAATATGTTCCATTAATTTATGCATGGCTCCACACCAGCAGATTTCTTTTTGGAGGCTTTGCTGTTAATGCTACTTTTTCTGCTGCTAGTAAATATCCCTTTAGCAAAACAGTCCTGAGCTGACCTTCAGATGATGAGGCTGCAAGCATACAACTAAATCTTTCTTCTACCAACATGGGGAAAAGAGTCATATTAAGTACAAATTCCATAATATGAAACCCTTGTAATAACACGATGGATAGGTAGGGTGGATTTACTAGGTAGTTCAGTGGTTTACGACCAGCTTAGTATAAAAAAATATAATGTAAAATAATATAATAGAATATATAAAAAATGGAGGGTTTGGGGGAGTGAGAGTATTTGTTTTGTTTTATTTGCTTATCTGCTTGGTTTATTTTTTATTTTTTTTATTGTTTTTTTTTGTTTTTTTGTTTGTTTGTTTGTTTGTTTTTATATTGTATCAGGGAAAGAATCAGACAATATAAATTTTGTTTCTTGACTCACTGTTAGCTCTTTGCCTTCTTTTGCTAGGAGAAACCAGAGACTGGAGAGGGTTCTCACCAATGCAGTTATGTTCTTTCACAGACTATTATTTCCTAGGACATAAGTTGGACTGAGGCTAACTCTCTCCACAGTTCACTTAAAAACAGAGAAGCAATCTTTAGCTATGTACCTTGGAGGAGAAAGTCTCTGCCTCTGCTATATTACACCCTTAAACCATTCATATTTGTTTTCCAATTTCTGTATAACAATCATCTAAATTACAGATCAAAAGCTTTTATGAATCATGTGCAAAGTACAGACAGGATTCTTTTAAAAATCTAACAGTCGATAAAGTATTCATGCTTTCTGGAATGAAGTTGGACCTCTATATATCATTGATCCTTTATTAACGATTTCATTTTAAATACCACTATCCTGATTCACAAAGGAAGCATTTTCCATTTTCCATCGTTCCGTTAAATATTGAAAGCAAGAATTTTCTGCTTACAGAAAAGGTAATTTCACAGATGACCACAATTGCTGAGGGCCAGAATCAGGAAATGATTATCTTCTCTTCTCTTTCTCAGAAAGTCCCTGTCCTTGTTCATTAGCCATACACAGCAAGAGATGAAGAAAGTTTTGTGAAACATTGTAATTGGGTGAATCTCACTGATGCCACATTAATATGTCATTAGACTAATATCTTTTACTGATGCACAGATACAGTTTAGAACAGATCTGTAAGTCTGATGGGTTGCATATTGTATTTTAAAAGATTAAAATGATTTATACTTATGTTAAAATTTTGTAATTTGCAGAGTCCTTTGAAATCTGTCTGAGACCCCACTATGTTACTGCATCACTACAGAGAGCTAGTTAACAAAAATGTATGTGGTGCAGCAGAGAACATTGGCAGTAGTATTAAGGGTAGTCCAAGGAAAAGCACTACCAGTTTCTGAGACCTCCAGAGTCTAAAGCAAATTAACACATATTCCATGTGAACGGGCTATCTACAACATAATGTGTCTGAAGAGGCATTATGTTCTTTACATGAGGACATACTACTAGACAAATTTAACTTTCTTCTTTAAGTCATCAGGTAATATGCATTCCTACTTAAAGACCTAGCCCAAAACTCAAGCCCAAAACTCAATATATAAACATATATTATTCGATTTGGAGCCTTTGTATGAACAAAGAAAAGAAAAAGTGGATCAGTGCTACAGTGTATGAACTGTGAATGTGTTAGACTTCATTCTAGCACAGGAATAACTGCTTTAAGCTCTTTGTTAGTCAGAAATGATCTGAGAGCAGGCACTTCATGGTTTATGCATATTCTCACAAATCTCAGTGGGAAAAGTGTTGGAGATGGAATTTTCTCATTGTTTGGGTTCTTTTAGATGAATGGCAAATGGAGAACCTCTCTCCAAGTGAAGTTGGAGCACGGACACTCTTTTGGAGAAAGGAAAGAAAAAAAAGGGTACGACAAAGAAAGTTTGAAGAGCCTTGTGCTCCTGGAGGGTTTTCTGCCCTTCCTTTTAGCAGCATGTGAAGTAAATTCAGTTTGAATGATTTTGGCATATCTTTATGATAAGGAGCTTTGTGTCACTAAGCAACGTTTAGCAGCATGTAAGCACACTGAAGTTGCCTTTGGAACTTTACATATCCATGTCTGCTCTGTTAGCTAGATAAAAGGTCCCTTCATGGGCTGATGCAGGATCAAGGTGTAAACAGAGAATGACACAGTGATCAGTAGCACTGACTACAATCTAAACAAAATGTAGGATTCCATTGAAGAGCCATGTAAGTATTCTCTCGTCTAAACTCAGAACTGTCTTTCCCGTTGCAACTGCAGGGATGTTTACTCTCATTTCCAGTGTCTGTGAGAAAAAATATCTATTTAAAGTGTCTAAGGGAGTGAATCACACATTCAACAGAAATAGCTTTCTGTGAAGAGTACTGTGTTGCTAGAATTGTTATAAAAAAGTAAGTTGAATACTTTCTTTTCTATCTCAGAAAGCAGACTGAAAAAACAGCTAAAAGCTGTGCCACTCATGAGAAGTTATCCAGAGACTTGCTGTCTGAAAACATTCATGCAACTATATTTTTGTTCCAGATTACCTTAAATTATGAAGAGAATAATGTGATTAGGAGATAACTTGTCTAATGTAGTTGATCTTGCTACATTTTCTGCTTTGACATAGTGTCTGTATATCAGATAGGACACCTGGAGCTTGATTAGATTAGACATTCCAGGAGCGCAAAGCAGGAGCAAGTCCATTCCAGACAGAGATGTTGAAAACTCAAGGGCAGAATGTGCCAAGTTCACCTTTCCACCTCCAAACATTAGGAGATGTTCTGTGAATGCAAGAGAACAAGCAGAGGTTCTGCTTTCCCTGCTCTTATGCTATGACATCTTCCAAGTTAAGGACCATTTTAGATGTGACACCTTTGTATTTCCTGAAAGCTTCTCCTTTGCCTCATTGCAGAAAGAGGAACTTCGGTGTTCTTAAACCAACTATGTAGCAATGATTTGAGGTTACTAAATCAAAATCACTAAAAGTGGCTTTGAATTTGATAGCAACACATGAAAGGTTCTAGGAAGTATTTCAGGCAGTTGTAACTCAAAGAAACCATAAGTTACTCTGTACACTATGTAGAGCTGCATTGGATTTTTGTAATCTTAGGGAGCAGTAAACATAAAATAGCTGCTTCTTGGCTGTGGCCTGGAGTTCCCTAGCAGTCATAGCTGTTCTGAACCCAAGGGCTGATGCCATAACCTAAAGTTTTATACACCTTTATTTACCTAGATGAGTTTTAAAAATGAAATGAATGTGTAATTAAAATGATGAAGGGATCCACAGAGATTATAATCAATGAGGCCAACTGTTTATTTTTCTTAGTACTGCCTCAAGTGTCAATGTTTGTCTCAATACATGTCAATTTATGTGTAAATACATTCAAACTTAATGAAATAGGTTTTACAACTCTGTAATATAAGGTGAGTGTTTAAATTCTGTGAACTTGGGATTTAAGCTTTTCAAATTTAGCATTTAATTGTGTGCTTATAGTGAAGCTGGAAGGTTATTTTTTGTAACAAATCTTGACATGAAAACACAGGTCTAAGAAATCTCACAGAAAAAAATTGTCCAGAAACTTACATGGTGTATTTTGTTCAGATTACAAACTTTCTGAGACAGAGGGTCCCTGTTTTATTCTTTATATAACAACTGACACATGCATTCTTTCCAGTTATTGTTTCTACACTCTATTGCCATTTAAAAATATATAAAAAAAAAACATCTGAATAATGTAGCTGTTTAGAATTTATCAAGTAATAGAAAAAGAAGCCAGTAAAACTTTTTGTATGATTACACATATGTTTCCTTTGCTATTTGGAGATGAAAATTTAATAAGGGGTATCATTACACACTTGATTGTGTGAATGAATTTCTGTGATCAAGACAAAAAGCCAAAAAATGCTTTGAGTTTTCTTTAATTTAAAACTTTTACTATGGTGGAAGATGACTATGTTCTCTCAATATTAAAATGGGAAGTATTTTTAAGTAATATTGCTCATTTTGGTTCCAAGAAGAACATTATCTGTCCTAGAGATACGAATATACAGTATGCACTGGCTTTCAGAGAATCATTAAATATGCAACTTCCAGAGAGAGATTTGACTGGAACTTAAATCCGTTGCATGCATCAAGAATTGTTCATTATAAACTAATTGAGGAACAATTAATTGGTGTTCCACGGCTTAATTTCTTTCTGTTGTTGTTCTAATTCAGCTATTTCTGTCTATAGCATAGTACGTAAGGGATTGGCCAATGCTTCTAAACTTTTTGTGCACATAAATTACAGAAATAATTGTTGGTTGCACTAAGATTAAGGAGATGTCAGTGTTTCAATTACAAACATTTATTTTTGAGGTTTATAAATCAGTTGTACAAGTTATCTCCAAACACAAGAAATAAATTAACTAACAGAAGTTGTCTTAACTGACAAACATGTTTATTTATGCTTTTAATGAGCTCAGGAGCCTTAATCAATTTACATTTTTGAAGTGCATTGAGATCCTTGAAAAATGGACATTATTAAGTGCAAACATTATTAACTTTCTGTTTAATTAATTCACGTTAACAATATATATACCATGAGGTCTGTTTCAGCCAATTGTGTGTTAGTTCCCATAGCATTTGGAGGATGGCTCCTGGAAATTAGCAGTCTGGTGATGACTTACTTTGACAAGCATCCTTTTAAATTGAAAGATGAACCATTGCCTCCTTTGAGGAGGGAAGAATGGGAAGAAAGGATTTCTGTTATGTGTACCCTAGAATTGGAAAGCCTGGATTCAAGTCACTTAAGGAGGTGTCAGTTTTCTCTTCTAATTAAGTTGGCTCCTGCCAGGAGCTGCTTTTTCCCTTTTACCCCTTGCACCTCCAACTGTGTTTCCAGGTGTACTGTTAGCCTTGGTCAGAGTTTGACATGATCAGTCTTGCTATGGTATTAGCTGATTTAAGAAGCTAAATGTTACAGGAAAGCATTCAATTTTTGGATGGCAGAATTTGTTTAACTACCTGAAACAGCTCTTAGTGAGGCCAAACAAGTACTGGAGCAGTCAGATGAACAGGAGAGGTGTGAATGTAGATTAGCTTTGCTCTAATGTCAGAATTTACTGGGAGCTGCACGTAGTTCCTCTGTATTTGGTGAGAGAAGCCAGACCTTTCCAAAAAGTAGGCATGTCTCAGATTGATTCCAAGTCCTCTTCATTGACCAGAGAGAAAAAACAAGATGAAAATACCTTTAGAGTAGACTTCTCTATTTACTGCCTAAAGTTGGATCATTTTAAACTAGGATAAACCCAGTCTTGCCTAAATGGAAGGAACATATTTTTCCTTTTTTTTCATTTGGTTGGTGTGCTGTTTTTTTTAGGCTTTAAGTTTAAAAGGCATATTGCCATTTCTCTTGGACTTTAAAGCCAAATATAAAAAAATGTTCATCAAGTTTTGTTTGAAAGCTATTTAAACATCTGAATGAAAGGCAGAAGATGTGTTATTATTTAGCGCTCCTTGGAGGAAATCCAAGCTTTAATTGCACTTTACTTTCATTTCGATAAGAATGAATTTGAATGAAAGTGAGTCAGTCCTGTGGTGCTTATTCAATCCCCATCTTAGTGCCTGTGAAAAAGTATACTAGTACAGTGAAACTCAGCCAGACATACTCCTGTTGTCAATTGAGACATCTCTTTCAGATTCTATCTGATTTTCTCTTGTTTTGAGAATAAATTAAAAGCATGTTAAAAAGTAGCAATGACAACTTTCACATTTATCTGAGATGTTGTGACTATGAATACCACGTTACCTATTAATAAACTATAATTAAGAATTACTATGGATAATATCTAGGCAAATTTGCTTTTTTTGTTGAATCCAATGTTTCTCTCTGAGATTTTCTGGCCAGATAATGTGTGCACACTGGGCTTGACATGGTTCTTCTGAGTGTGCTGGACATGCTGCTTGTATGCATGCACAGAAAAACTCCCGTGTTTCCTAAGAACTACCTATGTCCTTTACAGTCCCTCTAGGCCTTGGCTTACTCCCTAATACCCCCAGTCGCCACAACAGCCAAATTTTTTGCTTTTCAGAAATCATGAGTTGAAAGAGAGTTCTGCAGAAACCCAGGCCTAGTTATCTTTTTTTTTTTTTTATGGCTAATGAGAGGAGAACCTTTTCTCTTTTTTGCATCTGACTTCACTCATATCTATGGCAATTTCCACGGGAAAACTAATGGCCGAATATGTCTTAATTTTTGCAGCACTTATTTGATGTACTCTGTGTGTTTGATATAATGTCAGGAACCCTCGCCACCTGAGTAAGAGGTACTTGGTGTTGTTGGATGTTGTTTTATTCCCAGGCCTATTGCTACCAGATTTCCTTCCTACAAAATATAGATTTTCTACAGTTTTAGTGTCCTCTGACATATGAGGTTTCTTGTAACACAGCTGATATCTGTATATGCAGATGACAAAGTAAGGATGGCAGGACTGGACTGTAGGTTGGATTTCTGTAATGATAAGCCTGCTTGTTTAGCACTGGCCACTAAAACTTTGGCAAAAATTTTAGCAGAGAGGAGGAACTGTGAGGATGGGCTGGAGTCAAAATCTGTGTACTTCATTGCATTGGATTCTAAATGTATATAAACCTGTGCATATCTGCATCTGGCATTTTAATTAATATAAATATAAGAATGTTTTATATCTTATGAAGAGCAAAGTTCTCCTTTCTGAAGTTACTTTTCAACCCCAATTATGCTGCATTTGAATTTCTTACTCTTAATTGCCTTAATTTTTTTACACTTCTTGCCTTAATTTAAAACAAAACAGTACAATGAATTATTGTTAAAGCTCTAAGTTGCACACAGACACTGACAGTGTCCTTTACAGTAAAAAAAAAAACTAAAAAAACCTAAAAAATATTCAATTCTTTTGTTTATTTTGATATCTTCACTCCTTGCAGAATGCAAAAAAACATTCCAAGATGCACCCATACTAACAGATACTTTACAAAGATATCTGTATTATCTGATTACAGTATGTCTTGCATAAATTTGGATTCAAATTTTATGATGCTTATTGCATGTCAATATGTACAGATTAAACTGATATATTTTTATGGTTTTTTGTGTAATTTCTCTAGGATTTTTTCTACTTGCTCTAATTGCTTTAAAACTGACAGTCTCATTCTTGTTTTACCTTTTGAGAAGCTTTCTCACTGTTAAAATTTACTTTTAAACATGGATGGTTTCCTTAAGCTTTATATAAGGAAGATTTTTTTTCAACCCATTTTTCAACATTTCAACAATTGTTAACATAATGCGTACTACAAAGCTGTAGGGAACAACAGCTCTTCTATTAGCTATCTTTTTGGTTCGTCTACACACAGAGATGGGCAAGTGGTTTTCACAAAGCATGTGCATGGGCTAATTGGATTTTCCATTTTCCATTACTTCATTGCTGACTATATACAAGTTTAAAAGATTCAAGATAATAAAATTAGCGCAGTGCTATGTGCGTGTGATTACCTCTTTCTTGTCAGTGACTTAACCCCGGAGTTGATGTCATTTATTTTCAAGGTGGGAGAATGCCTCATCATCCTTAAAGATAATTTTTTCTTTCAACTTTGAGAATGAATACCTAGTTCAATCTGCGTGGAATGTGGATTTTCTCCTGTGGCATGCTGTCTGAACATCACGATGGGTGATCATAGCAAGAGAATGATTTTAAAGTTGTCGTCTTTGTTAAATCCATTAGCAGCAGAGCAGTAACAGTAGGCAGGGCTTGGGATTCTGTTTTTCTCTGTTAATGACTGCCAGTTTTTAAAACAAAGCACAACAGTTCAAGCAGTAAATATTAAAAAAAGAAAAAAGAAAACAGGAGAGGAAAGAAGAGGAGAGGAGAGGAGAGGAGAGGAGAGGAGAGGAGAGGAGAGGAGAGGAGAGGAGAGGAGAGGAGAGGAGAGGAGAGGAGAGGAGAGGAGAGGAGAGGAGAGTTATGTTAGATTTAGAGATCCAGAATTTCTGAAATTCACTGAAATTCAATATTTAGGTCTTGCACACCAGAATTCCCTATACAGGTTGGAAGCTGCTTTCACACTTCTCAGTGCTCCCCATTCTGAAAATTTCTTTAAGATCTCTGTTCTGATGGTTACTTAAATATCATTAATGTCCATGCCAGAGAAGAGTTAGGCAACATATCATAGTTATGGAACATTATTAACTATTTGTCATGGCTGAAATGCTAAGAAGCAGCAATAACAGAACACAGAAATGACATAAAGATGTGAGTCTAGTCCAGAAAAAGGACACAGTGCTCCTTTGTGAATACTCTGGGAGAAAATTTTTTTCTCTCATAGGGCACTTCTTTCTGTGCCTCTTTCCCTGCATAGTGGAAGGACCGGTACTGTATTAGCAGCAAAACCAAGAATTTTAACCAGCTAAGTAGATTGAGAAGTGTCAATATGAGAATAGAGTCACTCAATCTGCGCAGCAGTAAGGCTGCACAGCAGCTGTTTTTGTCCCTGGCATTGTCTTATCAAACACAGATCCCAAGTTTAGAAAAAAAACTTAATGCATCTTCTTCAGCTTTCCATCCTGTCTCCCATTTTTGTTTTGTTTTTTTTTCCTGTCTTTTGAAGGGAAGTTGTTTACTAGTGTGTATAATCATAGCTTTGTTTTACTGTGGTATAGCTGTCAAGCTACAGACCAGCAAGACTCCAGAAAAATCCCAAAAGGCCACCCAGAGCATTCAAGCAAATAATCAACAATGATAAATTTAGCATGAAACATTTTGCCATGTAAACTGCAGACTGAGAACAAAGGATTTCTCCAACTATGATAGAAAGAACTAGCAACCCCCCACCTACTAATTATCTGTAAAAATGAGGGTTGGGTTTGTTAGCAGGATTAATTACTTCATAACTGCTGAAAATTATGGTGATTTTGAGAAAGTAGTATTCAAGGAAAATGTGTTTTTTTGCCAAAAATAGTACAGCCAATCCTTGATCATGTTTTTGAGCAAAATGGATTCTCTCATTTCAATATTGATTGAATGCTGAAGGAGCTGAAGTTGCTACACAAGCACTATGGCTGCCTGATGCAGTAAAAGCCTTTAAGATACGTGAAGATGTCAAAGCTTCTGTTATTTTCTCCACTAGTTTTGTGAACTTCTTTATGGAGCCCTGGCAAAGAACAGATCTTCTGGCTACACAGATGTGACAGTTTTTTACCATTTTCTGAAAATATGCTAACATGAGGAACACAGCCAATGGAGGTGAGCAGTGAGAATATTGCAGAGGTTTGCCCAGGGCAGGTTTTCTATGGGGGATGATAATATTGTGGGCCTACATTCTGCTCTTATATGTGATAGGATTTTTTTGAGATCATGGAAAAAATAGAGATGGTATTAATGGTGTTAATGATCATAAACATCAGTATCAGTGGAAGCGAGTCATAATCAACCTTTTCACTCTCTAGAATATGCAGCTTTTCCAGAATATATTTTGTTTTTGTACTTCAGGCAAACAGAAATACAGGAAAAAGACTGTGAGTGCTTCAGGTCTTCATGGGCCTGCTCTTATGGAGAGAGTACTCACCTAGAAGTGTTTGTTTCTTTTTTTCTCCAAAAATTGTGTCATTGATGATTATCATATGCTTATTCCAACTGCTTTGGGGAAATATTTGTGCAAAACATACTCAATCTTTTCTATTGTACGCAGTTGTTATTACAAAATGAACATAGCCTCAGATACTTAGTAAAGATGTGTTTTAAAAACCAGTGAAATTTGAAAAAGTAACAAGACTGAACATTCATAGCTCCCTCAGCTATGGTCCTGAAAAAAGTCAACAATATATCTTTATATTACCCTGTACATTACTGCTTCTGAGACAGACATCTCCATCACACGCAGACTGCAGTATATGAGACAGCACACTGAATTCTGCATTAATGACTTTCAAATAGTCCTCACAACTCATGATATTGCGTGAGCTGAGGGAACAGTTTTCTGTGGGGCTTACTGCCAAATCTTTCACTTTTGTTGTTCTCTTATGAAACTGTGGCAATTTAGCAAAAGCCTGGACTAAAAGCTCACATTTTATGTACTCAAGAAGAGAAGAAAAATCAATGCAAGAGCAGGCAGGGAAATACTGAAATGCTGGTAGTCTGACAGGGGTCTACTTGCAAACGCATTTGATCAGTTTGTCTAAGCACCCCGAAGTAAGAAAGCTTCTCTGATCCCTCTAGGCTTCTTGGTGATGAAAACCTTGCAGAAAAACACACAGGATTTCTGAGACTTCAAGATTCAGTCATTCACAAAATACCATGAGAAGGGCTTATAATTTTATACTGCATATTTTTTAACTGTCTGCAGAGAAATAAAAAAACAAGAATACTGAACAATTCTCAGTGAGGAACGTTGTCTGAAATCCCTCATATTTTAGATCATGTCTGATGACAAGAATGAAGTAATTCTCTTCCTGCATTGATACAGCTGGTTGATTCTTGTTGAAAATGCTTGCTCTCAGTTTCTCACTTCTGTAAGACAGACATGAAAAGGATGTCAGGAACCAAATTCCAACCAGATGTAAACAGGTGAAATTTTCCTGAGATACATAGAATTCTACTCCAGAAGTTTTTGGAGCCTTTTGCAGACGCAAATGAAGTGACATTTCTGGTTGCACTTTACAAATGTTTTGTAGAAGAATTGGAGTTGATATGAAGCTTCATTATTACGGTAAAATATTTCATGCTGTGATGATTCAGCTCCCCGGATTAAATTAAAAAATTGTAAAATAAATCCGAGACTTTTTCCTAGTTGAATGGGAAAAAATGCCTTTTCTTCCTAAGGGGTTTCAGTGCTGAGTTTCTTGACTGTGGAATGTTTCCTGATGTGTTTACCTCCTATGCTCACTGACCAGTAAGTCCTTTGTTTGTGAATACAAGTGTGTTTTGGCATCCTGTTGTTTTCCCTAGGCATGTTTAGTCTTTTGCATTTCAACTTCCAATATTTACTGTGTTGATTATGTAAAGATTTTTCAAAATATGTTCTCTATTGAATAAATAAGCATCATAGTGACCACACCCAAAGTGTACTCCCAGAGGAATTACTGATTCTAACTGCACTGTTTGTAGTGTAGGGAATTCTTTGCCATCTCTGCTGTGTGACAAAACAGAATGAACTCTTTAACTGATACAGAGCTTGGATTGCAGCAGGATAGAAAATAGTGAGAAATATATTCATTCCCACATGGTATGCCCCTGTTCTCTCCGCCATCATCTACCACACTGAAGAGATCCTGGTAAATGACAGCTTATCCCTTTTGCTACACACCTTGGTGAGAATATATATATCAAAATGAGCTGTGATTCAATTCGACTTATTATCAGCTAAAACAGTCTCCTCAAATAAGTTTTAAACACATACACACACACAAAAAAAAATATCCAAATTTTATTTCTTTGAAATTGCATAGTTGTTTGTGTATCTGTATATGTTTAATGGAAAAAAACTTAAAAATATTAACAGTTTAATGATATTAAAGTGGAAGAATATGTTGGAGAACTCTAAAGCATCTGGCATTAAGCATTATTGTTACATAATAGCATGAAGCATTATTGCTACGTTTTCACTTTTCAAAGCAATGTTCAAGCCAGATTGCTAAAGAGCTTATAAAAAATGACTCATCACATTGTGTCCCAAAATATATGTAGTTAATACCTTCTGTAAATTTCCCAGATTAGATTTTTATATGTACGTTTAAGTTAAAGAAGCACCTGAGCTACTTTTTGCTTATCAAAACCAAAGCAAAGCTCTTTTTGCAGTTCAGCCACCTCTCATCAGTGGAAGTTTAAAGGGCTTTTGAAAGACTGAACAAAGCGCATGTGGCTAAGACGGAGCACTTGTCAACTCCAGGGAGTGATCCAACAGTCACAAGCCAGAGTCAATCTGTTCCTTGCATGACGGCACAGATACAGCCGCAAGCAAAGGCCATTCAATTTACTGAGAAATGGGGAGTCAGCTATGACCAGTTTCAGGGAAATGCGATCCTTTGTGTTTGAGGTACCTGCTAGAAAGAACTTCTGCCATGGCCATATTTAATGCTCCAGATGGCATAGTTTCTCATGAAACAGTCTTGCTGCAAGCCTTTTACATTCATCTCACAACATATTGCTGCCTTATATGTTTCCGGCAGTAATGTTTTCTTCATCCAGAAAAATGGAGTTTTTAAATTATGCTGAAAGTATTGACAAAGAAAACATAGACAAATATTTCCTATGCTTAATTGCATACAAAAAAAAAAGTGCTACCGAGAGCGCATTGCAGTGACAGAAACACCAGAGTTCAGACTTCTCAGAGCCTGCGTTGCTGGCTCTCTTTAACATAGTGTACTTCCTCTTGGGGCACGTACATTATCTTTTTCTGTAATAGTTTTACCACTCAGCCTTGCTCAGCGCAGTAGCTGTGAATGGTTTAGTGCTTTGTTTTGTTCTCATGACTCGGAATGTGTCCAGACACTACTCTGAAGATGGAACAATAATAGCCTTTTCTGCAATGCAAATAAAATTTCAGGCTAAATAATTGAAGTTTGTCAGAATTACAAGAGCTGCTCCTAAAGTAATACTTCCTGTTTTATTATGCTGGCCCATGACATCAGAGGCAGGTGTTGGAATGGAAGAAGAGGCTGAACCTTCCCAAAATATACTGTTACATTTTATTGCTGCATGACATATAGCAGCAGAGGGGCAGGCTGGTAAAATGGCACCTGACACGGAAATGTATATGAAGCAAAGGCGTGGAATTGAATTCCTCCATGCAGAAAAGAAAAAAAAGACAATCACTGACATTCATCTATACTTCTTCAGTGTTTATGGAGATCAAATATTGGATGTGAGGACAGTGAGATTGTGGGTGATGTGTTTCAACAGCTCCATCATTGCATCTGTGACATATTGGGTCACCTCTGCTGATACAAACTCTCATGCGTGTAGCATTCATGCTTTTGTTCATTACCAGTGGCAAAATGCATGGCTAGTGTTGGTGAATTTGCTCTGTCAAATAGTGTTATCATGTTCTTCGTACCTTTGCTGTATTTTCCATGGAAAAAAAAATTGGAGGCAGCACTTTCAAAATGACCTACGTAAACATTATTCGAAAAAGAAGTGTTAAAAAGGAAGACATCTACACACTTAATAACAGGAGGCACTGCCTTTCCCACCTCTGCGAAATTCTACCATTAAAATATATTCAAAGGGTCTTAAAAAGCAGCCACC
Source organism: Centrocercus urophasianus (assembly GCF_019232065.1). Classification (NCBI taxonomy): domain Eukaryota; kingdom Metazoa; phylum Chordata; class Aves; order Galliformes; family Phasianidae; genus Centrocercus; species Centrocercus urophasianus. Next base: position 10,348,001 of record NW_024884789.1, on the reverse strand, counting down.
TACAGCTGACTGTTTTGCCCATTGCCCAGAGTAGGTCAGAAGGGTTAACTGAGCAGGAACAGTGTTTAAGGATTGCAAAGGTCTTTTATCTAGGAGTTGCTCTGAATCAAACTTTAAAACTCATATATACACATAAAAACATCTACCTTCTAATTCCTAGAGTACTTGATGAGACGAAAGCACGTGTTTTCAAATGAAGTGTGGCAAGGAAAGTGGCTACCAAACAGAAGCAGTTGTCACACCTTTAAAAAGATAGTAGCAGACATATCCTTTGCTGTGAATGCTCATTCAGTGAAATGAAAACACAAAGTACTGTGACTGGCAAAATGAAGATGGCCTAAACATTATTAGTAATATGTAGATAAAGATGTGTAAAATTCCAACTACAAATAGAAAATGCATGTTTCATACAAGGATACATAAATGAATGGGAAGCTGTAGTGCTGTGAATGAGCCTGTCTGTGACTAGTCAGAGGAAGTTAATTCCCCAAATCCAGGAATATTGTAGTTTAAAAATAAGTCTTCTTACTGTTAATGGCGTAGCCTAGACGGAGCACTTAGCTCTTCTGGCTCTTTGTGATAATTCACCTTCCGAGCAATATTATAGATCAGTCACTCTGAATCAATAATATTTGCATACACTTATGTGTAGTCCTTGCTAAGAAGGGTAAGCCAGAGCTAATCAAGCTAAAACATCATTTGTATGTTTGGCAGCTCTCTACTAACTTTCAACAGTCCAGTACATTAAAGTATAAGGATCAAAAGATCTAGAACTGACACAGTGAGGACAGCTGATTTTTAAATGGAACAACTATAAAAGTCAAGTGCCTCATGAAAGCATATGGGTTTCTACAAAGCTAAATGACAGATTTTGCTAATATGCAATAGCAGGCAATAAATTACCAACAACAAAATTACCAAATTTGAGAACAAGAGTTCTCAAATCTCTCTGGTTAACAGCATCTGAACACCTCCCATGTGTTTAAAAATCAAAATAATTCTTTTTCAGAACCTGTAGGGACAGCTTGATGGATATCATTTGTTTGTTTGTAAATGCAAATCAAGATTTCTTAGTCTCTAAAGAGATTATTTTTCAGATCAGCTGGATTTATTTTTTTCACATTAAGGGTACAAATCAGATGTGAAGCTAGTAAGGGAAGTTCTTCTGGTGAGTCACAAGGCTTAGGAAGGACCCCCTTGCTTCTGAGAGAGGAGTCTGAGAATGACTAGGCCTGCGCTTAGTCCCAGATTTGGTCAATGGTTTATGTCTGAAGGATTATGTGCAGCCACTTAAAAGAATCAAAGCTTGCCTGTCAGAACACTGAAGACTGTGTGAGATGGAGGATGTTCAGAACATGGCTTTTGTCTTCCCAAAAGCTTGCTACTTGATGAGCCTGCTTTCCTGGAAATGGCTGAACATCTGCCATGCCAATGGGCAGGAGTGAATGGATTCCTTGTTTTGCTTTGCATGTGTGTCCAGATATTGTTTTACCTGTCTCTCAACACATGATTTCTCACACTTTTTACCTTCTCATTCTCTCATCCCACTGTAAAGGGAGTGAGCAATTGGCTGTGATGCTTGCTGAGGGTAAATCACAGCAGACAACATGGTCAAAGGGATTTCTCTGAGCTGCTTCATTCTTCTGCTCAAATGTCTAAATTGCCATCATCTATGTAAAAGTAGTATCATGTTGTTAATGTATGATGCTGTCACTGATCATACTGACAAATATTATTTCTTGAGGATCTCCATTCACTCTTTGTGCTAGCATTTCATCTCTTTCCTTAAATACAGACTGTAAGGTCTTTGGGATAAGGACTATGTTTGAGAAGTGGTTAATGGAATAGAGTACTTGTCTGTAACTATTAACTACAACAAAGAAATAGGATGCAGTAGTGCATATGTTCATATTTTGGTGTTCTGTGATTCTGGATAGTCAGTCTAGCATCACATGTGTGCACCATCCAAACCTACCTGCCTCAGTAGTGTTCACAGAATAATGCTTCAGCATTTATACGCACACAAAAAAATTACATTTTCAACATGTATGCATAAAGCTTTTACTTATAAACCATGGATGCAATAGCCATTTATAATAAATTATGCATATGCAAAGATGGAGAGAAATTTGGTGGGAGAAGAAAATCTGCCTCTATTAGTATGTATAACAATTCTCTGACCATTTTATGGTTTTCAGTATGAAGCAATATAATAGCAGTGATTACAAATCTCAAGAAAGCCTTTTTTCATTAGGGAGATGAGGAAAGAGAGACAGAAAACTCAGATCTTTTGCCAGCATTCACCACAATCTTCAACTAATCTGATCTGGGGAAAAATCCAAAATTAATACTGTCAAACTGAGCAGCAGATGTTGAAAAAGAATCAGGCACTGCAAGAAAATTGATGTGCCAATGAAAATTAGACAGACAGAAAATTCTCACTAAATAAAACCCCAGCAGGTTATAGATGTGCAAAACAACAACAACAAAACTTTTGATCACTTAGCCAGATCATGTTTTTTGGTGGTTTCCTTTTTTTGCTAGTTATTTGTATAATTGTGTAGTAATAAGAAAAGTTATGTGTGATATTTGAGCTTTCTGTAGGATGTCTTTTCTGTATTCCATATTCAGCCAGTTTGGCTTCACTTCACTTGAGAGATTGTCTACATTGTCTTCTGGCTTATCAGCTCTCATGTCTCCTCAGCATCCATTGTTTGCCTTTGTATCTGGGTGCAGACAAAAAGCTTCAGTTTGTTGTTTGCAAGAATATGATGTAAATTTACATTCATCAGAGTAATGGGTTTCCATTTCCAGAGGCTAAGCCAATGAACAGCTGAATTTAGAAGCAGACTTGTTTGCAGAACGGCTGTAGCGTTAGTCTGTAAGTGCACTGTGTAGGCCCTTTTAGGGTATAGAGTTTATGTTATCCTTACATTGTTCAGACAAGAGCCCAAATATTGGAATGGAGTGTGCAGATTTTGGGATTCTTTTGCCAGCTACAGCTGCTGAGCCTTTCATTTAAGTTGTCAAAACAGATGTGATTAGGTCAAACATTATTCAGCCAAAAGCTTTACAAACATAGTCATTTGAAAACCAAAAAAAGACTAATCTTCTGTGTCTTCTAACTCATCTCGTGTTTTCTCTCAGATAACAGCTGCTGCTTTAAGTTGCACGGCATTATTATTTTTGTTTCCCTGGTTTGACTCATTTCTCTTGGAAATAGATCTCTTAACTTGTTTTTGGCAAACAGAATTTTGGCCCAACTGGATTTTTCTCTTGCTCTCATTCACTCACACATACTTCGCTTCCATCCCTGTTTTGCCAGCCTTTTATCTTTTCTTTCCTCTGCCACACTTGCTACAAGCACCGAGGGCTTGTGCACCAGCATCAGGCAGTTATCCCTGGGCTAACTGTTCTGGTACCAATGCACTGACTCTGTTAACACGTTAACAAATAATAACATGTTGAGCAGATTACTGTGTTCAGGGATGTGAAAAAATTCTCAAAAATAAGAGTAAATGTTATTTCACTCTGTTTTTCTGTGTGTGCCTGCATGTGTTAAAACTGGAATTGTAGTTAATGTTACTGTTGGCTTTGGACTGAAGAAATACGTATATCCTTCACAATTCTACTTTGCCTCATTTTTCTTTGGAGAGTTCATCAGTGATGAAGTGAGGATAACAGTTGTTCTTTTCCTGATTCATCTGTGTGGATGGCAACTCTGATGAATGGAGCAGCACATACTTCTTGGCTCCTTTGCTTCCTCTTGATCAGGACCCATGGGCTGGGCTTGTGGACCTTGGCACCAGGTGTAGAACTCCTGCAGGCTGCTCTGATGTTTGCTCAGAACACCAAAAGAAAGTGGAAATCATGAAACAGAAGCTAACGTCCATGTTTAGAGTAACTGTACGCAACAGAACTTTAAGGAGCAAGCAGAAATTAATCCAGAGCTCACAAGGGGTCAGACAATGGGTCACAAGAACTCTTCCTGATTCTCATCCCTCCCTCTGGCTCTGAGTAGAAGCATACGTAAACACTGCAGGCTGATGTAGCTCAATTTGTCTCATAAAAACAAAATCAGTAACTGTATTTTGACTTTTTAAAAGAGGATCCCATCTTATTTCTCCAGATGTCTGAATGCTGCAAAATTTTAGGTTCATATCTGAATTATTTCTTTTATATGATCCTGGATGTAAAAGTAAGCAACCTTGGAGCAACTGTAAATACCCACAGTGGCACACAGTTCTACGTGGGTCACAATGAATAGTCTTTGCCAGACAATCAGGTTCAGGTTACTGTCAGGCTTGGAGGAGGTGGCAAGGCGAGCAGATGGTATCAATGTTATCTATTCTGGGTAAAAAATTAATTTTTATTGGATGCTTTTCTGAACTGATTGCAACCTTGTGCAGCTGCTGAATAAGTTACTGGATTTGAGGGGGTAAGAATAATACAAGGGCTGGCAGGGTGGAAGCAGTTTCGATGCATCCAACTTGATATACTGGTAATGTTTTTTCCCAATCAGATTCACGCTACTGAATCCTGAACTGAAAAAAGCACATATTTTTTTTAAAGTGTTGCTTTGTGTTAAGCATGTATTTAACTATTTCCCAAACTGGTACTTCTATCAGGTTTTATTAGCACTCTTAGCACCCTGAATAAGATTGGAGTAAAGAAAGGAAGCAAAATTTCTCTGATGAATATGTCAGCTAAATGACTTTCGTTTTCCCTGAAGAAGGTTCTAATGTTGTTGGGGTTTTTTTGAGATCTGCAGAGGAACTGGAGTGATACATGAGTACTTAGCAATAAACATTTTTAATGGACACCCCTATCCCCAGCTTAATTTCTGCCCTCAGTCATATCACATTAATCAATCTAGTGATGTTCCTAGTGGTTTCACTGCACTCTGTGAACAACTTTGCTGCTTGGAATTACAGAAATGTGTCTTGAGTGTATTTTGATACTCAGATTTAATAACTGGGGATCCAATATTGATTTTAATGGGAAATTGTTTGTGTATGCATGCACACATCTGTCTTTTCATGTGCACCATGTGCACTGAATAGTCATGGTTTGATCTAGCACTGTAACTGCTACAGTACTGAAAAATTGAACATCAGAAATAGCACAAACCATGATAATAGTAATTAGAGGAAAGTGATTAACTGATTAATATGACCTTGCTTCACTGCAGGTTTTAAGCAATTCCTCAGATGTAGGGTTTTTTTGTTTGTTTGTTTTTGCTTTTTTTCTGGGGCTGCTCACACATGTGAAATTTCTACCAACCATTTTTGGCAGTGTAAATATTGACAAAATTTTAAGCGGTAACAGTGTCTGTCAAATGTTATTCTTCTCTGTTTGAATGTGTACAGGTCTTAAATCTGGGCTTCCAAAATAAATATTATTAGTTATTCACAATTCCTTTTCTGGGTGAAGACTACCCAGAGGCAAAACAGGTAAGCTAGGTTTAAATAGGCAAATGACATCTGCAGATTTACAATAGACTTCCATCAGTAATAGTTATTCAGGATTGCACAGTTGAATTCAATTTTCAGTGAATCTACTATCTCACCACCACCAAGAACAAGATGGAGGTGCTATTTATGCCCATTTCTAGCCTTTTTTTGGTAGGGCTTACATGGGCCTTTAGGGCTCTGCTGAAAGTTTGGCCCCTAGGAATAGTATTTGAATGTTATTTTGCACTCACTGCTTTCTTCCCACTGTCACAGAGAGTGTCTCCAGAGTGAAGGCACTGGACTGTGCATGGGCCTAACTTTTAGCTGAGCTTCATCAAAATACAAATTAAAATTAATTAAAAGAAAATTCTAGAAGCAATTTCAGCACTATGTTTAACTATTTTAAGAGTTATTTTTCTTCTCAAACCATGCATCCAAGTGCAAATACAAGCCAAAGCACAGAGATGTTTACAAGTATGTGTACTTATTCATTACTTGTGGTTCAAGAAAAAATGTGCTTCTGACATTCCCTGAAAATTCAGCCTAATTATTTCACAGGCTGATGAGTTGCACTATTCAAGGAAAGGTTAGGTGTTCTTGAGTTTAGAGGTAGCCAAATTAGGAAGAAAATTAATGTGTCAGGTGAGCTTTAATTATTAATGGTTCATAAATTTCCAGACAGTAAACACATCCTTTATTTTTTAAGGAGAGCAGAGTATTCTTTGGCATATGGATTCTGAAGTTTTTCACATGTTCTTCAAGTAACATTTCTTTAAACCATACAGTTTTATTGGGATGCTTTCATGTAGTCTTCCAAAGTCCTGCTCGTCAACACACCCTTTGAAGAGGTCAGAAAATTTCACCGCCTTTCTTCTCCCAGTCTGTGATGACATGGGAGCAGACAAGGAGGACTGTACTGAAGCTGGTGATCTTTTGCAGTGGTACGGTCTTAGACCTGCTTTCAATGGAGGTCAATGGAAACTTTTTCCTGAAAGTAACTTACTTTTTATGTGATTTTCTGTTGCTATTTAATAACAAAAACAGACATCTGAAAACCATATCTGTATAAATTACTATGTTCCTGTGGAAAGTACTTAAAATAAAACATGGATAACTATTTTTATTGTGTTACCATACATTTATTAAACATACCTCCAGTTACCAAACCTTTCAGTGATTTTTTCCAGCCATAATCTTTCAGTAGAAAGGACTGTAGCCATAACATATGTACCTCAATCATAAGTATGAAGTATGCGTATTCAATTTTAAAACTATTTAAAAAATGATTGCACAATTAGTGCATAAGTTTCTAAAGCGTGTTGGAGTTTGCAGTAACATAATGCATACAGAAGATTCATAAGTTGGCTATATTCAATATTCATAAATTTTTTTAAAATCTTATTAAATCCTAGCAGCTCTTCTACTTCGAAGATGGAGTGTTGTCTTGACTGATATTTACATGTGTATCTTTGTACACAGACCAAGAAGATGAGATGAATTCATGGACTTTTGGATAATACACAGCAGAGACAGTTTACCATGGATGCAACTTTGGATAACACACAAGAGGAAGATACAGTCATTCTTGGTGTCCCAGGTAACACTTGTCCTGTATTTGATGCTATTGTGTTATGTCAGCTGCAGGAGCTGCTCATAACAGAGGACTGACTATGTTTGCCCATGCTGGTGGCCTCCCAGAGGAACCTAACATCACAGGAGGAATGAGTGCCACCCAGGCAGGACACAACCAGCCTGTTGATGTGGCCCTGCACCTGAGGACACAAGGCCCTCTAAGGGCTGATCTCACAGACTAACATTTTATTGTAAGCTGTGAAAATAGAGAAGATAAAGTCTTCTCTACAACTCCAGTGAATGGCAAAAGGACTAACATGTTGTCACAAGTGAGTTTAAGGTTAGACATAAAGAAACGTGTTCCAGTAATAAAGATAAATCATGAGAAGTGATTACCTGAGGATGTTGCAGAGAAGAGAACATTGGAGGTTTTTAGGAACACAAACTACTCACAGTTGTGTCAAGAAATGGATGATCCTGTGATTTGGCCTGGAGACTGGATTAAATCACTCTAAGGGTCTTTTGTGGTTTCTGTTCTGTGAGTTCTGTCTCAAGGACAAGCTTTGTTATGAAATTTGGCATCAAGGGCATTTCTTTGCTCCCTTTTGTTTTCTTCTCTCCCAGCTCCGCTAAAGTGGCATCTGCCTAGTTGGACAGATGTGTTTATGCACGTACATGTAAGGGTGAAAAAGATTTGGAACTTCATGCTGTAAAACATGACTCAAGGAAATTAAGAGGAGAGCAGTATGCATAATGAGACCGATTGTCAGAGGATGAAGCAAATTAGTACTGCTTTGCTTGAAACCTGTGTCAGCGGAGCAGATCTGGAGAGCAGTCGTTGATCTGCTGCCAACAGTGAAACAGTCCCCAGCTGAGGTCACCTCTTCTCCCCAGCCCCATCCGTGTGTAGAAAGGATAACCCTCTCCAGGAGCGGGTGGAATCACACAGCATCTGCTTTCCCACATGCCATCAGGGTTTAGGAAGCATTAATCGGAGGCTGGCACATCAGCTGCTCACAACACATAGAAGGACATCAGCACAGCTCCTCCTTCACCTCATCAGATCCCTGCTCTGTGTCTGCTGCCACCCCTCCTTCCTCACTCACACAGTCTGTCACTCTTGAACCCTGCAGCAAGGGATGCTGTGGCATCAGAGGCATTCCTGTTACATCCATTAAAATCATGGGTACAGTCTGTGTTAAGCAGCGATGCGGTAAACGGTAACCTGCATGTCCTGCTGGGTTTGAGCGCAGTAAACTGCAAGATGACACTTCTTTCAGAAGGAGAAACAAATGGCCCTGGCAGGTGGTACAGGCTCAGTGAGAGACTCAAAACCAACTTCAAGCACGTGTCCACCACACCACCACACGCCTGGCCAGAGCTGTGCTCAGTGCATGCTGGAGCTTTCCTCAGGCAGAGGCGGCACTGGAGCTGAAGCGCAGACCTGGCCCTGGAGGCGGGAAAGGTGCTGCAGAGGGCCCCTCAGCTGCTGGCACCTCCCCTCAGCACACAAGGAGCAGCTTGCACACTTCCAGAAGGTTCTTTGCACCCCGTGGGCTTCCCCAGGATGAAGAGATGACTGTCATCATTGCATGCCTGTAGCACAGGAAAAGGAGGTGACCCAGGGGTCCTGGAGGCAGCATTTGTGTGGCCACGTAACAATACCTAACACAAACAACTGAGGTGTTTTAATGATGTGAAGGGAGATTTGGGCCAAGGACACAGTTGAACCTCAGGAGTGGGAGTTTCAGGGAGTGATAGAAAGACTGAACCTTCAGCTAGTTTAACTGTGTCTGTTTGTCCCCACACCGCTCTGCTGCAGCTTTGGTGTGTTGTGTTTGGTTCAGTTGTGACCAAATGCCATGGAATCAGATGTCCTTGCAGCCTTTCCACAACACCCAGCATCTTCAATGTCTCGTAAGGTCCAAATGCCTCTAAAAATCCAGGTGCTGATGCAAGCTACTGCTAGAAAGCAAGTCAGATTCTGCTTACATTGGCAGCGGATGCACTGAAGGACATCAGGGAAACTCCAAGTCTAGAAAGGTAAAATTACAGTTATTAACCTACAGATTATGTTTCTTAGGATGAAGAGGAGCCATGAATTGCAACTAATTCACTTGTTTTGCAGCTATACCCATGGCACTATGTGTCAGCAGACCACCAGTATGAAAACCTACCCCAGTGAGACCAGGCTGGGGTGTCTCAGGAATTCATGCAAATTGAAATAATTTAATTCTCAGTGTGATTTTATTATATTGTATTAATTCTTTGTCTTATGCATCCTTTACTTTTTTCCTAGCAAGTCTTGTATGTTATGTGGTATAAACAATTTGTCTTGCTATAATCTGAACTGATACCTATTTATATATGGCTTTTGTCCCTGATGTTGTTTCCTCATGCCAGGGGAAGTAGTAGGTGTCACATTGGTTAACAGGCTTTTTATAAATCTCTCTTTTTTTCAATCCCACAGCATGCAATGCCTATGACTGTAGTGCCTTTCCTCTTCCTTAGGTTTCTTGGTAGCAAAATCTAAGCAATTATTTTTTCTTGATGAGTTGTAATGTCACAGACTATTTAATATTGGAGAAATCAAACTCCACATTGCAGGTTAAATTCACAGAACAGCTTAGACCAGAAATTGATTAGTATATGGAAAAGCTGAAATATTTTAAAACAGATATTTGAGGGTTTGAGGGTTTTGTTCTTGTCAAAAAAATTGACACAATTCAGTCTAAGCAAAGCCTTAAATCACTATAAAATATAAAAGGAATGGTTTGTATGGACCACAGAAGATTCTTCCGTCCACTCTTTTTTCCAAAGTAAAATATCAGTTTGACTGGACCACATTTTGGGGAGAAGGACATTTCTAACTCATGTTTCCCAGGTCTTGTGGCTGGAGAGAGGAAGGAGGTCTGTGTCTGTCACTCGTGTACGTACTTATTCTGTAAGTATCCAGAAGTGTATTACCCGGAGACACTTGGCCTTATGCCATCTCTCTGCCACAGCAATTCTCTTCTGCCTTTCCAGCTGTTTTTCCAAACCAGCAAATAGCTTTTCTTTCACATGTATTACTGGTGTCACTTTAATTTTGGTCAACATATTTGTCAGAATAACACACCTGTCTTAATGTCTGATGCATTTTATAAGTCTATAAATACTCTATTGCAAGAAGTACTGTACTGGTTGGCAGCAGCTTTGTATGTTTGAAAGCATATATATGAGAGAAAAATCAGGATAAAATGAAACTAACACCGCTGAATTGATCAGTGTTGTAGACTCCCCTTGTAAAGACTCCTAGTAGTGTAATGTAGCTGCAATCCATTAGAGTCCAGCTACACTACTATTGCACTAAAGTATATTGTAGTTAGTGGACTAATGTTGCTGTTTTTTGGCAAGAGGATCTGGTCCTCTTTTTGCCATCATCTGCTTTAGTGAACTGAGTAAGTGTCTTTTCTTTTTTCAATGTCAGTAAAAAGATCACTTTTTCTCGATTGTCTTCAACTCTGATTGAATGATCTTGCTCTAACTTTAAACATTTCTTGTTAGATTTTACTCTGTTGTCAGTGAAAAAAACTTCACTGGTACACATAAAATATGTACGAGTGCATGTAAAATAAAATACTTGTTTTGCTGCCAGCAGCAAACAAGGGGTGATGCTGCTGCCTTTGACTTCCTAGTCCAGATGTGTGTGGTCCATGCGTAGTCTAAGAGCTGCCTTCAGATCAAGATATAATTTGCAGACAAGACTTCTCTACATGGAGAGATACATTGGCTTGGAATTCAGTTCCCTAAATCTAGCCTTTAGCCGCATGAAGTTGCTTGGCCTCCAACTTTTATCCCAGAAATGTAATGATTTTCCCTGGGTCTCATGCCACATCTGTTAGCTGCATCCAGATGTTTTGAATACTCCAGACATTTTCTTAAAAGTGGATTTCCATGCTGTACACGCTTTGTGATTTTTGAGGGAAAACATGTCTACATAAATTGAATAATAAATATTGTTTTGCAGATTTTGCTAAAATGTCCCCTCACCCACCTCTGTAATATTCCTGTTGTCATGAGTGCATACAGTTCTGGTTGCTCCTGACTTCAAAGCCCATGCTGCTCCACAGCACCTCCCTATATCTTTTCTTACTCCCCTGGCATTGTGTTCAGGGAAATGGGCTGTGGGATGCTCTGTGGTCTAAATCTGGTAGCACAGAGGAAGAATGTGGCAGTGTCAGTCCTCCTCCATGCCTTACTGAGCAAATAGGCTACTAGACAAGATCAAACAAGATACTTGCAGAGCCTGTAACTTACTAGGTAAATTTACTTCTATCAGGAAGTAGCCAGAGGCAAGTCTGGAATTTGTAGCTTTACTCATGGGACAGGGACACAGTGTAAAATTTCCTACTACTAAAATAAGTCGTTTAATCCCCTGGTCCCCAAAAATGAACTCTGGCTTAAAAAAGCTATCTAAAGGTGGCATTCCTTTCTGGAGGGTCTACCACTGATAGAATTTGAATCATTAACAGCACTGATATATTTACTCAACATGTGTTAACTGTGCCTTTAAATTTGGCAGAGGAACAGCTGTAGTCCTCAGAGGGTTGTTATGAGGCTGGTTTCAACACTGCTGCCTCTTTTTGGTATGACGTTTTACTTCTTGCTGTGAAATTGTTTATGTTCAGGGCAAAAGTTTTTCCGTTCTCGTGTGATAATCCTACAAAGACTTGGCATAAAAGGAAGCAACAATTGAATGAGTTATAATTGTTTGTGTCACTTTCTGAAGGATATAAATAAGCATATATTGCTATTGTGTGTTTCAAGAACAGTGTTGTAAAGCAGTCTTCGCTACAATTATTATTTTGAATCTGTTCTAGAAAATGCCGACTGCGTACATCGTTTTTTAATCCTGTGCTTCTTCAGTAGTGGACCTCAAATTGATCTGTTGACTAGAAAGTGGATTTAATGTCTGATTTGAAGCAGCTGCTTGTTTGACTCTGGAACAGAGCAGTAGTGATTAAAGGCTGTTATCAGTTCACCGTCAAGCGGTTTAAGTGAATTGAGATTTTTTGATTACCAGTAGATTTTTGTGTGGGCTCCTTTGCACGTAATGGTTGACATTCTTACTGGCCTTCTCAGGCCAGTTTGACATGCCATGCACCTCTTTGCTTGTGTATGAGGTATATTGGCAAATTGTGTGTGTGTGTATCTGTATTTCAACATGGCTTGTATTTTTTCTGTTGTTTCCATGCACAGTGTCTTTTAGCAACATCAAAGTATCCTTTGCAAAGATTCTACTCTTGTGTTTACAAACTAATGAAGAAGCTCTACTTCTAGAGTTGTTTTAGAAGTGTTACCAACAGCAATGTATAAATAAGGAAGCAATCTGAAGAACAAGAAGCTCAGGTGATGGTAGTTTAATTGAAAGCACCACTTAAACAAAAGGAAGGGGACATAGTTAACAGAATGGAAAAGGGGAGATTGGTAGAAAAGTAACAGTAGTTGTAAGCTGCTGTGAAACACAGCAGAGAGAAAATTGCTTTATGTTTTGGGTTTTGTTTTTGTTGCTAGTTTATTGTTTTTATAATGAATCACAGAAATGTAAGAGAAACCAGCAGCACAGACCTGCAGTGAAATACTGTGTAAATTTATAACGCAGTGCAAATGCACATGAGTGCTAAAATACATTCTCCTATTTTGATTAGAGTCTCATGGCTACAACCTGGCTTATCTCTTTACATCTCGCACCAAGGATATAAGTCTGCAGAGCAAAAAACTGGCTGTACATTTTGCTCAAGCACAGTTACAATCCATCTAGCAAAAAACCCCCCAAAACACAAAAAAACCACCAACTCTCTCAGCCATGGGAATAGTCACAGCCTCGTTAATTTTCAGAAGTCTCCAGTGGGACATTATTTTCTTTTATCTTTTCACAGATAGCCTATAGAATCTTATGCATCTTGTGCTGGTTTGGTATTGAGTGGGCTATAGTTATGTATTATTTAATACTTTGGCCAAGCTTTGGTTTCATGAACAATTCATCTTCTGCTGTGTGTATCTGCTGTAGTGATTAATGAAGGCAACCAGCCTATGACTGCAAAGTGCCCCGGGTTCTCTCTCTTACCTAATCCTGCTTAAGTGCATTTTGGGCTAATTTTTCTCCTGCCTTTCCTTTGAGATGATAATTCTTTTCTCAGATGCTAAATAATGTCTTCATCTTACATATTGCCATGACAATATCCATAGGGAAGCTACAAAGCTCGCTAATGCTGTCACGCCCTTTATTTATTGTTAGGAATTCTGGTAATGCAAAGTGCCTGGGGTCAAAGGGGTTACAGCTTTTAGTTTATAGTACAGGGATCCTACTAGCTTTTCTGATTTATTGATTTTTTGTGATCAGTTTGACAAATGAAGATAGACTGAAGCCATATGTGAAATACTAATCTTTTCAGCTTTGTTACGAACCTTTGCTAAGGGTTAGGATGTTATATAATAGTCTGTTGTTCAGCTATTCCTCAGTTTTCAGAGGAGAAGATATTTAATGTTTCAAAATAACTTCCTTAGGCTCTGTTTTTCTGGAATACAAGCAGTATATTTGCCTAACTTCCACAGCTCAGAATTTTCAGAGGGTTAGTCAGGGTAAAATTGAGAATGCCTATATAAAATGATGACTACACTATTTCTTAACTTGCAAGGAATGGTGATGTCATGGGGCTTTTTAAAAGCATGTGTGTGTTTGTTCTTTTTGTGCTTGAGCCTTTGTTTTGTTCAGGTTTTTTGTCTGCCTTCTTCGATAGACTTCCTGCATCGCCTGTCCAAATGTATTTGCTGCTGTGTGGGAGATATCTGTTATATTGTTCTATAAGTTTCTCTCCTACCAGAATGAAATATCAAGCTGAGGCTAAACTGTAAAAATAATGTGTAAGCCCAATTAGGTTAGATTTCAGCTGGGGCTTATTGGTTAAACTGTAGGAGAGATATGTTTAGTTTGTACTCTTTGGACAGAGTGTGTACATCTCACTTAAATGGATGAAAGTATATTGATTAGTGCACATTGAGAACAGGGCCCTTGCTTTAGCTCAGCAGCTTTGTGGGTCTTGAGTTGGACAGACTTCTCTGTGTGAATTAACTGCAGTGAGAAGGTGGTGGTTGTGAGGGGGGGGGGTGTTATTCCTAATGTTGTTATTTGTCAGTGTTCCTTTGCAGAGTACTAAAATGACAAGAACTGGTCCAGTGATCATCTTGTATAGTATGTTCACACTGAAAAGCATAACACTGCCACTACATGTTCCTGCTTTCCATTCCTTGTTTTTGTATCAACACAGCACACACATACTCATGCACACAACATACAATTTGTGCCATTTATGAAGCTGCAGAATTACTCAGTTGTGGCTTAAAAGGAGCTAAAAATGTATACAGCCATACAAGTATGTGTTAGTAAGATGGGATTTGCAATAATTTTGTTTTATAAGTAAATTTTTACTCTTTTTTTTTTTTTTTTACTGAACAGTTAAAAAATAAAAAATTAATCGTGTAAGACTGTGTGAGGTGATGTTCAGAGCAGCATAGGCTGTTTTAATGGCTGATTTTAATAATGAAAGACAACAGGGGACTAAAAGGTGTGGTGTGATAAGCTGAGAAACACATTCCTTTCCCCAGAGGGTGTATTTAGCTTTGTGTCTTTGATCACTTGAGAAGTACCATCAGAGTGCAAAATGGCAGGCTAGGGAACATTACAGCAATTATGAGGTGATAGTTTTTTAAAAATCAAAAGAAGTTTGAACTTATTTGGGAGCTTTTTCCCATTCGGGTATGCTTGCAGCTGAACGGTAAGATGCTGTATTAGATAAAATATAGACACTTCAGTGGGACTGTTCTTCAGATATTGACTCAGAAGTTAGCTTGGTGCTGAACACTCTGTACAGAACAGACTATATTTATAAGTTCAATAAATCTGTGTACACACACAGATTTTTTTTTCCGTGCAGGTCAAGGAAGGTGATCCCACCCCTCTATTTTGTGCTGGTGAGACCTCACCAGGAGAACTGTGTCCATATGTGGAGTCCTCAGTACAGGATAAACATGGCCTTGTCGGACTGTGTCCACAGGATGGCCACAAAAACAATCCGAGGGATGGAACACCTCCCCTGCGAGAACAGGCTGAAGGAGCTGGCACTGTTCAGCCTGGGGAGAGGTCTCTAGGAGACCTGAGAACAACAGCATCTCAGTATCTAAAGGGGAGCTAAAGGAAGAAGACAGATCCTTTAGCAGGGTTTGCTGTGGCAGGACGAGAGGAAATGGTTTCAAACTAGAAGAGGGGAGGTTTACATTGGATATAAGCAAAAGGTTCTTTATGATAAAGGTGGTGAGGCACTGGAAGAGGTTGCCCAAAGACGTGGCGGATGCCCCTTCCTGGAGATATTCAAGATCAAGCTGGACCAGGCTCTGAGTACCTGATGGAGCCATAGGCGTCTGTTCATTGCAGAGGAATTGGGCTTGATGGCCGTTAAATTCCCTTCCAACTAAATGATTCTGATTCTTTGTGTGCCTTAGGTTGTGAATGTCTCATATTCATTTATTCATGTATTTATGTTCCTGATATCCACAGCTTTCAAATTCTTTCATTTTAAACATGAACTGGCTGAGATCCACAGAGGTCTTTAAATGCTGGGCTTCTATTTTAGTGTCTAACTTACCGCGTGTTTCAATAGGGAATTAATTGGCTCCACATCTTTATGGGCCTGTACTAAATGATTTGCCCAAAGAGACACAGGAAAATATAGTAAGCTGTTTCTCCAAGCTGTTATCTTCTAACTGAAGGACTGGATCACACTTCAGCACTCCCGGTATTAAAATAAGCCTTAATTCATTAATGTTTTTGAAAGATCTTGTAAACCTCTTAGGAGCAGAGCTTTGCAATTGCAAAATGCTATTTTATTCCTAAACTTCTGAAATGTTCTGTACTTTGATTTTCGTATTTATTTAAAAAAAAAAAACAACACACATAGTGACAAAGAATGTGATAGAAGGCAAAGTTGAACATTTGCAATCTCAAGATTTCTTCATAATTAGAGGAAGGATAGAGACGGTAGTAAAATGTAAAATCTTTCACAAGAAGTCTGAGACACATGACAGCAGAAAAACTGAATTGAGTCAAAAGTAAAAAAAAAAAAATATATGCTGCAGTGTTATCCATACAAATAAACCAGGTTATTTAAGTCTAAATTATTTTCTTGTGAATTCACTTTCTCCAAACAGCTTTTAATGGCCATGAGATCCAAGACCAAAGCAGTCTGATATGTTTTCTGGAGTGACTGAGGACAAGCAAATTTTGCCATTTGCAACCTTTACATTTGAATAGTTCAAGGGAAAAAAAAGGTATGTGTTTGGACCTGCTACACTTGGATCACCAGAAGGGGGCAAAATATAGAGGATTGTAGGAAAAGCAAGTGAAATCAGAGGCGATAGGAAAACAGAAACCAGTAACAAAAATACCTTCAGTCCTTGAAAACCAAAAAGGGCATAATCTTGTGACTTGAGAAAGAAATAAGTTGTTTTTCCTCAGTGTTTCCTACTCTTTAATAGTTGGCTATAAGTTCAGCTTTGGAAACTGTTTCAGCCTTCAGGATGCCTTCTATAACGTGAGTCTATAATAGCAGTACTGGTCCAGCATACAGTGAGCTGATGCTCTATCTTAGCTTTAATATGAAGAATTCATGGGAAAAAAACTTAAGTGAAATTGACACTGTCTTGATTCTTTAAATATATTCTTTCTTTAAATCTAATGTGCTATTCTTCAATATATGAACTAGGTGAGGAAGATCACTGTGATTTCTCATTTGGAGTACATCAACACTATCTGTCTGCTTTCACACAGAAATGCTAATTTGCAGTATCTGCAAATAGGGACTTCACTGTGCAGAGGTGAAATTATGGGATGGAATTGAACCCTGGAGTGATATTTTTCAGCACTACATTCTCAGAGCTGTCAAAAGAGTGAACAGTCATAGAGAGAAAAGACAATCAGAAAAATGGGATTCAGGTATGAGTGCCTGCCCCCATGTCGTGGTCTAGCATTAGCTCATTCCTGTCTACTGTGGAGTGATTTCAAGGTCACTTGGGTATGTGTGATATACAGACTCCAGATTAAATTCTGGATGGTAGTTACGAACAGATTGGAGAATGCACCAATCTGCCAGTTGTGCCTTGTCCTTTTCCAGGCTTGGTGTCATTGCAAACTGTTTAGGTTCATTTATTAAAAGTTTTGAAATGGATCACACTGCAATTCACTTCCACTGTTCCAGCACCTGTCTGACATGAGCTTCATCCACATTTGTACCTCTTGGATTTATTTATGCTTGCGAAGCTGAAGTTAATGCTGTCAGCACCATCATAAAATAAAAAATAGCACCAGTACTTCCCCACGATACTTGGTAATTTCAACTTGGATGTATATAAATCCCTACGTCATTAATCATGGAACAAAACTGTTTGTGATGTTGCATGCAAGTTATGGCTGCTTTGACTAGTAGCTGTAATGGTAGAAAGAATTCTGACTGTGAAATGAGGTGCTTGTGGTGGGAGCTCTGCCAACATAACAAATCAAGTGGGAGGTCTGAGCACACTGTAAACTGGTGTTCCATATGCTTGAGAGACTTTTGGAATCTGCCCAGCCTACATATGCTTCTGTTGGCATGCTCTGGAATAGAAAGAAAGATATTGTCCTCGCCCCACCTAACATACCTCCCACTCATTTCAAATGCTCACTTGCAAATGGAGAGCATGCAAATCTAAGAATGATTATGGCACAAACTCAGTCTTGCTAAAGATGAATAGAAAAACATATATCTAATTGAATAGATTGAAGTTGAACTAAAAAATAGATTGATTTTAAAGACAGTGGTGGAAAAATTGTTCTCCAACTCATGATCTGTGGAACAATTTTGTTGTTCTGAGGTGCACAGACTTTGCTAGCCAGTATGTGGAACTGTCATTTGCTGGAAGATGCTCTGGTGACTGAAACACTCAAAACAATGTAGTCTTCCACTGCCTGTTTGCAATGTAGTGAAGAAACTGTAGTATTTAGTGGTTTCTCGAGAGTGCCAGAGATTGTAGCGTAGGCAGCATAACCTTCTGCTTCTAGATGAGCAGAAGCAGAAGAGACAGAATATTGTGTGAATAGATTAGAATACACAGATGTACTTTCAAAAGACTAGTGGCAGAACCAACTTAAAGATCTAAGCCTTACCTGGTGGGACAATGCTGCCCATGCCTTTTGGGGAGTTACTCCAAGATAGGTTCAGCACATTCATGTATCCCTGCAAACTGTAATGCGATACAGTCTTAACAGCTGGAGAGAAACATCCAGTAGGAGTGACCAAGAGGCAGCTTGCTGTTTAGATATTCATCACTTTCATTATTTACATCTTTTAATGCAATAGATTTGAGTCAGCAGAAACAAAATAAAAAGTTAGTCTGCTGAGTAAAGTATTTCTCTACCCAAAATTCTACACTGAATAGTTCTAATGTGAAAAATTCTGCAGTGGAAAGAGTAAGTCTGTCATAACCTAATGAAAACAAGTAGAATGACATGAACGGCACAGCTGATTCATGATTTGACTCGATTTAGATTTCATGTCATATTTAATTCTAGCAACTGAATTCTCTCCTATCCTCATACCGTTAGTTCCACTTTTAGCCCCACACAGAAGTGTGAAACCGCAGAAGTCGCCTGGTTAACAGTGGTGATATGACAGGGAGGAAAATAGCCTCAGACACTTGTCCAGCAGAGGCTCTGACCAGAAATAAGATATTGAAATTCTGGTATTTTATGGAGAAATAGCTATGTTCAACTCTGTATGGGAGTTCATTATTTTTACTGGAAATTGGACTTAGAGAAATAGGACTAGGAAATAGGCCTAGCACAAACCTTTCCTAAATTTCCTGGACTGTTGTCTGCTATTAGTTTTGCTTATCTACTTCCATAATCAGAACATGTTGGTGCTGTGAAGATTGTTTGGTTTTTTTTAACCATTCCAAAAGACATTCAGTAGTAAGAGGGCTTCCCCTTAAAGGGAGCAGCAGTTTTGGAGAATTTGGGGAATGGGGCAAGGTGGTGAACAAGGGAAGAAATAATGGAAGTTTATAAAGAATACTTGGGTTATCCATTAGGCTACCACAACTTTCTCTGTCATGGGATAACTGCATTGTCCTCCTCTTTGTCTTGACATTCTGTATGGAAACCATTAGATCATATTTGAATAAGTGATTGAGCACCTGGTGAAGGGGTATGACCAGACTTGGGAGCACAGGTGCAAGCAATTCACTTGTGCAACCAGTAGGAGTGGACCCAGGGCCTACCCCTGCCTAACCTCATTTAAGAGCTGGCAACCAAAAGAGAATATCTCTAATTGGAGATCATTAGCTGTCAGAGTTTTTTAGTGACCCCTTGTCCTTGGAAAGGGTAAGTTATTTCTTCTTTATTACTGTATTGTGATTACTACATTTCTTGAGTGATCTGAAACTGGTTAAAGGCAACTATATTAACTGCCTTCTATTCTTACACGTACTAAGGATATAATCTCTTCTGTCAACTTGAAATTACTTTTGTTTCTCAGAATTTTTATTCCTTAAAATCAGCTTCCTTAGCTTTTTTGGTTATGTGAATGCCAGACCTGCACACGTGTGTACCCTGGCCTTGCTCTGAAGTTCTCTACTTTTCCTCTTCAATCCACAAAAACAGTCTACTTATGAAGCAGCCTTAGGGACTGTGGTAGGAAGAATTTGTTCTGTTTAGTTTCAATGAACTGTGTTATCTTGATACAAGTGGCATAGACCAGCTACACAAACATCCTAGATGAAACACAGCAGAAAGCAAGAGTGGAGCTGAAATGACATTTATTCCATATTGATTCCTAGACAGTCCCCACTGTATGCTTTCTTTTTCCCTTTTAAATATTTCTGAAATATAGGCTGTGGCAAAGTGACAGGTCTTATGTGGACCTAGCCCATCGTATGCCTCTCTGATCATGGTGCAAGTAGCTAGGAAAGAGATAATGCTTTCTTAGGTGAGTGTTCTTATCGCTGGTATAGACCAATAACCTGAATGCTTCTCCTCATCTGCTGCCCTACAACCTTGCTGATAATTTGCAGGGGATGGCAGGAAGCTTTCCCAGCACAACTGATTTGCAACACATGACTTTCTGCTCTTGTGAATGTGTTTTCTGAGGCTATTGAATGCTGACCTCAAAAGATTGAATGCAGCTGCATTTCCTCTTCCAGCAATGGTGTTCCCTAACACAAAAACGGTCCATTATATTGCTTTCTGCCTATTCTTGTATCTTGTAACTGTTACCAAGCCCCTTTCCTTGCCTTCCTGCAAGGATGTAATTGCCATTTTCTAGCAGCATCACGGAGTAAAGTTTAGAGTTCTGTGCTCTGAGTTAATATTAGTAATTTTCCTCAAACCTTTCATTTACCCACTTCTCTCCTTGCTGCTATATTAGATACTTACATAAAAGAAGTATGAAGAGTTTTACAACAAAGCCATTGCTTCAATTTCACAACTTAGCGGTGGTTTTTTTTGTGGTTTTTTTTTTTTTTTTTTTTTTTTTTTTGTGGTTATTTTGATTGAAATTTAAATTACTATTTTGGTCTCTTGTTACTTAAACTCATATGGCCCATATGGCCCTCCATACAGGCCTACAATGGTGTGCAGTCACCTTAATGTTAGCTGGCAACCTAAGGCATGGAAAGAACAGGGAATTGATTTGTAGATGTGTTGGCTTTCCTTTATATTTGGTTGGTATGGAGTTTAAAGGGAGTTGTTCCTCTGATCACCACATAGACACGCTGCTTAGCCTTACTGATGTGAGTAGCTGTGCTAGAAGTGTGAGTCAGGGAAATAATGTGAAATGTGTACGAATGTATTTATGCAAATGGTTTATGGGCCAGAAGTGCTCTGAGAGAGTGGTGTGTTATGGAAACAACCTTCAGCAACGCTTATTTTCTTGACCACAATTGCATTTACTTGAAGCTATTGGTAAAAATAGTTGTTTAAGTGTTTTCTTGGGGGGGAAAAAAAAAAAAAGCTGTTCATATATATATGTGTGTGTGTGTGTGTGTGAACATATACATGTATTTTATGTGTCCTTTCCTGTTCACCTTTCCCTGCTTTGGATTAGATTTAAAAATTAAGAAGTTACTGCAATTAGAATGGTTATGAAAAGACAGACAGGAGTTCATTGCAGTCAGTGGTGAATATGCCTGTCTCCAATCTGGGCACCTTGTTGAGAACTCTTCTTGTTAATACCTCTAACATTTAAGACTTGGAGAAATCTTGTTACTGGCCTTCAGTGAATAAGATGGGAGTGCGTATGCATACATAAAGTCCTTCTACTCACTGCTGCCTCTTTCCTGCCTGTATTTTGCCCTTGTTTATCCTTTTCTTCAGAATTAGGGGGGAGGAGGGGAGGAAAGAAAAAAAACAAAAAACAAACAAACAAAAAAACCTGAAGCCATTTGGAAATTTGTAGTTCTTCCACTCCAAAGGAAAAAGAAAATAAAAAAATAAAGAAGGCTTTGGCTTGCTGTTCCTCCTCCTACCCATTGCTTGAGACTTCCAATTCTGGGAGCTAAACACACAAACATATGTCATACAAAAGTGGCATAAATACCATATGCAAACAGATTCTTCTGTGTGGGTGGCAAGTGCAAATCCCATCTTCTGGCATGCACAAAAACCTGACCCCACCTCTCTAAAAAAATTTGAGAAATAAAAATTGCACCAGTGAGGGTAGAATCAGATAAAATGTCACTCTGCTTTGCATTCTGAGGAGGACTGAGGCATTCTTCTGGAGCAGGTTTTTTGTTTTTGTTTTGTTTTTTTTCTGTTTAATGACCTGAACTCTCGCTGAAGTTCACAGGGTCTGCAAAACTGGTTCAAACCTACACTGTATTTTAATTCCTCTTTCCCTGAACTTATAAACCCTTGTGGTTTCCAAGGGCAATTCAATGTAAAAGGGAAGAACTCTACCTAATGGGAGAGCTTCACTGAATTGGAATGGCAGAGAAAAACAAACAAACAAAAAAAAAGCTGGCATGAGTTTATGGCCTATGTATATGTAGGATTTATACTGACAAGCAGACTTATCCCTGCTGGCATGAATCCCAGAAACCACAGTGGCTGGCAAGCTTGCCCAGAAATGGGTTGCACCAATAGTGTGAAATGCCTGTTCCCCATCTCCTGGGGAGGGCTCAAAACATGATAACTGCTGAGTAATGGGATTTGGCTGAAGAAATTAAAAATGACACTATCCCTTGTGGAATCTCCCAAGGGAAATGGATGGAAGATATTTGTATTAGCAGATTCAAGCTGAGTGTCAAATCATTTCTTAATTTGAAAGTTTTCTCTGCTCATCCTTGCCGTACTTCTGCACTGTTTCTGCATCCTATTTGAGCACTGCTGATCTGGTTTTGCACTGTACATTTTTTTTTTTTTTTTTTAACGGAGTTTCTTCTGTGCAACAAAGACCATAACCTCTACTAACTGACACCCATCTTTCTGGTGTTAGATTCACTGCTTCAGGAAGAATATTAAGCTTAAATATGGAGTTATGCCTCCAGTGAGTTTCAGTGTCATCACTTGTACTTAGCAGAATTTCAAGCAACCTTTTCTGTACTCACTCAGTGTCATACTCCATGGGTTAGATTTACTTAACTGTTCTCACCTCATCTTGTACTAGTCTTCTCCAGCTTTTGATTCACCAGGGAAGTGCTCTCGTGCTACACCAAAGCCCTGACTATACCTTCAGGTGGATCTAAGCTCATCAGTGCCTGTTCAAAAGATGCATTCCCTTGGAGGGGAGGCAGTGCTGGCACTCCTCTCTTCTAGCACCGGGTGTGATTTTTATCAAGCTCTGTCCTTGTCACCATCTTCTCATAAGAGTGCAGTAACTAGACTAGCTCCTAATGCAACAACAACAACAACAAAAAAAAGCAAATGTTGAAGTGCCACTAATCCTTTTCTACGTGAGATGAGGAGAGAACTGCTTAGATGTGTAGGTATGGGTTGCATCAGAAAATTTTGGCTCACTTTTAAGATTTTGGTGAAAGAGAGTTCAACCTCAGTCTCTCACAATTAACCTTTCCTTAGACTGTCCTTACACCACATCCTCAGGTATAATATTTATTTTTCATTAAGTAACACGTTCGTTCCTCTGTGTAGACTTGAGTAAAACAATGGAATTTGTCTTTGTTAGTTTATTTGTTGGTGTTATTTCCAAATTTCAGCTGATACCAAGAAGGTACAAATCTTTCAAAATCTGGACACCTTGGATACCTCCTGATGCCCTTTGTCAAGTATAGCACTGTGCTCCAGCTTTTTTGCTGCTTTCTCTTTCAGACCTACTGCAACTGCTTGCCCTTTCTCCTGCAACAGTGTGAAGCAAATAAGAGTAAAAATGTTTCATGGATAACATTCATCTTTATTTGTGGACTTCAAAGTCAGAGCTGATATGATATTTATTTGTAGAATATTAGAAGATTAAAAGGCAGTGGATGGCTCCAGCAATCCTTTTGCTTTGTTGAGTGAGATTTTGCCATCCAAGATTGCCAAAGGATTAAAAAAAAAAACAAAACAAAACAAAAAAACCCAACAACAAAAAAACTGGCCAGCAGGTCAAGGGAGGCAATCTTCCCCCCACTACAGTTGTGAGACTGCATCTGTGTCCAGTTCTGGGTTCCTTGGTACAAAAAAGACAAGAAAATCCAGTGGAGGATCCCAAAGGTTACAAGAGTCCTGGAGCATTTCCTTGTGAGGAAAGGCTGAGAGATCTGAGACTGTCCAGTCAGGAGAACTCTACGGGGGAAGATCTTAATGTTTATTAATAGCTAATGGGCAGGAGTCAGTTGGATGGGGACAGGTTCTTTTAAATGTGCCCAGTGACACAACAGGCAGTGTGCACAGACTGAAACATGGGAAGTTCAATAAAAACATAGAAAAAATTCTTTACTTTGAAGTTGGCCAAGCACTGAAACAGAATGCCCAGAGAGGCTGTGGTGTCTCCATCTCTGGAGGTAGCCAAAACCCACCTGGATGCTTTCCTATGTAATCTACTGTAGGGAACCTGCTTTAGCAGGGGTTTGAACTAGGGGATCTCTAGAGGTCTGTTCCAACACCTGCAGTTCTATGATTCGATAAGTAGTGAATAAATGGTTGGGGTTATTTTCAGTGATGAGTCAGATAATACCTTTCCAAGAAATAGTATCTATATTCAAAATTGTTTAATTTCACTTTCCCTTTTTCTAATGTATTTATTCTTTTAATTGCTGCTTTGGGATGGTTGTGGGGGTTTTTTGGTGTTGTTTTGTTTTTGTTTTCTTTTTGTAATAGAATTAGTATTTAGCTCCTTATGTGCCTGAAAGAAAACAAATTGTGAGTCTATTCCCATTCAACCAAACTACAGTCAGCTCCCAGTATGTACAGTGTTTGGAAACTTCCTCAAGTTAGGAACCAGTAAGCATGGTTTGAATATGCTAAGCACGTAGAACAAAAGGCATATTTAATGCTTTCTTTTGTTTTCTTGAAGTCAGCAGCGGATTTTCTATTGATCTTGAGCAAATTTAACAAGAATTTAAATGCAATTATTTTAGGTGGTAGGTTATGATCTATAGATCAGGTGACAGGACACCGGCTGAACAATGATTCCACACGTCTTTCTGGTGAGAAAATGCCTCAGAAAAGATGCTGTAAGTCTGAAATAATTGTACGGAGGTTATTTATTTTATGAAAATCCTTCTGTTTGAATCTGGTCTATCAGTGCATTATTGCATCTCCTGGCCCCAGTGAGCAGAGAGGCTGATGCAGCATAGCTCCCTGCTGATCTCTCAGCAATGGCTGATTGACTTTGCAAGGATTTTTCATTTCAAAAAGGCCTGCAATTTCCTGAAAGGACTTGAAAGAATCACATCATCTTATTTCATATTCACATCTCCTTGTATCAGTTATTTTGGGGGGCAGAAGGTGGAATGTGTGTGTGTGAAATTATTTCATAGAAAGAAGTTGGATGTTTTTCATAAAAAGCAACATTCTGACCTTGGTATTATTGTCTGTCTCCCCACCTATATTGAAAGAGGATTTCATAGGGATATAAGAGGCTACTTAAAACCCAAGCACTTTATTTGTATTATTGTGAAGAAGTATCTTTATAGCTAAACTTATATCTACTGTTGAGAATTAGCAAAATAGGAATCAAGTGATTAAGATGTGGATGTTTAGAAGGTAGATGATTGCAGGTATGAGAATGAGTTGTCTACCCGTGTACTTAGCAGGTTCTGGAGAAACTGGCTAGGAAAGAGGGTATTTCTAGCACACAATCTACAGGTTACTTGGCTTGGTTCATTAGAAATTTTTTTCCAGGGAAAAAAAAAAGTAGAGCCCCACACTGTTACAGTCTGTGAAATACCTTGAAGTTCCCAAATAATGACTAATATATTGTACTTTGACATCTTTCTGCAAATAAATTGTGCAAAACTGTGGAAAATGCTGTACACTCTGTAGTGGGTTTGGATACAGAGTTCATGTCCAGCTGTCTTTAAGTCAGAGTTTCCAGAGGGGAATCTGAAACACAAGTAAATGTACATGTGGTTTTCTTTACATGGCAAACTCTGTTTCTATTCATCTTCTGCTCACTCCATTGATTTCTATTCGTTTTTAACTTGTGGTTTTCTCTTTTTTGTGGCTGTGAATTTAAGGATCAGTCAGCTCGATTAAGGCAAACTAAGAGAAAGCTATTTTAGAGGATGTGAGACTCAAATGGAAGGTCTTTGCTCCTACTGTAGGCAGTGATGTCTGCTGAGGGCAGGAATTTAGCTGACTTGCATGTATCAGCTGGAAAAGAAGACAAGAATTGTAACTGTGGAAAGACCTTCTTCCTGTCCCTAATGACTGTTAAAATTGGTACCCGAGGCATCCCTGGAGATGTTTGCACTTGTTAATCAATGCACATGGTGAATCTTTTTACTGATTTGTCTTCCTGGGTGACAAGCAAACTGCCAGTTTGTAGATATATTTTCTTCCTAGATGAACCAATCACTTGACTAGAACTTCTCCTGTTGGATTTTGTCATTCAACCTGATTTTTTTCTGAGCTGAAATAATGGATATGATAAGATTATGAAATATGGTCAGACCTCCATTTCTGTAGATGTAAGTGATGCAGGTAGACTGGACATCAATGTTTCTTGCAGCAAAAGATCTGGAGGGTTGAGCGGTAGGGTTCTGTCCTTATTTGTGGTGCTTGCCATTTCTGGATGCTGTATCCCAGCATTGTAATACCATACAAAACATCTGTTATTTGCAAACCTGACAGTAAATTGATTCCTCATCATCGTAGCAGTAAGGAGATCATGATGTCTGTGTAAAAGAGTTTGGCATAGTGACCAAGGTCAAACAGCAGAAAGTATGTGGGAACAGAGACCCAAGGATTTGCACTGAGGATAGAGTGAAAACTACTGCTCAAATAGAAAAGGGGTGTCAAAATGAATTTGTACTATCAGAGGGTTTGAGAAGCTGCAAGGTGCACTGAGTAGATGAAGCTGTTAACTTTCCTTTCACAAAGTCCTGTGGCAGCAGTGGAGAGAGATGTTGTTAACCAAAGATTTCATAGCAAGAGAAGTTTTTCATGTAACATACAATAATACTTTCCTTTTCTATAGCATCTTTCACTACCGTGTCTTAGCACGCATTGTTATTGGGGTTTAAAGACAGGTAAAATGACCTCTACCTAGTCTGTTACCATCAATTAATATAAGTGATTAGTGCTCCAGTTTCTCTCTCTGACTGAAGCTTTCTGACTTGAATCACAGATAGCAATTGTACATCTTGGTTTTTATGCACACAGACATGTAAACCTATTGTGCTCGGAGACTTTCAGAGTAAGAAATGGTGTTTAAGCTTTTTCCAGACATTGGTGGCAATTGAGGCACATTATGAGTTTAACTTTACAAAACTGGTGGTACAGTCATCATTTTCTATCAGTCTTTTTACTGGCAAAAAAATAGTGATATTAAGAAGTGGAAGCCAGACCATGTATATATTTTCTTAAATTAAGATATATATTGATTGCAACAACAGCTTTCCAGATTGGATGTTTAAATCATCTGAGTGCAGTGAGAATCTAATTCTATTTTTAAGCTTTATTTTACAAATACTCATTAATGAACTTAAATGAGGACTTAAGCTGAAAATTCTTTAGGTAAAGAAAATATCAGGTTAGGTCCTAGCACAATAAAGTACTGCTCTGTGCTGTCCTTACTCCTGGGTAATGGCATGTTATGTTCTGGGGGTCTGATTGTGAGGGTAGAACTTAGCCTTCCAGAGTTCAAAACAAAGTTGGTTATTGATAGCCATTATAATTATTCTGCATATTATTCATATGCTGAAAGTTATATAAGGTATTTTAATAAGCTGGAATCACCTGAACGTAAGGGATATATTTTTGTTTATGGTCTTAAATCTTTATTCATTCACCATCAATTCAAATGTGTGGAACATGTGAATGTTGGTACCATTTGTGTCCATGACAAAGTTCACTCACATCACTTGGTAGCATCAGGATTGCAGAGGAATTAGTGGATGGGATGCACTCTAAGCCCTCCAGTAGTCATTAGCAGCAGGATGGAAGCTGCTTTAATCCTGGCCAGTAATTCATCCACGCTTCTCAAAATGCTCCAGGTCTGCTCCAGCTCTGCCTTCCCCGTGTGCCAGATCTGAAGAGCTGCAAATATTCTCCAAAGTGAGCAGGTAGGGGAGCAGATGGTGCACTGGCCTCAATACAGTATCCTAGAACCCCAGATAACAGCCACAGCAAAAGAATGTCTGATCTGAGAGAAATTAATCGGCCAGTAATTCTTTCTAGAGAAAGGCCAACTGAATATTAATTGGAATCAATGGCAATTACTGTGCTAGGAAGAAACAAATTAAAATTAAATCAATTAAAGGTAATGCCTTGTAGGAAGGACGATGATGTTTAATTTAAATTGTTTTAAAGGGTATTTCACACTCTTAAGTTGTTATTTCCATTAAGACATTTCAAACATTTTGCATTTAAAAATTGAATTTTCTCCTCAAAGGCAGAGAGAAAAAGGAAGCATTTCATTCTCAAAAATAGGTCATGAGTTACACAGGTACCACTTCATCCTAGAATTTTTTGCAAGTTTAAAAAAGCTAATTAGCTTTGTTGGGTTGAGATGAGTGAGAAGGATGTGTGAATTGTGAATGACAAAGGCTTTTTTAAAAACAATTCTTTATATTCTAGATTTCCTTGATTTTATTTTTTTACTATAATTATTATTTTTCTTAATCTGGCAATCCAAGAAAACAGTTGTATTATATAAGCAAGCCTTTCATATGTGTTTATCATTAAATATTTTATTTGATTGAGCTTCTAAATATAGAAACCTGGAATATTAATAGACAAAAAATAGGCAGCAAGAAGTAACTAAACTTCTTGTAAGGCTTGTGCTATGCCCTGAAAAAGAAGCATTTCTTATAACTGGTGATGGGTATAACCAGCTCCAGTCTGATTTTTTTTTTATTTTATTTTATTTTATTTTTTAAACGTGAATAAAATAAGATTTTCAAAATGTGTTAACTACTGCCATCCCATGGTTCCTTTGCAGAGATTTTTAATACTGACTACATAAGCAATATAGCATACTCCATATAGTGCATCTGCATTTGTATTATGTTCTCCTTTCTTGAGACCTCTGATCATACAGATTGAATAGTAGGTTTTGTAGCAGCAATTTCAAAGAGAATGTTTCCCAAATGGTGAGGGATGCATTTTGTGTGATATTCCTTGTTCTTTCTATTCTAATGACAAGCCCTTGCCCTCATTCATTGAGGAGCTATAAATCCAGCCTTCCATTCTGTTGCACATGATTTTCAGAAAAGGTGTATTTTTCCCCTCTAACGTACGTGTGTATACCAGTACTACATTTTCTACCCTCTGTAATTAGGATGAGAACATTATTTCTAATAACCTATAAAGGGCGCCTTAGCGTAAAAGTACTGCCTGCAGATGTGTGACATTGCTTGAAGTTCTGCTGGGGAAGGGAGGGAGAAGGCTCCCAGCAGAAGCTGGCCTGGTTATGAGACCAGGATGGGCAGCATTCAGCCTTCAATAAGGTGAATGTGGCTGATTGGAGGGCATCTCATGCAACCCGGGGCTTTGGATATAGCGTTTCATGAAAAGGTTGGAAATTGCTGTTCTGAGGCATATCAAGTGCATCTTAATCAGATATTTTTACCTCAGCCCATAAATCTTCAGCAAAGCAGAGCAATAATATCCCATGGAAAAAAAAAAAAAAATAAAGCAACAGTGATTGTAGATGCTCTTTGTCTGAAGCTTTGCATATTCTCTGAAGGATGCACATTTTGTGTCAGGCCATCTGCTTGGGGGATCTCAATAGCTCAAACTGCTTCATGGCTTAAATTACTTGAAGTTATTATTTACAATTTTGTAACTGCCTTGATGTCAGTGCAACACTGCAGAGATTTGATGTGTCTTTCTAGAGATCGCTGTGTTTCTGAAGTTTCCTTCCTTTGCTGGCACCTTCTCTATGGAATATATCCTCTTGAGTGAGTGTCTTTCCTTGAAACACAGGCAGTCTTAATCCAAGGACATCAGTGGGGCCAAGGGAGCCCTACACAATCTCAACCAAGAGTTGCTTTACCTAATGCAGGCAAACTGGCATTTCGGCTATTTAATCACTTTCAAGATACAGACTGTGCAGATTAGCACTCCATAATTAATTGTTTATATCAGTGCAGCAGCACTGTATTAGTTTTGGCTGCATTCAGGAAAAAGGTTTTCTTTTTTTCTCTGCAGGGAGAAATTCAGCTTATCAAATGTTTTTCACCTTCTTCCTTTTATGATCTTTAAATATATATTACTTTTTCATTTACTTTCCACGCGAATTTTCCATCCAGCTCTCCTAACGTGTAATAAAATTGGCTCCAAAATTTTGAAGGCAGTTATGTTTTCCTTATTCATGAAGTAGAAATAGCTTTGATGCAGTTGGAAAAGTGACTCCTAATTCAATTATGTTTCAAATTGAACACTCATGTAAACAACTGGAATTTAGAGAAAGATTTTTTTTTTCTGGAGCTCAGGGCAGACTCTTTTCTGTTGCAATCTGTGAGAGCTCCACTGAGTTCTCCTATAGTAGTCAAAGATCTGATCTTTTTCTAACATGTAGTTAGTGGTTTTCCTTTCACTGAAGCTAGGGGGATTCAAGGATGTAGGTGCCTAAACTTCATTGTTACTGCTGATTTAAGCATTGCTTAAATACAAGCATAGTACGCTATCAAGTCTGAATGAAAATCAGTGACCTTTCTTTTAATAGGCTTCACAAGGTGTTTATCAAACCCTCTCAGTAACCATCAATTAGATAAGCCATTTCGCAGAATAATCGGTCGTAAAACTTATTGCTGTGAGTACTGAAAGTTTCCTCACACCTTTGGTACAACACTTGCGGTAGTTTTGAATGGGTTTTGCATTTACTGCATGTAAGAAAAGTGATGTTTACTGCCTGTGCAAGCCTCCAGAGAAGCATTTTGTGCAGCTCTAATTCAAACTAGACCAGCTGGGCAGATAAATCATCATGTAAAAATACATCATTGCTATTAGAATTTTCTTGAGAAATGAACAGAGCTGGGTATGCTTCCCTTCCCGTGCTTCTCCTAAAAATGCTGAATTTACTATAATTAGTTTTGTTCTCTACAGAAATCTTCATTTAATGGTAATACTATTAAACAAGTGAAATACAAATTACAAGTGACATTTATATGATCATAATCACTCCTTCCTGGCTGCCAGGATGGTTTTTTCAGAGAAGAACCTGCATTTTTGCAGATGGCATGAAAAAAAATGAGGCTTGCAGAACACACCATTATTCCTGCGAGGCCGTCAGTTCATTAGTTGAAGCAGCCAAGTCTTGACGAGCTGCAACTGATCAGCAAATGGGAAATGAGCAGGAGTATAAATTCCCAGCAAACCAAATCATTAACATTTGCTGCCTGCATCCTGGAAACACAGTAAATCAAAAGTGTCATGATATATCAAGACAAAATATCATTACTAATTGGGATTAATTTGCTGCTGTGGGATTGATGACCTTTGCTGAAAGAAAATAAAATTGCTCGTTAACTCTTGTTACTTAAGTTCTTCTTTATCTTTTTCTTTGAGGGTGCAGTAAGATTTCAGGAGACAAACGTTTCCATGTGCCGTGCTTTCTGAACTTGCACTCTACGTGGTCAGACACTTTCATTTTAAAAGTAACATTATGCATGTGGAGAAGACTGTTAGATTAAAAGAGGAGAAAACTTTATGCAAGGTTAAATTCACATTACTCTTTCTTTTTTCCAGTTGTGGAATGGAGTAGAATCCACTGTCATCTTCATTGAGCATTCTTAATATTTCCCAGAATGCTCAATGATATTTCCAAAAGTGCTCTCCTCTGTAAGCATGTTTCAGCTGCAAGCCAGCCCCCTGGTATCTTCTGAGCAACTGGTGCTCTGCTCAGGGCACCCGAAGTGCTGGGAGCAGCTGAACCCACTGCGATTTTCAGCTTTCTACCAAAAAGGGACCTGGGGAAGCATTTGTTGGCAAATGCATTGTGCGTGCCTTGAGGGCAGTGTAAGGGGGAAGAAACTCCAATTAGCAATATTTCGCTATATATTTCACAACACAGCCATGTGAGATATGACTGGGGATAATTAGCTGTTTTAGACAAGGCAGGCAGTAAGTATTGAGGACAAACTGAGCATTGGAGGGGAAAACAGAATTAGACCATGTTGATAGAAGCTGAACTATCCTTTTCAGGGAAAATAATATGCTTTCTCATGTGGCTGGGCAAGAGTGTTTTAGCTGCGTGGGGGACAAGGTGTTAGGCTGACCAATATGTATCAGTTGTATAGGAGCGTGACTTGTGTTAGAAATGTACCTAACCCAACTGACTTCCCTTCTTTTACATGTTCCACTCCTATTTATGATAAGAAAGTGGGGAAAGGAGAGGAAGAAAACTGTGTAAAGAAATGGAAAAATGGAATGGCGTACCTGGGTCAGGAATTCTCCACTCCCATCAACCACTATCAGTGCATCTGTTTTCCTATAGTACTCAGCATACCTGCTGAGTAGCACTAAACAATTGCCCCAAGCTTGCCTTTCTCACATCCCACTTTCCATCCTTGTGCTTTTACAACTACCTCAGGTGTGGTCCCTAAAATTTTTATTTTGATGGTCCTTTCTGAGAAGATAGCACGTAGTTAAGCTGGCAAAATATTCCTATTGCTCTTAACACACTATTAGGCATTCTCGTGCCTGTTTCAATGCAAAGTCACTATATACTTGAATACTTGCCTGCTGATGACTTGCTCCCCAGGTCTGCCTTAACGTGTCCCTAAGCCCTCACTGAATTATAGCTAAGCATCTATTAATCTGCCAGGTTTATACATGTTCTTTGTTAATTTCTGATGTTTGCCTCTTTATAAAGATTTCTTGACTTTCCTGCAGACTTGACTAAATCACTGTCTCTGTAAATACAGCCCGTGAAGTTATTATGGAGCTCCATGACTGATGGAAGTAGACAATAGTACACTTACAGCATGCTTGTCATGTGATCTAGGTTTCTAATCTTCTCTCTCCTTTTTTATGTCTCATAAGTTTTAGGAATACAAGAGGTTTTTACCATTTTCTTTCACTCCTGGTCTGGAGTCATTACCTTGTGTTTGTTCTCTTTTTTTTCTCAGGAAGAGTTTTTTGTTTTTTGTTTTTTTTTTTTTTCTCCTGTTTATAAGCAGCTGTTCTGCCTCCATCCCTGTTTTTTGGTTGTTATTTTTATCGTTTGTTTGTTCGCAGTGTTTCTTGGCAAATAGGGGAGAAAGTGTATGTATGCAGATATCAAATATGTGCACAAATTGTGCTGTCTCGAGGTTCTTGCTCCGTTATGAGGCAATATAACAGTTGGAGTACTGCAGTCAATGTTAGTAGAACACTGATACTAACACTAAAAAAAGAAGGGGGCAGTGGTCTATAAATAATTAAGGGAGAGGGGGAAAATCGTTTGTTCTCTACTTAATGCTGTATGTGAGCTCATGTTTCAGTTTGAGACATGTTACAGCCAAAACTGCTAGGCCAAGGTCAGTCTGAATTCTGCACAGAGCTCTCTTTGAAATAACATTCTTGTTCAGAGCTCAGGGCGAAGCACAGATTTGGTGTAAAACTAATGCCATATCTTGTGGAGTTTGTGTTAGCTAATGCTTGTCTAAGCTTTGTATCGCAGTTCTGCAGATCCATGTTATATCCTCGCTTTGGTATTTTTACAGTGGTGTATGCAAGGAATGTCAGGCTGGGTAAGACTGCTTCTATGGCAGAAGTCAGACTGGACCAGTACATAGGCTTCTTGAAAATACTGTGAAGGGGGAATACTGGATAGTAATGGAAAGACATGAAGAATACCAGAAGATACTGTGACAATCTGAGGCCACTTACAGCACTTACTAGTTCTGCCTTCAAAGATTATAAGATCTTGGACTGAAGTGGGATCTTTATAAGGAATTCCTGAGATGAAGAAAGACATGTTTGCATCAGCAATGTCTTTAGCTAAAGAAAAATTTGAAGAAATAAACCCACAGACTTAAGAAATGGCAGGAATGGGGGAGAGAGGGTGGAGGGAAGAGACGTGCTTTAATGTCTTTGCATATTTGACTTGGATGCGAGGGATAAGTTGGGTTTGATGAGTGTTAAGATAGCATATTGCTCTTCAAAATAGAAGTTGAATACTAAGAAACTGTGCTTCTATCAATGACTAAATGAAAACAAAACAAATGGAAAAAAAAAAAAAAAAAAAAAAAAACTCTCATTATGATGTACTGCACTGTCCTAACAGACCGGATCTTGGGGCTTGCTTGTTAATGTTTGTGTAGGATAGCTTCAGATGCATGATAAAATACTAGCTTGTCTATTGAGCTCAAGCTGGCTTTATTAATGCCAGCACAATGTGCAGTATCCTATTATTTTAAAAGAAAAGTTGTTTCAATTCAGTAACATAATTCATTGTTCCCAGTACTGAACTTTGGACTTGGTCACCTGAAGCATACCAGTGTATCAGGATCCATAACAAGGCTTATTTAAAATATGCAGACAAACCCTTGAGTGTGCGCTATTATACTTCTGAATTCATAGTTACAGAGACAGCTATACATGAGGAAGGCAGTTAAGTCACTCCCATTACAGTTTAAGCTGATTGTGCTTCTTTATATGATGCACCGATTGCTACAGCGAACAATTTATGCTGTGGTTGTGACTTGCAGACTTCTCCCCACATCACTTAAAACACATACATATATGTGTATGTATATTACTTTAGTATTATAGTAATCATAATATAATATTAGTAGGTTATCTAAAATCCCTGTCTGTCATGGATTTTGTTTTCCTTTTGAACCAAGCATAGCTATTGATACAAATAATTACTTTTTCAGTGGACTTCTGCCTTATTGAACAAAACAGATGACAGCAGCTAAAAGCTGCTTCAGGTAGGGAAGGCTTCTGGTACTTCTGTTTGTCTGCTCTCACTTTGCAATACTTCAACTTTAAGCAGCTATCAGTGAAAAAGAATATCGTTCCCTCACTACTTTTAGAAACTGAATCTCAGGACAAACTTATATTTCATGAATTGCTAAAAATGGATCTGGACAGTGATCATTTGTAGTGTTCCTTGCAGGTGCCTGGCCAGTGTTAATCGGGGATATCGGCCAGAGAGTTATGCTGTGTGAAAGTGGGGAGTTACATGGTGAACTTGCAACAGGCTTTCAGCCCGCCTAGGAAATGTCTGTTCATATTTTTGTAAGCAAAGAGAAACTCTGCACATTGTGAGTTCTGCTTTTACAGGAAAGATCTTTGAATAAAGGGATCCACCTGAATAAATTGAAAAGGGAAAAGCAAAAATGAAAATGCAAGTCTTCACGAGAGCATAACATGAACTGAAAGATGGGGAAAAGTGTTTTTCCTAATTATTTATGTCCTGCAGGAAGATACACTGCAGGTTGTTAAAAACAAAGTGAATAATTCTATCAAGAAAATAGGAAGATCTTTGCCCGTTTAACAAAGATGGCAGTAGAAGAAAATATAGAATGGGAACTTGCAGAAATTACTATGTTTTGCATGCATTATGGTATGGCCAGATGCTTTCTGTATGCAGGCAGGGAGGAGCCTCCTAGAAACAGTGATCTCACACTATGGGCTTGGCAGTAGAACTGTGTACGACTATGTGGTTTGCCATGGTAAAGATTCATTGGTGCTGTATCCAGCAAACATCTCGTACTCTACAGAAGGGGAGAAGTCTGTCTGTAACACAAGGCAGAGGAAGCCATACGAAACTTCCTGTCCACTACAGTAAGTACAGTACAGAGTTTCCCAACCTCCTTAGTGATGATGGAATAACTGAGTGTACAGAAAAGACTCTGACAAAAATTATGTTCACTGAGCAGTTAGTATAAAATCCTTTTGATTTTTCTTCTTTTTTTTTTTTTTTTTTTTTTTTCCTAGAAAATCTCAAGAGTGAGGAAGAATCAACTCTTCTGCCTAATATTTTTCTTAGATTTTTGTGTAGACAAAGGAGAACTTGCTTGTTAGGTCTTGCCCTGTTCTCAGTTACTGGGTTACTGAAAGGCAGGATTCACCTGGTGTTTTGCACCTCCTACTGACACCAAAAATACTCCAGTGTCTTTCCATCAACTCTTTCTTCATCAATTCATAGGGCGTATCTTCTATCCTCACATTTAGAGTAGATGAGTACCAGCAAATGAAAGCAGGCTCATGTTCTGGAACTTCCCACTGGTTCCCTATAGCAACATATTCCCTCTATTAGAAAAACAATTTTTGTTATCTTTATGGGTAAACTCAATTTTATGTAAACAGAGACATGAAATTAGGACCAAAATGTCAAATCTTGAGTTGATCTGACCTGATAGTTTTCTGTTATATTTCAGTAACTTTAAGACCTCTTTTTAATATGAGATCACATTGTCACTCTCAGAAACCATATGAAAATCACTAATGTAATTGCTTACTAAAAACACGTGTACTGAGCATTTGTCAGACTAGTCTCCTAAATACAGAGAGCAGCACGTTTTCAGCCAAACAGGAGAGCCTTTCAAAGTTTTCTCTATTAGAAGATATATTTAGATATGGAAGCTCGTATGTATATGTGCATACAGGTGTGTGTGTGTATGTTTATACATTGGTACAGTCAGTTATTATATCACTTTATTTACAATGTATCATTACCTAAAACTTATTTGAAACCCTGATGTTCTCCTCTGAAAATACAAAATTCCTATTCGTTTCTCCATTGCTTTAGGTTAAAAAAAAAAAAAAAAAAAAAAAAAAAAAACCACACACACACACAAAAAAAAAAAAAAAAGAGAAGAGTAGACATTAAAAGGGGGCTACAGACCAAGCACTTTTTTTTTTTTTAATGCAGTATCTTGTTGCAGTGCTTTCAACAGAGTTATTGTTTGTAGTACAAAGAATCGTCAGGAAAATGCAAGACATCTGGTAACACATTTTTGGTAGCACTTTTGTTTTTGCAGCTGTATTTCAATCAGAGCATTTAAACATTGTGATCAAAAGTAAAAATGTTCATTTTCTATAAAGTAATTAGAGGTAATGTTTATATTGTTAGCTACTTAGAGAGTGATCTAACAGGAAAATGCAATTGTAATTACAGGCCTTCAAAATCTGATTTCTAAAGTTTTAGCACTAGGTTGAAGTTGCAGATGTTCTAGAAGTAGAGGGTCTTGAACGACTTTACTGATGTTTAGTCCATAATTTATTAGAATTTCCTGAACTTTAAAAGCTTTCCCTGAAATTTACATTCTCAAATCCTGTTACGCAAGGTCTTTGTCATCAAGTTTCTTCTATGTTCATAGGTAACCATATGTCTAAGCCCTATGCAATTAGGTGCACGTTCATATGTTCTTCAGCACTATTACCTGAAGATCTGACCTTGCTAAAGATTTGTTTGATGGAACAAGTGATAGTTTGGGTATTTAGGCAGTATATACCACTGTTTCTAAAGGGAGAGGGCTTTGTGTGGCATGTTGTTAATGGAGGTTCAGCCTGTGTGCTGTGCCTTGCCCTGCTGAAGCTGTTATTATTTAGGATCTGATGCTACATTTGCTGCCAGCCTTGCCCTTGCTTTGTAAATCTCTTTTCTAACTATCCATTGTGATGATCGCTCGGAGTTTCAGTAACTTTTGTTCACCTAGAAATTGGAGGCTCACAGCCTCCTAAAGTTACAGAAGTTCTAGCATTAGTTTAACTGGATTTCAGTCTTGCTATGTGTCTCTTTAGCTTCTACAAATGAAAACAAACTAGAAAATATGAAAGGAAGATTGGAGATTGGACTAGCTATCTGTCTGCTGCAAAATATGAACATTGTTATGGCAGATGTACATTTTGAAATGTACAGCTACTTGAAATGTCTCTACAAGTGATTTAACCCTTTTACTGGTATAATTCAGTCACTGCAAAATTTGCTTATGCAATTACTTTGCATTCATGTATAATACCTTGTTTTTCAGTTCATTGTTGTCACTGATATCTCTAAGCAAAAATGGAAATGTTCATTTTGTGATAGCATTACATTAATATCAATCCTGGAAAAGAAAAATATATTAACTTTGTAAGGGTTTATCCTGCTCTTCAGAAATTGCAGTGTAGTTCCATCCTTTTGTCTCTTTTGTTCTGTATTATCCTCACATCGGGTAATAAGAACTAAAATTATTGTTATGGCCTTCAAATGGGGCATAATTTGATTCACTATAGAAACTAGTAAATGACAATTTTATCCACCATTTGTGATATTCATATTACATTTTTGCCAACCATAGATCATTTGAGGGACAAATTGCTTCTGCAAATATATTTAACAATGGGTAACATAAACAAGAATGTACTGATCTGACTCTTCCAGATACAATGTTTGATCATTCTATCAAATATACAGCATGCATTTTAAAGAGGGCAGAGTCTACAGAATTGCTTTTGCAACAATATTTAGTGAACTTTCATTCAAGTTTAGCTCATGATAGCTATCAAGAATGAAATTATTATCCAGGTTTTGATATTAAAGTTTCTATTCTCAACTGCTATACTAGCTTCACTGAAATAGAACATTTGAAAGAGTAACTGTTTGGAGGAGAGCCTGTAGGTAAGAACAAAACTGAGAGGGAGGGGGAGAATTTGCCTGTATTCACCATTTGTAGCTGCCAGAGAAGAGAGTCACTTTTAAACATTCCATCATGAAGGCAAGATGCCATGAGAAAGGGGATAGACATCCAGGAGAGGAAAAAATAAATAATTATGACCAATCTCTGTAGGAAAAAGTCATTTAAAAAAAAAAAAAAAAAAAAAAAAAAAGTTCTTATTTGTTAGGCTTTCATGAGGACTGGAGTACTTCTTATTGAGCATGTTAATTTTTCATTATCACTATATGTGTAGCTCTGTGGTACTGAGAGAAGAGTATATTTTGCATGGATTTCTGAGCAAAGGAGAGAATGATGTCACTATTTGTAAATGTGATGGTTATGATCTGGTTTCAATGTCATGGCATTAGCAATGAAATCCTAAAGGGAAAAAAGGTGATTTGGGAAGCTCTTCAACAAGTGGCCAGCTCTAGTCAATGATATTGTGCTGGTTGTCCTTCAGTTCCAGACATTTCTATCTGATGTGAATAAATGTTCCTCTGTTCCCAAGGCTCCAGCATACTAGGCTGTTAGTTACTTATAAATATCTTCTAAATTTCCCTCGGTAAATGCTATTGATCCAGCATGAGAAGTGCTGCTCCTTCCCAATATTATTTATTTATCAACAGCTTCCTCATTATAGGGAACCAGTATTCCTTTCATATCCCAATAATCACATTTGTAAGGTGATTTCTTTATCTTCTGTGTTTTCTATAAGTGTTTTAAAATATTGACTTCGTCTATCAATTTTGGTCGTTGGCTTGACTCAACCTACTGAAGAATACAACTAATGCCAAGCCATGTGTCTGTGTTATGGCCAAGTCTCTACACATAATGTCAGTGCTGTCTCAATTTTCAGCATGTTGTCATTTTCTTTTTTTCAATGAAAAATATACAAGGAATCCTAATAGGGCCTATGCAGAACAGCTATCATCCATGGACTTGAGTTTAACTGATAATTGCAATGAAATTTGAACATTTTAGATAGATCTGTGTTGCTATGAATTTAAAACTTGTATTTAGCTCCTATAATTCCCTGAGCTCAGATTTTCTAATGAACTAACACTTAATGTAAGGATAAATTCTCATCACAAAGCACAGCTCATAACAGTTTAAGTTCAGTTTATGGTCTGTTGATCGGCTAAGGCTGAGTTAATTGAAAGTAATTATAAATAGACTATTTGCAAACCGTGAAAAAGAAAATCAGAGTGAAAAATTAAGCCTCCACGGTACAATTCAGTGAGTCTTACGATTGGAGAAAAGAAGCTGTAATACAAACATAATTCCTCAGCTACAGTGTTCTTCCTACTATTATTATTTGAAAAATAAATGCAAATAAATAGGGCACTTTCTACTGATCAGCAGGTCCTGGTGCCACTGAATTCCTCTAGAGTAAATAATTTTCTTCTTTCTTAGACTTAACACTGAGTGGGATACTTTATTCTGCACCCAGCTAACCCTGGAGAAGAAACCACAAATCTTATGACATATACTTGTTTCGATGAGATTGGATTAATATTACTTTGGACTCCTCATTTATTTATATGTTTCTGAAATTGAGTATTCAAATGGCAGAGTCGGTTTTACTTAGGAAAGGTAATAAGCACACATCACAGGGCAAACAAATTGGCTTAATCTTGGAGATGTTCATCCACTGCAGACAAAATAAAAATAAATTGGATGATATCAGTATGGGATGAACCCAGTAGCATGAATGTCTACCCAGACTACAAAACTTACTTCAGAAAATAAGTTGTATATATACACTTAAACTTTAAAAAATGTTGTGTAATTACCTCTCCATTTTTCGGTTTGTTGACTTCTCTATCAGAAAATCAACATGAACTTTCGTGACTTCTTGGAGATGCTTGTCTTGCTACTTTCTTCAAAAGTCAGTGTAAATAGAGAGAAATCTTACTAACGCTGACCAGCTACCCAGATTTCCATAGCACTGCACAGTGTCATCCTTTTCCTACAACAAGAATACCTTCCAGATTCATCTATTTGCCTTGGTATCACACAGACCCCAAAACATTGGCTCAATCCTATGGCTCTTCCCAGAAACATTTTTACTTCTGACATATGGCTTTTTTTTTTTTTTTTAATTTTTTTTCTTTAATCCTATGTGGAGACAGCACTGGATGATCCTTGTGGATTGAACTTAGAGCACTCTGTTCTATAAGTGAGTGCTGTAAGAACAGTATACAAACCCAGGAGCATGTCTAAACTGCTATTCCCAGTCTTTGGAAGTTTTCCCTTTGTGAGCTGCTTCTTGCCATCTTTTCTCCTCTCTGTCTTTGTATACAAACAAGTACTAACTCCTCAGAAAGAGAATTTCCAACTTTATAGACCGTAACCAAAACATTGCTGTGTAAATAAGTTATATGAATAGTTTCAGAATTGAATTTCTTCTTCATCTCCTTTCCTTCTCACAGAACAGTGCTGTATAAGTAGAGGCCCTGTGTCAACTCATCATAAACTGACTTCTCAGAAACACAGCCAAAACTAGAGAAAAGCTTAGTTTTGCTTGGTCCTATTAACTTGAGAGGTCTTACTAGTGAACAGTGCTCCCAGGAAAACACAACTTACTCCAAATTTAAAACTATAGATTCTTATCTGGGTCTGTGAGAATATTTGTATCAGTAAAAACAAAAATTTTTTGAAAAGTCTCCTATAAGTGATAATTTCGTCAATAAATTTACCTTTATGGAGTAGCTGTTGTAAGTTGTACCCTGCTTACTGGTGGAATTTAGTCATTTGTTTTGCTAAAACTAAACTGCTTTTTTTCTTCTTCTGGAAAATAATTACGGCAATTTTCTCTTTGGCGAAGTTTCCATGAGCATTTGAAGCTCAGATGAATGGAAAGCTTATACCTATCAATGTTTGTAATTGTAACGTAACATGGTTGAGTGTTGCATGGAGAGCTGATGGAAAATTATTTTTGGACAAAAAAAAAGTGACTTGCTGCAAAATGTTTCATTTTACCTTTTATTTTTATTTTTTTGTTATTTTTTTTTTAGTTGGGGGGAGGGCATTAATATTTCAGATCACTTTAACATTGTAGTTCACACAGATTTAACACATAGCCATGGTTTGGGTAACTTGTTCTGGGACACTTGTGCTGCTTGCCAGTTCACCTCCTTGATGACCTATCAAACTCTGCTCTTCAGCTAACTATTGATATGTCTGAGTGACTGTGAGGAATGTGCATGCATCCCTGTTAGCATGTTACTGTGTACTTGGTTGAGGCTGACAAGACACTCAACTTGGTTGAGTGTCTGAGCACACTGACGCAGAATCCAAGCATGAAAGAAATAAACTGAAAGAAGAGGAAAAGCTATCTGGTAGGGCTGACTCAGTCATTTAGGCTAAGGATTATCTGAACCCCAGTCATTACTGTTGGACACTTGAAAAATGCAGTTTAACAGTTGTCTAGTTCGAAAGGAGACACCATTCAGTTCCAGCCCACAAATGTTCAATCAGCATTTTGGTACTACTTTGTTTATTTGTTCCCAAGTTCTAGTTCAGAAAAACATATTTGAGCGTTTTTCTCAATTGAGGGGAAAAAAAAAAAAATACCAGCATGTTAAAAAATACCGTAATGCAAAAAATTCTTGGTTTCATCAAATTCTAGGTTTATATAGACATGTGAGATACATAGTTGTATAAGATAACTGGATTCCTTTGACATTAGCTCACATCACCAAAATATACACAACAAAATGGGCTCATTATTGTTATGAGAACTAAATGAGGACTTTATAATAGTTCACTTTTAGGTAATGTATGTTTAGGTATGTAGTGAAGTACATAAGAGGCATATTATACCATCTAGAAATTTAAAATGTGAGTTTAAGGCATCAATCTGCAAATAAAGCCATCTAATAGCAGGTAAATGAGAAAGGTGATAAGCGAGTCATGATTCATGGCGCGAGCCTCCTGCATTATGAATGATCAATGAACATTATCATCAGAACAATGGCATGCTCTTACAATTATGGTACATTATAAATGCAAATATGATGCGCCATAATATTGCTTTGTATGCTATGAAATACAAAAGGCGCATTTAAATAATAATGTTAAGGTTGTGATTCAAATTGACAAAACCTTGAATAGTCTGCTAAGCTGACATGATTTCATTCTTAACCTTTTCACGACTGTCAGAAAAGAAATGGGTTTGGAGAATGTGTTTATGAAACATCAGGATTTGCTGATGATATTGGAAATGTGTGTTTGTTCTTAGCAGATGGGAGGCCAAAGCAAATAGATGTAATTTCTTCTCCCCTATTTTGAGGTCATCTTATTGATTTTGCAGTTGCTTCTGTGTAGCTGAGAGAAGTGAGCCAAGTTATACTGCAGCTGATTGGGGTAGGAGGAGGAAAGAGACTGCAAGAATTACAGTGCAGTAACCAAACTAACAGAAATGACAGCTGACACCAAAAATTACTTTGTTCATCTAGTGAATTTTTCTCTGTTTAATTCTTCATTCCAGGGCAGACATTGTACTATTTGAAAAAGATTAAGCGATGATTAAGTGATATTTAAGTAGCTAGTACATCACTTACTCAAAGCATGCAGTACTATGTAGCAGTTTGTATGTTCTAATTCATCTGGTTCTGCCATGCTCCAGTGGGAAGGCAGTAGGCCTGCAGTTTTCATGTTACTTTTGTGAAAAGGTATTGTACGTTTCTAGTACAGCTAGAGTAAACAGAATGGGGAAGGGGATGCAGTTGGCAGTATGGAGGCCAGCTGTATTGCATTCCTTTTGGTTAAGGGTCATGAGGGAGTATGGAAAACTCTGTAGATGAAATCTTGGTATCACTTAAGTCAGTGGCAAGGTTGATTTTAATGGAATCAGGAGTTCAGCTCAATGATCACTCCTGAGTGGTACTGTCATATCATACAATGGCTTGAAAGAGAGCTCAAAGATTATCTAGTTCCTACCCCCTTGCTGCAGGCAGGTTTGCCAACCACTAAATCAGCACTAGATCAGGCTGTCCAGGTCCCCATCCAACCTGGAGTTGCAGTGTAAATTTGCAGATGTTGATAGTGCATTTTTCTTTGCATTCCTGAGGTCACTGTGCATTCCTCTTTCCTTGGTTATTCTTGTATTTTAATACAAAAAATAATATACCATTTAAAGGAAGAAGTACTTACAGTGAGAATGACTTTTTTTTTAATGCACCTCATATGAAGAAGGAGTTTCAGGAACAGGCTGTCATCCAGGAAATCTATGGTCGGCTGCCCTGATTCTGAGTGAGACTAAACTCCTCCTGTGCGGTGCTGCCCAATTCTTGCAGGAATCCAAAAGGATAGAGATTCTTACTTTGGTGGTGCACACTGAAGGGCAGATG
Source organism: Centrocercus urophasianus (assembly GCF_019232065.1). Lineage (NCBI taxonomy): Eukaryota > Metazoa > Chordata > Aves > Galliformes > Phasianidae > Centrocercus > Centrocercus urophasianus. The sequence goes on along the minus strand of NW_024884789.1, from coordinate 10,304,317 downwards.
CGTGGGCAGGCTGGAACAAAATAGGAATAGAAGCAAAAATAGCAAAGGAAACTATGCACAAAGGAACTCAATTTTCTTTACATTTTTGAAAAAGATTGTACGATGGTATTAATTTCAGATAAAGAGCAAATACTGAAGAAAGAAAAATGTGGTAGAATATGGTCAGCTTTTTAGAAGTTAGGACTAGCTGGAAGTTTTGCTTTCTCTCAGACACGAGGTGATCTCTCACTGCTGATTGGTAGCAGATAGGTGTGCGTGTGCCCATACTGCTTCTGATTACTTCTCTAGCATAGTGGCTGAGCTGTAGGCCATGCTCTGTTCAATCTCTGTTCTTTTTTTTTCCTTTTTCTTTTCTTTTTTTCTTGTCAACACCTGTTTCTCTCTACCCTCTCTTACCTTCAAAAATGAAAATTTTTATATAAAAAGTAGAAGGTAGGGAAGACTGAATTCAATCAACTCAGTAATTCCCAGTAGCAATAAAACATTTTGCGATTGTTCTCTCTCTGATACGTACTTCTCACTTAAAGATTTTTTCCTGGAAGCTTGCTTATTCTTAATAAAGGAGGGAAGGAGGCTTGCAGAATGTTCCCCTTCACACCTGCTAATTTTCAGTGGCCTTCAGGGCCTGAGCTGTATGCAGCTCCCTGGACTCATAAGGAAAGGTCATCTATGAAATCACAAGGATCAAAGAGATGGGGCTTACAGATGCATTATCGAAGCGTAAGCTGTAAGAGGTGTACTTTCACTCCTGTGATTTTGTAGCTTGTGGCCAAAAGTCCCATATTTCTGTAACTCTGGTGAAACCCACCTGGTAGAGCCAGGGCATCTCACCAAACCAAGTTCTTCTAGATACTGGCAGATTATGTATTTTTTATTTCAGTTTTGAAAGCAATTGTGCTGTGTTTTTTATATGGTGTGATCCTTGCTACCTTTCTACAGAAAGAGTTTATATGGTAGCACTCTTTGTCCCTTTGTCTTAATGAACAGGCACCAGAAAGGAAGAATATTATATCATCAGGTTTTTGTAATAAATCCATAGCCAGTAAGGAAATGTGATGGCTGAAACTAACATGTGCATCCTGGGATCCTTGCTTTTAGGATGCAGCTTCTTGGGTTCTTTCAAATGCAAACTTGCACCAACAATTCTAAGTTGCTTTTAATTTCCTCAGACAGAGCAGTACATCAAACAAGTCTTCCTCCTCTCACCTATCACAGAGGATCAGATATTGCTGATATTCATAGTGCTGAGGTCAGAAGGTACCTGAGAAAGATAAAAGGGCACTCCCTCAGTGTCAAATAATATGAGGAAGAAAAAAAATTAACCACTTTAAGATCCATTTAATAGGAGTAATGCTGCAGTTCCACAAGAACCTGTGATTCAGATCATATATCTATTATGCTATTCTATACATCATTCACAAAATGTGCATCATGATTCATTCCTTTTCTTACAGTGAGATTTATGAGAGAATATGAAATAAATGCATTTTTAATAGGGCCTGATAGCAGGAACATCGTCTCTTCAGGAGAGGCTGGAGTACCAAAATAAACCTCTGCTACCTGTGTGTTAATTAAACTGGCTTACCTCTGTACTCTCTTATTCCCTTCTACCTCTTACACTGATAATTGTCTGCTGGGAGTTGAAAATGAAATTGGAAACTAGCGAATGTTGGGAATTATAGGAGAAGAAATCAAGTGTTCGTACATATTGAAGTGCCATCTTCATGTAATTTTGTATGGTTTCATGATTTTTTTTCTTCCTTTTCTTGGTGTTATGCAGTACAATGAGCCAGGTTCCTGGTATTCTGGGTTCTGCTACAGTCAACCAGATTTTCAGCCCATAGAGGCTTGGGAAGCAATATAAACCTAACCTAGAAGTATTTAAAATATGTATATCTTTTCTTAGCCTATACATTTCTCTGTTACTTATTGCTACCTAAGCTCCACATTGTGAGCTTCTACACAAAATATGTTCCCTTTTTGTCTTCGGGAGTCACTGTTCTAAAGGTCACAGTTTTTGAATGTGCAAGATTGATCTAAAAGTAACAAATTGTACCCCCAGCTATATATACACCCAAGGTTATTGTGTAAGAAATCTAGGTCTCTAAACCTCAGAATGAGCCTAAAGTATTTTTGTTTATGATTCTGCATCCCCACATGTGTGACACTTGTTTAAACTGAGATAAATTTCAAGTCATTAATCCATAGTCATTCAATAGCAGAGGAGCAAGTGACTCTTGTTCCATGGCATCGCTATCCATCAGATGCAAGGATTGTATCTAAACAGCCATAATTTTGTATAGTAGAACTCAAGTCAATAAAAGAAAAAAAAGGGAATTATTTGAGTCTCTCTGACTCTGAAAACCAACTGTCGTTGCTATGTATCTAAAAACACAGAAGTATTATCTGCTGACAGTATTCTATCCATTATTGCTGTGTCTTCATTATTTCGACTAGCCATCTGCGTTACTCAGATTGCTATATGCCTGACTCTGATATCACGCACTTTTATTATTACTTTCTCTCAAGGTATTGAGCTTCTAGCAGAAGAATTAAATTATTCCACCATGTGCAATTTGTGTCTTACCCTCCATCCAACATGTAACCGATTTGGTTATTTTGTTGTGTCCTTACTCAGTCCCAAATCTGTATGTTCAGCATCTGATCTAATGTCTGTTCAAACCCATGAAAATCTCTGTGGAGTTAGGATTCACATAACACCCATATAGTGCTAACATATCAGATTGAAGATGTTTCTGAGTAGTAATTACTGGGGAGGAATATCAGTAACTGAAGGCTGGGCGGAAACACCTGGGGATCTCTTGGAGGTACTGGAGCATTCATTATTTACTGTGGGGAAAGTCTGTGCTCCCCAAGAGATAAGCAGCCTTAGATTTCATTGTTTGATCCTGCCTTTGAAATTGTATAGCAGATTTCTGTAAATAGATGAAGTTCTTAATTAAATGAGGAAAAGTATACTGCAGTTGGCACAGTGGCTGCTGCGCTGTTTTGTAAGCCGCTAAATAGAATTGGTTTTATCCTTCCCCATTTTTGATGCCAGCATGTCTCAAGCATTAGCAATTAATTATTATGTCTCAAAAACTGCTGAGGAGGAGAGAGAGAAGATTAGTGGAGGAGGGCAGGTTGGTATCTGGGGGGAGGAGTGACATTGTCATGGACTTGTAGGAGGGCTATGCAGGCCAAATGTTTTCTTAAAATAATTGACAAATGTTTGAGACAAATGGACTATTTTCTGCTTCCCAGGGCTATCGTTTCAAATAGTTGCAGGATGTGGGGGGAAGCTGAATGAGTTTACATGCAATACATGTTTTCGAGGTTTCTCTTAGAGATTCAGGATCTGCAATGCATCTAAAGTAAACAAGCAGTTTTATAGAATGGTTTTGTGGCAAAAAATTCATTTCACCTGTAAGTTCCAGATGAACAGTTTGAAGCACTACTTCACGGTTACTCCCAATTTCTTTCTCAGTGTCGTTTCCGTAGGCCATGGGTTTATGCCACAGTGAGTACAGAAAACATTATTCCATGGCATCAATTTTGCCCGATAGCTAGGATAATGGATTTTACTGTTCCCTTGAAATCCACAGGAACAGCTATGTAAACACTACAACTGTAGGCTGGGAATGAAAGGGCTACCTTTGCAACCTTCTGGGAAGGACTTACAGAGTGAGGTAAACCTTAAAAACTTAAGCAAGAAAGGAGTTCAGCTTGCCCAGTCACTTCACACTCCAACAAGAGCAAGTACTACCATCACTACAAAGGTTTTGGGATGAAATATTCACTTCTGAAAGTGAAATGACCTACAGGACTGAATCAGGCACTGTAATAGCAGTAACCTGCCATCCATAAAGATGCCATCCAAACACCTCATTCTTTAGAGCGATGCAATGATTTTATATGGTTATCTTGAATTTTGTCTCACCAACTTTGAAGAATCAGAATCATCTCCTTTTTTTTCCCCCTAAAACTGCAGAAGTTGATATAACTGTAGAATAGATAAAGAAAATGTAATACATAAGTGTAAATAAAATAACTAGACACAAGTAACAGCTACAGCTGTTGCCATAATGTTTCTAGTGCAACAATTTTTTTTGCTTGACTGAAAAGACCATTTACCTGCCCTTACTTTGATCCAAAACATGTAAAAGACCTCAAAAACTAGCTTTAGTTACAAAACAGGTGTAAAAGCTTTTCATTAAATTCTACTAGGAAACTGATGAAGTAGCCATTTTGTACAACAGCAGGAATGAGTAAGCTGAGAAGATGGATGGTTTGTGAGAAAGCAGAGATCTCTTATGATTCTTAAATCTGTTTACCCAAATAATTGAGTAATGCCAGTTTGAAAAGACTGAAAAATAACTGGGAAATGAGTCCAATTTGTACAAGTTATGTCAGGGAAGGAGCAGTAAGAAATTAAGCATTCTATCAGTAAATAGGACTAATTGGAGATTAAATAAAACACTTCCTCTTGAATTCAATACCTCAAAGTGACTCCTTATGGATATATAGTTGTAAAGGCTATTGTGTTTATTTATTACAACTAACTATTTTTGGGCAAAATATTTCTTTTCACTTATCTTTCCAGAACTCTTGGAATCCCCTGCCACTCTAAACTTGCCATAAAAGTGAAGATTTGTTTGTTCTTACAACTGTATTTTCCACTTCACTGAGAAGTAAAGGAAAATATATATATTTCACCCTTTTAAGTACTTCTCTGTTTTGGATCTTTGCATAACATCAAAAGCAGAGATGATAAAATTAGAATAGATGCATGTTCTACCCAGCCTACCCTGATGCAATTAATAATTAAGATCAAATGGCTTGTAAAATATCTACCGGTATGATTAAAATGCTATGAAAAGGTTGCTGTAAGAATAATTGCTTTTTGTTTAATGTAACCAAAAACAAATCCGTGGTTCAATATCTTTTGTGTTGTATGTTTTCTGTTTTAAAATTAATGTGACATAAGGCATTCTTTATGCTAATGTTATAGCTCCTTGGATGAGTTTAACACCATTATCTTCTTTAATGAATAATTCATTCCCTGTTGAAAACTTAACTATATCATTTTTACAGTGTGTAAATGAAACTTTGAAGTGCAGTTTAACTTTAAAGAACTTGAGATTATAAAGAATTCTCATAAACCACACACACACACACACACACACACACGCACACACAAATGCTGTGCTAGTAGTACTGTCTTCTACTGTCTTCTACTGAAGTGTAACCACAGTATGGTGTGCATGTTTGTAACTTCTAATTTTTCTGCTTCTTTTAAAAAATAATTGGAAAGAATTCCTGGTTACTTTTACTTTATTGGCATTCTTCTAGAATTGTATTTCTGTCTTTTTTTGGAAGTAAGAATATTACTTGTTAGCACCGCAAAGCTCACCTTCTCACCATTCTTGAAAACTAATGGGAAGGTAGTGAAGTGGAATAGTACTCTTATCCCTAGCAGGTCCTAGCATTCTTATGAGAAAACCTCTGACACTTGGAAGTGCAAGTGGAAAGAAAGATGGATGGACACTTGGAATTTTTCATACTTGTTTGTCTAATATTTTCTCCTTTCTAGTCACGTAGGGGCTGTCATTTGTCTTTTTGTCTTTACATGTTCTGTGATCTGCTAACTGGAATGTTGGGCTTAGTGATTTAGTGCAATTTCCTCATTTGCAGAAAGGCTGGGCTCTGAACCTAGATTTCTTTTTCTCCCTAAAAGTGAGATTTCTGGTTTTAGTGCAGCTGATTATTTAATATAGTATGGAAGAAATAAAATGAGGCATAATGTTAACTAAATGATGGTTAGCCAATTAATTAGGGTATCATGTTGAACTTAAAGTTTGCTTATGGTACCTGTAAATCCATTTCAAGTTTTAGGAGAGATATTAAGTTAATGGGTCAGTCTCACGCTGTTGTCTTACCACTTTTTTTTTTGAGGTTATTAGATGATTGTGTCCAAGGAAAAAAGTTCACTGTAATTCCTATTTCTACGTAACTAACAATGCCTTGTTCCCTGATGCTTATTGACGGTCACCTGTAGTGAGACATGATTGATTGCTGTGCTTTGATAATAATGTGACTTGAGTGGGGCACTGCAGAGCTGGAGATCAGATATGAGCCCTCCTGGGTGAGGAGGTAAATGATGAAATAGGAATGTTTCAGTAGAAGCATTTCCTGTGCACTAATTACATGGTAAGCCATGCCTGTTTTGAAAGTTTCCTGATGGCTCTAAATCAACTCTGGAAGCAGGAGATGAATCTTACTGTGTAAGCTGTTTTTATTCTCAGTGGAAATAATGGCTTCTGGGCACCAGGGATCAACATGTGCTTCTTCTTCCTAGGGGAGCACATTATCAGCTTTATTTTTGTTATGCTCTTCCAACAAGTTTTCATTTTAGGCATTCTGAGGCTGAGCTGCAATATTTTATAAAATCCTACTTAACAAGTGTGTTTGTGCTTACTCTCATTTTCTCTGTTCCCTCCCCTTCCTTCCAAGGTCTCAGAGCTTGCAAGGCAAAGGGCTCTAAGGAGAGTTTATCCTAAGTCAGAAAAGAAATTGGCCCAAATGCAGACAGCTGCATTTAATTGCTTCATTTATTTATTAAATTTATTTTCCTATGTTGAAGATTTCTGTATTTTTAACTGATGATGTCCACAGAGAAAACAGGTGCAGCTCCAGGTCTGCATTGTTTTCCTGGATTCTGTGTACTTTCCCAAGGCAGGGAGTTCTTTGGACACTTCTTTCCAGGAGTCGAAGAGGTACAAGTAAGCAGCGCTGCTGTTCTCAGCTAAAGATAAATCAGATGTGAGGTATATTATCCACAGAAAACAGTGAGACTTTGGGGGAAGAGAAGAGGAGGTATGAATCACAACACTTTACATAATGTGCTATGCCTCTGAACATAGCTTGCTGTGGACAGAAAACAGTATTTCTTCAAATGAGAAATAAATCCTGTGGTATTATCGGCTCCTAACAATGGCAATTCAGCAGTCTTGACTCAGTGTCTGGATTTGTGATATTTTTGTTATTTTCATGAGCTGTCATTGCTGAAAGCTTTGCACTTGTTCTTCTGCACATTGTGAAATGTGAGCATTTTCATTTTTGTCTCAAATCAATTATTTAATATAAGGAATGCTTCTTGTTTTTCTAACAGATTTGAATTGCACAAAACATTGACATAATCAGAGCTTATCCTCCTTTTTCAACTCAGAGTTCATGCACTTGTCTTCTTTGTATTTTTCTCCCTTTCTTTTAGTCAAATGAAATCCTTTGAAGTTGAATGCACAGAAAAATTCATTTTTACTTTGAATTACACAAGCAGTGATCACCGTCAGATATTACACAGGAGATTAGCTTTGTCATTAAGAGGCATAATCCCTATAATGCTCCTATTCATCAGGTAACATTCAACTCAAGAAAATGTGTGCAATTTAGACCATAGTCTTGCCAATTGTTATTAGAATGTTATATAGAACCCATTTAGACAGACTGAAGAAATAATTAGCACACGAGTTTTCTCTTTGACATTATTTAGCTGAAGATACTCAAATGAAATTTACGATCGCTCTTCAATAGCTGTGTTTTCCATTTTGTCATTAAGCATTTCCAGGCCTCTGTGTTGTATTTTGTTATTTCTGTTCAGTGAGTTTATTGATCTGTGATGCTTCTCAGTCTTTTTTTTTTTGATGATGAGACAAGGCAGTGCTAGCTTTTGATTACATAAGGTAATTCCTTTTTTTAGCCAGCATTTTGATATCAAAAAAGTGCGTTCTTTTTTTTTAAATGATGTGATGTTCTTGCTTTGTGCCATAATAGTTTGCTCTAATGTTGTGGAGTATCTAATGTCCTGTAGTGGGATGGTGGAACTCAATAAGTTGAGCTAAACGTATGCTGGTGAAACAAATACACTGAAGACAGATTAATGTAAGCTACAGCAACCAAGCAGCAAGATGGTCTATAAATTGTTCGGAACACGATCTGAATTGAGGCACTGTTTAGTCCAAATAGAAGTGAGACATTAGTATCTGTGCAGCCCATCCGTCTTGGGTAACTTTTAGATTTGCTGGTCAATTTTAACCAACTTGGAAGTTAGAGGTTAAGTTCTTGCATAGGTCCTGAAAATCAGCTGCAAAACAGGGAGAAGGTAATACCAGAGAGGCTGGCAGACTGCAGATGCTGTAAGTTCTGCTTGGCAGCCATCAGGCAGTGGCTGCCTGGCACTTGCACATCTCGAGGTGGGCCACAGAACACTCTGCCCTCCGCAAGGGAAATGCTACAGAAAGCACAATAGGATAATGCAGGAGAAGAGGGAAAGTGAGACAGCAGGAGCATGCAGGGTGCAAATCCAAAGAGGCAACTGAGAATGTTATTCTTACTGGATATTGGCAAAAGTCTTGAGCAACATTAAACCCAGATATGAAAAACAACAGAATGAGCAGTGTAGGGCTGCACATTACACATAAGCAACCTGATAGTTTTACAAGGAAATTTACCTAGCTTAAATCAGCTTAAATCACCCTGGAGTTCCAATTAAATGTGAAAGAATTACATGTAAGGAAGGGTACTGCAAGAATAGCAGTCTTCTGACTGCAGCTCAAGCTGGCTGGATCAAAATTCAGTCCTGTTGACCAAGGCGTAAGGAGGTTCTGTAAAAGATACAACTTTGAGACAGATCTTAAGGACAGTGAGGAGAGACCCATAGTTTCATGGACACAGGTAAGCCAAAATTGAGCAGACACACATTTAATCCATCCTCTGTACAGAAGTAATCCTTCTGAAGCAAGATGGGAGGGAGGAGGAACATTTATTACAATACAAAAACAATAGTCTCAAGTAAAAGGGAGGTAAGAAAGGAAATAGTGTTTTGTTGTCATTTTCCTCGTGTTTTTGCCTCGTTGCTGGTAATGGTGTATTGGTGATTCACTGAATACCTTCTAGATGAGAAGTAATCTTTCACTATTGATTTATAAGGAAGAAACTAATTGAAAAAGTTGGCAAGGTGACTCAGTGGATGGGATCGGATTCATCTGTTACGCTTTGATACATGTGCTGGCAGAGCTAATTATGTTATTGTTATGTTTTTGATATCAAACAGACAGTTTTTTAGCTTTTCTTGTGCTACTGATATCTTTTTTATTTGTGAAGAGTTACATATGGCTTTTGTTGATTGAGCTCAACAACAGAAAGGCAGCGGTGATCAGTTCTGCCCTAACAGAGAATCATTGCAGTCAATGGGAATTTCTGTAAGAGGTTTCCAGGGACAATCTGCCAGCCAGAAGACAAAGGCAGAACTAAATTATCCTAGAAAATTGCAGCAAACCTAATTAAGCTGGGTTTGTGGAGGGAGATATTGGTTTTAACCGCATGAATATCTATTATCTGCAGACAGTAAAGATGCTTACAGCACAGTCCTCTCTAACAAATCTTACAGTATCTAGGTAAAATCTATAAGGGCTCTCTCTCATGTGCCTCCATATGGTACAAGGTGTTTAATATTAATTCTTAAGATGGCAAGTTATTGTGACATTTGAAAAATGCTCACATATGCTCATGGTGAGCACCAATATGGCTACAAATGATTTGTGCAGCACGGATGACACAGCAATTTGCTCTTTCACACAGCAGTTTTGCAACATAGAAAAATGAGAGAAGCATCTTAGCAAAGGCAGAATGCAGCATATTGTTCCTTCAGGAACTGCTATACAAAACCTACATATACCATTTGTTATAAGTTCTCTGCTTAAAAAAGGGAGAAAACAATAAAATCCACAAATAATATTTTTACTAAAGCAGATAACAAAAGAAGTGATGTAGCTTCATGCTAATTGGCGAAGTCTGTTGGTGTTGCACAGCCCCCAAATCAGACTCTTCACTGAGTAAAGAATTATCTTCTGCATGTTTTCCTTTTTCTTTCAGATATTATTATTATTATTATTATTATTATTATCAATTAACAATCCTTACTAAAGCACCGTCCAGAGACTGTAGTGAAGTTTGGAGCCTGGCTGCTATGGGCATATCTTCCAAAACTGGTTCCTTTCTTATTAGGAGCTGCTCTATGTTCTGTAGTACACAGCCATGAGTCCTTAAGACTGGTTCTCAACTGTTCTTGTATTTATGCAAATTACAGTTCACAGTTAATTCAGCCCTTTAAATACTCTGAGTATTTGTAGAGATACAATTTGGGTTGGAATTGTTCTACAGCAAAGGTACACAATAAGCTGACCAAATAAAGATGCATTATTTACCTTATTCTCACATACAACATTGATTCATCATAACAATTGCTACTATATCTTCATTCTTCCTTGACTTCAGACATAAATTCCTGTCAAAGCTTACTGAGTTTTAATAAGCTTATATTTTGAAGTATAGCATTGGAGTTTACAGTGCAATGCAGTTCTGACAGTGTAGAAGTATTTCTCTGCTGAATAATCACATTTAAAAATCTCAGTCCCTACGTATGAAGATGTATCAGCAGACATAGACATCTAAAGACTAGATGTTGTGTCTGCTGATGACTACATTGGTACTAGTGGAAGAACTACAGGTTTTCTTATGCTCTAGCTCTAAATGTTTTTACAGAATCATAATTACAGAGGTTTCCAATTTAAAAGAAAAAAAAAAAAAAAGCCAGAACCAACAAAACTGGCATATGGCAGCGTTTGTTAAATACATACACTTGATTATATAAACATGGATGATGAGATAAGGCGACTCGAGCTTCCTGATAGATTTTTATCATGGGTGAACTGCACCATCCCTACTTAGGACTTTGCATTAAATACAGGGCCAACGTAAACAGTCTCTGTCACCCTGAAGACAATAGCTGTTAAAAGGAATCGAAGACCAGCCCTCTTTTTTGTTGCTGTTTTGATTTAAAGGAAACCATACCATTATTATCAGTCTTTGGCAAGTAGGAGATTGCTATCACGATATTAGCAGCTTATAAGGATGTGAGTGAAATGCAGTAATTATAGGCTGGCTTGAGGGATATCAGGAAAATATATTAAGCAGATGGCAAACATGTTGCGAGAAATTTGTGACTTTCTTTTAAAGTTAAGTTCTTAAAAAAAAAAAAAAAAAAAAAAAAAAAAAAAAAACCAACAAGGCTGGATTGTGTGGAGTATGGAGAGAAAGTAGTAACATTTTTGAGGCGCATAAAATTCCGAAGAGACTTAAGAAGATAGGTGTTACAAGATGTTTTGAACTTGTGTCAAATGCAAAAACAAGAAGCTTGAACTAAAGCCGAAAAAGGGTCATATCCTAAAGGAATGTGAGTCGAGTGTGTCTGTGCACAGAGAACAGCTACCCTGTATTAAAAACATGGCAATGATTTGAAAAAGCATCACAAAAAAAATAGGGCTAGGCAAATATCTGGGGAAAAGAAAACATAATTTTGGCATATAGCAATTAGCTTTAGTCAATGCAGTGATGCCGAGAGGATCTGATGGCTGCTGCTGATTTCATAATTCCTTTGCAAATTGTGTGCTTAGACTAACTATATTTCTGTTAAGCAAGAACTGCTGTTTCCGTCAAGAGACAGTAATGTATTTGTTCAATACTGTAAGCATCAACAGTGTGTGTTATATGGCTTTATAAACTGTTAACTTACGTGTGTGCTGCTCTTTCACAAACCTATGTACGAGTAACATCTCTGTGCAGAATGTGTTCGCAACTGCCCCTCCTCAGAATGTAATTGCTGCATTAGACTTCAGCAAATTCTCTACCTCACCTATGTTATGCTAAATGTAGGAAAGAAAAGAGGTAACCAGGAAACTCTTAAAGGAGAGCTCATCTCCAGTGTGATTACCAGTGCTCTTGAGGTTCCTTTAATTTATGATATGATGATTGTCTCTAAGGTCACTCCCACATCCTTCCTCAATATCACAGGAAACACCAGAGCTCTGCTGGACTTTGGCTTGCTCAATATCCCAACACAGGAAGTTAGAGATTGCTTCTCGATATATTCCTTGTGAGATATGCAAGGGTAGACTACGGCGCAGTTGACCATTTTGTGCTTTACTAACTTTGTAGCAAATTACTTACAACATTTATAACAAGTTAAATCAAAGTAATTATGAAGATCTTCCAAGAAACACTGTAATTTCCAAAGACTGACTGTATTAATAAACACTTTGCAAATCAAATTTCATTTCAGTGGAAAGACTGTCCAATTTAATGATTAATTTGCACTAAACATCTCATTAATAGCACAGATTGTCTTGCCAATGCTTCTGAACAAATATAATTGGAAAATTTATCAAAAATTCCTCAACATATATTTTATGCTGAAAAAGACAAAATAGTAAAATTAATAGCAATGTCTAATGATTTATTTGCATGTTATAGGAAACTTTTTTTATCTCTTACAGGGTTTAGATCACAGTTCTAAATCTAAATAGACTGCCCAGCTATGTTTCTGTGGTTGTCTGCAGAGAATAGAGTGTAGTTGCTGTTCTAATGGGAGAAGGTAAAGATGCAAACATTATAAACACAGCTAAGGTGAGGTGTTATCTTTCCTTATGGAAAAGCTATGTCTGTTTCTTTGGTAGATATCTCTGCAGCTCGATGCTGTAATGGACTAATTGAGAGACATAATCCAACTCACTGAAACAACAGCTGAGGTAGCAAAAATATCAGGGAAGAGAGTTGTCTTGTTTTTCTGTTTTTAAGAAATAAAGTATTCTAAGGAAATACTCATTATTATAAGAGTAATCTTTAATTTTTTTTTTTAATTTTAAAGGTGAACAACTCCAGATCTTCTACGATTGGTCTGAAACACATATGAATACATATATATGTTTTTATATGCACTCGTTCATAAATACATAAATCTCTATATGCATAGAAATTATGAGCTGTGACTATGAAGAAATTTTATTGTATATCTTAGATGGTACTACCTGTTGACTGCTAAAATTGAGTTGTCTGATGCCAGCCTAGAATATCCATGCAAATGCATTTGAAAGGCAACTTAAGGTTATTTTTTAATACTTTTTGTGTTAACAATTGTTTAAATATTGAACTTTGTCTAACAAAGTTTTCTCACTTTACTTGTCTGGAAACTATGTTCAGATGTTAATAACAATAAGCCCTTTCCTTACTATTTCTAAATAGTTAGTATCAGATTAAAAGAAAAAACAAAAACAAAAAAACCTCTTAAAGTCGCAAAAATAGAAGAAAATCCTTATGTCTAAATTAAGAAGAGATTTTTCAGCCTTATCTTTGTTGGCCTTTCTCCAAATCCTTCAGATAATTGGTACCTCTGTTTTTTTAAAAAAAAAAAAAAAAAAAAAAAAAAGCCTATAACAAATCTTAGGTGAAGAGAATTCAGTCTTTTGAGTCAAACTCAAAAAGGCATTCGTATTTAATTAGAACAGAGAAAATCATTTCACTGGGTCATAAAAAAAATAAATAAATAAAGGGGAATAAGTGTCTGGGTTTTCTCTGTGCCACTTTCCATACCTGGATTCTGCTTCTTATAAAGATGACATTGAAATAGGAGTTTAGTTCTGACATTTTGGAGATAGACTTTAGTTCTACTTTTGTGGTCAAACTGTGGCATTAACTAGACCTTCTACCAACCTGTGGTAATGCAAATGCATTTTGTGCACATAGATATATGATGATAGGTGTATTAAGTAGTATGTAGTAAGTGTAGTACGTGTAGTGAGTGGTTGGTGTTTTTTTCCAGTTGTCCAATATACACCTTTCTCTTTCATCCCCACCACCATTTTTATTCTTTCTTCATCTTAATGAAAATCACTCATTAAACCTTTACTCCAGGTAATTCTTTAAACACATAACATGAGGAGAATATTTCACAGTGGTATTTTATCGCACTTGTTCCATAAAATGTTCAAGTCTGTAATATTGTTCAGCCCCAAGGTGTAGAACATGAACTCTTGAGGTTGAACAGAATGATTCACTTGTTTCACTCTGAATTCAAAGTGGATATGAAGCATAAATCCCCCTTTTCCCTCTGTAATATAGTAGCCATGAATCACAATGTCACGCTGAGTCGATCATAATCTAACACTTCACGCCTCAGCCAACAACTTGATTTGTCAAGAGAACAGACTTGCAAGCTGCCAATAGCATTGATTCCCATTGGAGAAGAAAGGATAATTAAGCCCTCAGTGAGCTAATTTCTTCTTTTCTTTTATAAAAATATTTTTTAAGTAAACACAGATGAAGAAATACTAGATATATATAGGATCAGTTGCACATTTACTTTCTATAAATCACTACTATGATGTTTTGTTCCATTTTACATCTGATAAAATGTATTGGGGAATCGTTTTTTTTTTTTTCACTGTACAGTAACATACTGCGCTACATCTCAATTAGAGAAGTTGAAATGAAAATTAATTATATGCAATCTGTACACTAACTCATCTACAACAGGGTACCACCAATCCTTGGTACAACTGTGAAGGTAGCTATTTGTGAGCCTGACAGTGTGTATGAATAATCTTTGTTTTAATGGAGTTGTAGTCTGTATCACCAAGGTAAAGGAACCAAATGTGCTCTGAGTCCTAAATACTGCTCATCAGTCCTAAATGTATTAAGATCAGCACATGTATTTCCAACATACTGTGATATGTTTACCATGTGGAGATGTTTTATGTGAAGTCTGTTATGAGCAAATTTTCTGTTTCCTGAATATAAAGAATTTAGCCAAGTGAAAACCTCTTTTCCATACAGGGAAATACTCATACAAGTAAATATCTTACATTAAAATTAGATTTGGTTATTGCATTTGTATCCCCGGAGTGCTTCAGAATTCATGAAACACTACCTGAATAAACCTGTTGAACGAGCGGCAAGAGATCCTTCAACTATTTTTTCTTTTCATTGCAGAAGATAATAGTCAGTGTTATCCATCAGGGCCAAATTACTTCATCCTTTTTGCTTTCTAAGCTTCATGTTTGGCAGCACAACAGACTTTCTAGGCGTATGAAATAGGGTTGGATGGTTTGGTCTTGTCATCAAGTTTGATTTCCTGCCATCATAATTGATATTACAGAAGAATCTAGTCTACTAGATTCTCCACTTGCTGTAGCCACAAATCACTCCCTAGCATCCTGGAAGAAACTCTGCCCATTAAAATAACTGATCAGACAAGTTGTTAAGATGGAAAGCAGTACCTTAACTTCAATAATGTAGAGGAATCTGCATTTCTTTCTTCTATGGCTCATGTTGTCATGTACCTGAAATATTCTCTGCTGTACTACTGTATTTTCAGGCATGGGCATTTCCAGCAGGTTGTCACGTTGGGCAGAAGGAGCTGTTTGTGTCTTTGTCAGCTCTAAGCACTACCGCATATTTCTGAGGAAAGACGAGTGTTCTGTGTATTCCTCCCAGTTCTGATCCTAGCAGCAAAAAGTATGGACAGAGGGAGTATCTTCATTTAAAATGTTCTAGAAAAGCCTGATTGATTTGGTTCATTGAGGTTATTAAAAAATGTGGTGATTTAAGGCCTAAACGTTTACTTCTTAGCCTCTTCTTCTCCAGACTGAGCAATCTCAGCTCCCTCAGCTGCTCCTCATAAGGCCTGAGCTCCAGACCCCTCACCAGCTTTGTTGCCTTCTCACGGCAAAACACAAGCTAGGACTTATAAATCTTGCTTATAATCTTCTAGTAACTCAAACACAGGCAAATCTGAAGATGACTGGTGCTCCAGTCATCTACTTCCACCAGAAAAGCATGAAACTCCAACATGAGGGAATATAGCATGCTGCAGGCAAATTAATGTAGTATCTGCATATTATGATGTACATCAATATACATCAATAGTGTCTCCATAGATGAAGGAACACACGCATATTATTCTATAAAATATCACAACTTGATTCAAGATATTTGATTCATTTGGAGAGACGCGGAAGCTATTGAGTGTGAAAGTAGTTTCTGTGTCTCAGTCTCCAACAAGCAAAAGATGAACTGGCATTATACAGTAGATTGAAACTGGATATATTACAAAATCATGAAATGGAATTAGCTTTTGTCCTCCTAGTTGTTTTGTATTTCTTCCTTTAGCCATCTCTCTTAACGACCGCTACCTGGTTTTCCTATTACATATTCTGTAGTTGCTGGGATACATGCCATTCGTAAGCCTCCTGAAACAAACTCTTTTTTGGCATTGATAAAGCTTAATGTGGTCCAATTGCACTTGCATTTATCCAAGTATTTACTTGGATTGAATTGCTAAGATACCATGTCTCTGCATCCTCTTCTCTGCTCCACTGGAACTGAAAGAAGTCAGTCTGTGTTGTTTCTTTTCCACTAATGTGCTAATCTAGATTTAGGTTCTTTTTTCAAAAACAACAGTTTTCCTCAGCAACCCAACAGCTATTTGAGTTAAGCCATATGCAAATTGTGCTTGGAATGGCTTTTTCTTAAGTGGAAATCTATTTTGACATCTGTTTAAATTTTCTCAGATTTTGGTTCTTGCTGAAGGCATTTTAAAACTGTCAAAAAAAAAAAAAAAAAAAAAAAAAGCCACCACAACCCACACCACCTCTTCTTTGTGTCTGTTACTCAGGAAAGGCAAAGTATGTTAAAGAGCATTTATGAACCCTGACCACAATGAGTTTGACTGGTATTTAGAAGCTATGAAATATATTTCTAAATGATATCTATCTGTTAGCAAGTTAGGATCGCTTTATCCTGACAGAAGAAATTGTTTCTAGCACTGTCCTTACTGTGTTCTTACTCTTTCCACCCATCAGTGTGTTGAGTGTGCAGAGTTCTTGGGGACACTGTCTTCAGTATTTTAAACTAAGGCAGCCTAACCCTGATTTCTGAGTGATCCTGGAAATGGTAATCTATGATTGCAAAGATGTTAGTGATTTTTTCTTTCAGAAATAAATTAACATTCATAGCATATTTCTCTCCTCATTCTCACATGACGTATCCCAACATAAATGCCCTTCAGAACTGGACAATATTTCCTTTTCTTGTTTGTCTAGTTTAATTGTCTTGTGTCAATGAAAACATCATCTTATTTTGTTCCAAGACAACAAACTCATAATGTTATTTCAAATTGGGTTGTAGTTAATATACATATCCACGTAGTACCTGCAAGTTCTCTTCCAGCAGACTTTCAGCTTTTTATAGTTATGCATGTGTCATAGAGCACCTGAAGTCACATTGCACACCACTGTTAAGGTAGACCTTCCAGCTCGTATGCGTACATTCTCAGCCAAATTTGGCACTCCAACAGTTTTGTTTGATTATTACTGAGTATCAGGATAAGCTCTTAATACCGTTCATGACTCAGAATATGTCTTAGGTGCCGAATAAACACAGAACAAATGTGCTGGCTGAGCCAGTACGAGTGTTATAAAACTGATAGTGAGAGAAGAAGCACTAAGGGAGGACCAGCTTGGTGATACCAGTCAGCAGGATAGGAAGCTGTTCAGATGGCTATTGTAATTTTATCTATTCCTTTAATAGGAATTCTTCTGAAAGGATGCTTTGTGGCAAATAGAGAGGAAGCTTTGCAGCTGTTCCTAGGATGTGAACAGCAGCTTAAGGGGAACATGATTCCATTTGCTTCAGAAAAGCCACCCTGGGTCAGCTAGAGGAGTGGTAGCCCAAAACTTGTTAGAAAAATAGCATCTGGAAGCTGAGATTTCCATTCCGAGTACTTTTACAAAGGGAGCTGAACATCACGGTGGAAAATCTGATCTTCATCAATTTTTAGAGGATATTCTCAAGTAATATATACAAAGTATTTTGCACCTAAAAATATAATTTATGTATTTGATAACAGCAAATGTTGATTTTGTTTTTCATTTAGCTCTCTCTGAATTTTAACTAAGGCAGGGATCAAAGCACAAGTGAGTACTCCATAACTCAAAACAGCACTTAATAATAATCAAGTTTGCATCTTGTGTAAAGACTTTTTAGTTCCCATAATTCATGCATCTTTTCAAAGGGAAAAAAATGAACCAGGAACTTGAAGCGAGGTGCATTAAAAGGGCTCAGAGGATTTTTATCTAATGGACTTTGTGTCTTGACTTACTGTTTTGTGTCTGTTATCACAGACATTTTTGGGTTCTGTCTTCTGGGAGAAAGCTATATCAGTTTGTTCAGTGCAAAAGTTCAATGAGCATTAGCATGCAAGAACAAATTTGAATTACATGGAACTTATCCCTGCAGCATTTTGCTTAACTTGTTTCAGATTGCAAAAATCTTTCCATTAGCTCAAAGTAAATTTTTTGTTCAAATTATGATTTTAGCTAAAATAACACTTTCTATTTTCTCCTTCAAGACTGCTGCTATCTTGTCACTTAAGCAAAGGACGACACAGCATTCTGTAATGCAAGATTATAATACAGTGTTGACTCCCTTGACATACATTCATAGTATTATTTATACTTGCTTTCATCTGGGAAAACCACTCAACTTGCATAAAGGCCTCCCAACAGACAAAGTAGTGGTAAACATGTACAAGCTGAATATCCTAGAAACCTGAACATGATATTCTAAATAATAACCTGCCTTGTTTGTATCTGATGATGTTATTTAGGAGTGGTTTGAGTCATCGAGGATTGTAAAAAGGCATCAACTGTTGTGAATCCATTTTAACTCTTCCTGGATTTTGTCTGATAAGGCTGAAGAAGTACTTTAGCAAATGGCTACGGGGATTTGTATAACAGATCTCAGGGATCATGGAAGTGTTATATCTACAAGGGCTGATCTGGAACTAACATCTCCTATTTTATTATGTTGGCCCACCAGATCAGAGGCAGGTGTTGGTGGTATGGCAACAGAGGATAAACCTTCCCACCAATACTCTGTTACATTTTATTGTCATGCAACAGATAGCAGCAGAAGGGGAGATTCTCATAGAATGGTGTCTGACCTGGAAATGCGCACAAAGGAAAGGCATGGAATTCAGTTTCTCCAAGTGGAAAAATTGGCATCTATTGGCATTCATCAGTGCATTCATCAGCGCTTGCTGAACATTTATGGAGACCAAACAGTTATACAAGGTGGTGAATGGTGCACTCCAGAAGCGATGATGGGTTGTCTCCACTGGTGCAGATTTTCACAAAAGTGGCATGCATATTCTTATTCATCACTGGTGAAAATACATAGCTAATGCTGGTTACTATGCTGAAACATAGTACTCTGTAGCTGAGAATCTGCTCTACCAAATAGTGTTATTGTGCTCTTCATATCTGTTGTAGTCTGCATGGAAATTAATAGAATACGTTATTTTCAGAGCAAACTACATATTATGCTAATTTGGATTACAGGCTCTTTAGCTATGAATGTCATGTCTTTGACTGAGTTTCAGGGGGAAAAGTATAGTAGATGAGAAAATATAACAGAGTCAAAAGTGTGGGAAGAGGGATTAAAACTAGGTAGCCACAATTTTCACAATTTTTTGTTTGTGTTTTTTTTTGTATTTGTCTTTTCGTTAATGGCGCCTTGAGCAGACATTAGAGCATCAGCTAAAAGGACTTTACCAGAAACCCAAAAACTAAGGAAATTAAGCCCTGGAGTATAGGCAGCAAACCCAAAATGTGAAAAGCAAATAACAGTGCAATGACCTAATGGACTAAAGATTCTAGCTGAGCAGGCTGGCCTTAATTCAGCAAGGAACTTAAACTCATGCTTATCTTTAAGCATGTGAGCAGTCCCATCAAATTTAAGCAGTCACAGGCTTGAATGCTTTGCTGGTTGGAGGCCAGAGTGCTTTGAACCTTGCAGGATTAAGCCCTAAACCAATGGCTTCTGTCAAAACTTTAATTCATTTCTAAAGGCTCTCATCTCTTCTTGCAATCCTTTATGCAATTGGATTTTGGAGAAACCTGCTTGAATGAATAAGATTTTGCAGTATTGGGCTATTCGAAAAAAGCAGAACATTCATACAAAAACAAGATGCGTAGCCAGTAACAGTTATAAATTTGTCTTCAAATGGCTGCTGCTATCCCCAGGAATATCTTGACTTCATTATTCACAACCATGATGAAAACATTAGTGGGATTGTTTTGTTTTTGTTGTTTGGACTAAATATTCTATATTTCTTATTCTTCAGGTTCTTATGACTTTGGTTTTAATCCAGTTCATGTATTTTGTCACAGAATCATAGAATGGCTTGTGTCAGAAGGGACCTTACAGATCACCTAGTTCCAACTCTCCTGCCGTGGACTGGTTGCCCCCACCAGATCAGGCTGCTCAGAGCTCTATCCAACCTGGCTTTTTTGGCACAACTTTTCTAAGCAACCTGTGCCTGGCTCTCGCCACCCTCTGAGTAAAGTAGTTCCTTCTAATATCTAATCTAAGCCTCTCCTTTTTTAGTCTAAAACCACTCCTCCGTGTTCTATCCCTATTAGACTGTGTCACTGAATTCAAGGGAGGCTAGACCACATTCCGTGATGAAATTTGATGAGCAGTGCTGCATATTTATGGTGACTCTTTGACCAGCTTTAATCGCGCTTTCACTGATAACTTCAATAGTGTTAGGATCTCCATAAGTTTCATTCTGAAACTTCCTAAAATCAGAACACAGTGCCTGCTTGAAACACCTAACTAAATCCTTCAGAGATGAGTTTCCATTTGCAGTTTATCCGTTGCGTCTACAATTTTATTTACCTAAGGTAAACTGCCTTTGCCTTTTGGAATTCCTCTGTTCATTCAGTGAGGCGTCAGTGTGACTTAACAGGGAAGCTCACACAAATGAAAATCAGGATTCTCAGTTTCTAAAATCCCTGCAGTACTTTCTGATCTCGTGTAGAATAAATGAAATTGCTTTGTGTTAAGAGCAGTATGTCAATATTCATAAATTCATAGCAGAGAAAGAAAGATGCCAAGGCAAGCTACTCCTAGACAGAAAAATTTAGGTTGGAAAAGACCCTTTATATCATCACATCCAACCATCACTTAATACTACCAAGTCTACCACTAAACTACATCCTTGAACACTATGTTTCTATATCTCATAAATAGCTGCAGATGTATAGATTCCACCAATTGCTTTCCTGGTCATGCTGGCCACACTATTTTTAAACCAAAGCGTAGCACCTGGTGCTTATCCTTGTTGAATACCATATGATCAGATGCAGCCCATCGATTCAGCCTATTCAGATCCCTCTGTAGAGTCTTCTACTCCAAAGCACGTCAACACTCCCACCTAACTTGATGCACTCAAATTTCTCCTTTGAAACCTGAGATCAATCTTTAATGAGATGTTCTGATGACGAAGAGCAAAGCTTACTAATGTCTGGACTATGGCCCACACAAAGTGATGTATGGGCTTTAAACATTCACTGCTCATGTGTGTTTTTGGGCATTATGGAGATGTTACAGAATACAATTTCCTAGAATATTTTCATGAAATTAGTACTATGGAGTCTGTAGTTCTAGAAATAAGTATTATGCATTATAGGTCTCTTTTTCCATAAAGCAGTCAAGATGATTTAATTATGCTTAAAGTTCCATATAGGAACCACTTTAGACAATTAAGATATTAAAGTGATACATGGCCCATTTCCTAAACTTTGGAGCAAAAGAGGTAGACTTAAATAGTTTAAACTGTTCCCAGTTCTTTTTTTATATCTAGGTTTATTCCATAGATTCTGCTAGGTGAGTTTAGATTTGCAGTAACTGAAAGCAGAGTATGAAATATAGGTATATGGGACCAACATGAAAGATGATTCTTAAATATCTTTTAATTGGCTTCTAATGGAAGGGACTTTGGCTGAACCTTGGAAATGTCATAAGCAAATTCTATCACAGGAGTACAGGTCTATGAATATGGCAAAGGCTTTGATTCTGGCAGTTATAAATCAGTCCTTCAGCTCCCATTTATATGGCTAGTCTTTATTTACACAGCAAGTGGAACTTTTAGTCAGCCTGAATAGCTCAAATGGGTTCTTCAGCAACTAGATCTACATTTGTGTATTTGTGAGAGAATTCTTCCAGATGTAAGAATCAACTGCAATCTGTTTTTCTGTGATAACACAGCTGAGTATTGGAAGTAGGCAGGGTTTTAGTTTAGTATCAAAAAAGAAGATATTTCATTTTCAACAAGGTGAATTGCAATATTTATTTCATTATGAGAACATCCAGAACTAATACTGATGCTTTTTTCCTTCTCTCTATTAAAAAATGCTTGACTGTTAAGCCAGATTCTGCTCTCAAACCAGATTTATACCTGAATAACTCCACTGACATCCATGAAATTGCTCCTAATTTGAATTGGAGCCAATAAGATCAAATAAAGATTAAAAGCTCTCTTAGTAACAGTTTTATGCTGTGTTTGGCGAGCTTATTATTTTATTATGTCTCTATTATAGAAAGCTCAATACGTATTTTATTTTTGGTTTGTGTGCTACAGAGCTAGAGCTGCCTTTTGCTTCTCTCTGAATAACACCACCACTGTCTAAGTTCACATAAAAGTTTGTTTCTGAAAGGAAATTTGCCAGATAAAGAACTGCCATCAGAGGTCAGAGCAAATGACTGAATGGAGATACATCACTCTGCGACGTGTACATGACAGGTGTTATTTCATGTCTTGTGCTTGTACTGTATTTAGTATACCAAAATCCACAAATAAGGGTCCTAAAATTTGTCATATTTTCAAAAATGACTGCTAATTGTCTAAACAAAAAAATGACTTGAATGAAAAAGCACACATTTTCTAGATATCTATAGGCCTCTGTAAATCTCAAACATGTGCCAGAACGAAAGGCAGATTTTCCATGAAACTAATTCTGAAAGAAATCAGTGTCATGGAAAATGTTTCTCAGTTTTTCAGGAAAAATAGTCACAAGCCTTTATCTTCTCCATAAAAATTTTACTGGAAATGTATCCCCTGCGGGGGGAAGATCAAGTATGGCAAGAAGTAGGTTGTACCAATAAAAATTTTCTGGTGATTCAAAAGCTGAGGAGTGAGATTTTAAATGACGTACATACAGTACAACCTGAAATGGCTGAAATTAGAGAATGCTGTTTGTTTCATAGTGAATGACTGCAAATTTGCATGAGTTTAAGTGAAAGGGCTGCTTTTTTTCTGTTGCTTCTATCCCCAAAACCCATGAGCTCTTGTAATGCCATTAATCCATTTTCTGCTTTGATGAAATGAATAATTACTTTCTAAGGTTCATTGAGGGAAATATGTTCTCCTTTCACAGTTAAATACATTATACTGTTTTCTTCAGACCAGACACCTCCTTTAATCACATTTTAGAATCAACTGTATTTAAACTGGACCATCTATATTAATGTTACACCAAGAGATATGTGAAAAACCCCACCTGATTATCTTACACTGATTATCATAATAAGATACTACAGGCTGCACAGTGTCTTTGTTTTCTAGACCACCTAAAGAGTGGAGCAGAAATATCCATGAGCCAATTCATGGCTCCTGGAAGTCTCCAGTTACAAATTTTATTGGAAGAGAAAGAACAGGAAATTCTTCTATAGAACAGAATAGTTCTGGAAACTATTTGAGAAGGAAACAGCAGAGAGAAAAAAGGAAAGGCAACCACGCTTCTCTGAAGGGAGGAAACAAATCCCCAGCTGCCTGAGGAACCCAGGCAGTGAAAACTGAAAGACTGGGGAAAATTTTGGACAGAATGGCTATTAGTTGTACAAATGCAGGGGGAGTGTGAGAAGAGAAGTGGAGGAAGAGGCCAGGCTGGGATTCAATTGTGAAATAGTTAACATCTTTTTTCTTCCTAGATGACAAAAGGGAAAATTGATTATTCTTATTGAAACTTTACTGTACTGGGGATCATGTGTTTGTGTAAGCTTATCTGAATCTTTTAAATTTGCAAAGCCTTTTTTTCTTGGCATTTGTGTAGCAGCCAAAAATTGTACTTTTTTCTCTATTCCTAGGATCTATAGCTCTTTGCTGTATCAAATAATCCTGAGAGATATCGCTGAAATAAATCAAGTGCTTTGATTTAATGCTGAAGTTCAAAATTGTCTAGTTCTAGTCTCTACTTCTAGACAGCATTGCTATCCATTCAAGTGAAGCAATATGATTTAGTGATGATACTGGCATCTTTTCAGTACATCATCTGATTTAGAACAGGCCCCTGAGGTTACAGTGCTATTGATGTTGCATTTTTACTTATATCTAATCTAATGGAAAGACCCATCCAAACATGTATTTTTATGGTAGCTGCAGCTGGTGCATGCACCCAGTTTCATATCCTTGAGAAAGACTCATGGATCTACAAGACTATTCTAAATTAAAATTCACTTTTATGTCTCTTTCAGGACCATAAAAAACAAAAATTCATGTAAAATGGTGTTTAAAAAAAAAAAGAGAAGGGTGAAAAGAGATGTTTACAACTGTGACATAGATTCAGGGTTGTGTCTTCTCTAAAACTGTCACTAAGTCAAACTGAATAAGTAAGAGCTTAGGAAGATATTTACTTGATAGGATGTCAAAATATTAATTCATCCTTACTGGTTGTGATGCCAATAGCACAGAGAAATAGGAAGCTCCTTTTTATTCTCCATCACCCACCCTCAAGGCAAGAGCACTCAAATCTTTTCTCTGCAATAAGGAGAGATCAGGCTTTGCACATAGTTAACTTGATGATGTTTTGATTGTCTAAAGGAAATAGCTTGTTTTGGAAACAGCCTCCAAGAGGCTATTAGCATTTTTAATTACATAGATTCTGCTTAATGCCACCCTATTTCCACTTCCCATTCTTCTCATCCTTTTTATTCCCTTGCGTGGAAATGGCATCTTCTTCCGCTCAGAAGCCTTGTTTGTGTGTTGTTAGCTTTCCTACTATTACTCAGAATTGGTCTCTGTCCTTGCTTTAAATGGCTTTTAGCTTCTGCCAGGTTCTGTTATATAAATACACTTCAAGCAGTGCTTTCATCGGGATGTTCTCAAACCTCAGCCATGGAGTTCTGCTTATTTTGCCATCTTCACTGTTGTGATCTGGTGTCCAGCTTAACGCGTGCTCTCTGAAGAGTGAAAATAAAACTCCTGGTTCTCTTATTTTCTAAAATTTCAAGTATGCTCTTTGTCATGCTTCTCCACTTTCTAAATCTGTTTACGTAGACTTCTATCTATGTCATTGTAATACCTCATTAGAGTTCATTTTTTCAGGCATTGTAATGATATTGGGAACCAGAAGAGTCACTTGTCAAAACTTTGTAACTGATATCACTGACAACTTACTGCATCAACCTAAGAAAAAGGGCAAAAGATTAGGCAAAAAAATATATATATAAAAAGCAGCACATAGTGTGCTATTCAAAAAAAAAAATTTGCTGCCTTTGTAAAGGCAGATGTGTTTGGCCTAGCTCTTAATCAAAAACACAGTAAATTCACTAATACGATCATAATGAAACATTACTTTGTGTTATTTCCTCAGTATACACTCGTAGGAAAAGGACTAAATTAGATGTTCTCAGGGCTAAAGATGATCTAGGAGACAAAAGATCTAGTCTTGTTCCTGCAAGCTTTCTGTTTGATCCTGGGTCATTTATCTTTTTGCACATAGCTTTCCCAGGAGGTATAACTTATTGTCAGCATTTTCCCTAGCTGAAATGCCATGTATGACCACAATTGCTCCCTGTCCAGTGACAGTCCAAAGATATGTCTGGTGGGTCCAATAGTTCAATACATTTGAAGAGTTTCTGTCAACTGATGCAGGAAATCACTGTTGCAGATTCCCTTAGGAAATGAACTTGGAAAATACTGACCTCAACACCAATACTTGCATGTCCTCTTTCTTGAGGCACCTTCCAGACACGTGGGTGGATGCCAGAAAATATAATTCGCATTGTGCTGGCTGAAGGAATACTTTTGCTCTTTTGCTGTCACCTTCTCCAGAACAGAATAAATTAATGTTAATAAAATCCTGCAGTACTCTGGGCAATTGTTCAAGTTGTGGGTTTTATTGTCAGGTTTTTTTTTCTTTCTTTTCTGTGTTTTTTGTTTGTTGTTGTTGTTTTTTCCCTCAGATGGGAAAGACAGAAATTTTCTTTATTACTTGGTTTTCTGAGATGCCAAATCCTGGTAAAATGCAGTGTATTGCTTATGTACATGTCAAGTGCTTTCATAATGAAATTTACTAAATCCTGACACTTTGACAATTTCACTGATTCTCTTCTTGGTAGGCCTATGGACTTTGTTGTATCTTCTCAGTTCTCCATGTCTGCAGGTATCTGAAGATGTTTGTTGTTGAGTAGGAAGTTCAAAAAAAGGAATGTACCTTGTGCTTTTTTAAGGGGAAGGGAGAGAATTCATAACACAAGGCACATGTAGCTATGATGGGAACAGAGTGGGCAGCTCTGAATTTGTGAATGTGTCACTTGAGAGCAGAGTTTTCACTTCTCTGTTTCCTATAAGGCACATTCCCTTCCAGGAGGGCAGTGGTGGGTTAGTTGCAGTGCATCTGAAAGAAGCACGTGATTCCTGGGCATGGTGTAGAGCATTACTTTCTCTTCAGCTTTGAAAGACCGTTTCCGGTTTGGATCATGAGAGTAACCACATCCCAAACTAGCAGTGATGGAGGGAATAAGTTCTGAAAAATAATGGGAGATTTAAAAAAAATTGCTACTAATAAGGTGTAGTGTTGTTATCTTGACTCTGCTGTGAAAAACTTTAGTTGTATTAGCCACTTGCTGTAAAGTGAAGTATCTGGTTGTTTCCCTGGCATTTAAGAGGCCAACTACCAAGGGTGGGCATTCTTGTGAAGGCTGCTAATTAAAGAACTGAAAGCAGATCAAAGAGACGGACCTGTGTGACTGGTGATGTTAGACTGCTGGGATATAGAGTCTCAGAAGTCTATAAAAATTTAGAAACTGTTGAAATCCTTGGGAGTTAGCAGTCCAAATACCCAAACTCTTGGTTCCATGATGGCAGAGTTTTATGGGTATTTTGGAAGGTTGTTTGTGTTAGGATAAAATTTCTCTTTTTGTAGAAAGATTCTGCTTTCAAACTTTTCTACAACAGTGTTTGTACTTTTCCTTTCTGGTTCACTAAGAGAAGCCGGAAGAAATATCAAAGTAGTTAAGCACTCAGATGTGATTTAAACAGCCTTTTTTGTGAACAGCCCTGTCAGACTTCCTTTGCCAGCAGTTCTGCAAAAGTACACCCCAGTGGTACTATGAGTTTGTGTATTAATAATAGTTAGAGGAGAAGCCTTTGTTTGTACCGTAACTTGAAACAGATGTTAGCTGCAGACAGACACCAAAGGAGAAGAGCAAGAGCTGTGCTGCACTGCACTGTGAAGGCTTAGTTTGCTACAGGCATTCATCTGTGCATTGGTGAGGATCACTGATTCTAGTCCAATGTTTCACTTGATTCTGATAATGCAAGGAGAGTACATCAGCATCTGTAAGAGCTTCCATGGATTCTTCCAGATGTGAACATCAATCATAGTTAAAAAGAGCTGGTTTGATACTGCACAAAATACCTCCAACCATCATATGTTTTGTAAGGACTCTCTTCATTCTGACTTTGACCATGGAGGCAATATGATAAAAAAAGAGGAGGCAAGACCATGAACTGTTGGAGATAACTGAGTTAGATACCTGTAGTCACATCTAAATGGAAGACGTGTAAATTAGTGTCAGCTTCCAGGCATCCATTTTTTTACTGTGTTTGCCTAATATTTAAAAGGTTCATTTGGATGCAGCAATAGGCCTTTCTTGTAGGAATAATTATTCACTTCAGGAAAACAAATTCTATGCAAGAAGGTTTCTAGAAGTAAAGGAGACAAGTATAATAGAAACAGTAGTTTGCCAAGATAAAAAAATAAAAAATAAAAATGTTCATCTGTATATAATAAAATTGGTTTAAAATGATACGGTTTCGAATTATAAAGAACTCCAGTGAATACATGCATACATCTGTTTCCTTTAAGGGGAAATTTGTGATTTAAAATATTCAAAATGCATTCCAGATTTGGATCCCAGGAGTCACTGGCACAACTTACAAAACATTAGGAAGTAGTAATGGGCAAAACTTGGAAGGCATTCAGTTCAGTTTCACTTCAGATAAGCCTGCAGAAGTCGGGAGGATTGCAGTTGCGGCAGTTGACAAGTTTGCATCTGTGAAAAGTCTGATTCAGCAAAAGCCCGTGTTCAGCAAAATACTTCAAGTTAAGCACAATTTTGGTTATTTTCCTAAAAAGGAATAGGCTTAATCAGGTGTTTCAGAGTTTTTTTCCACTACTGCCCATACCATTTTGCAACGCAGCCTGAAATACTTCAGTTTCACCCTCATGTATCAAGAAAGGAACGCGGTTGCATAAAATATATAGGTTTTGTTCATATTATTTTGAGGAAAAAATATGCATTCCAGGTTGTATTTTGAAGGTAACATGTACAATGACGGTGATCTGCAGTATTGTAAGTGACCCATCAAATATCATTGGATTGAAGGATCTGGGACAATGTTTTCTCCCTGGTTAGGTATAGGCCTTATTTGTACCAAAATATTTCATCCATCTCCTGTCTGTATGTTGTGTGATGTAGGTTCAGTCTTATAAATCAGGGTACTGCTGAGATACACTATAATGAACTGGACTTGTGCAAGTTTCTTTTTTGTTGTTTGCAGACTTTTTTTTTTAAAGAAGTGTGGTTCAAATAGATTTGACAAGGTGATAAAACTGTGCCCTTAGATGTCCTAGTCAGGAATATAATTGTCAGTCAAGTCATAATTTTTGACTGTAACTAAAATTTGAATTTTCCTCTTTTCCTTTGCTTTTAACGTTTTGTAGGTTTGTTTAACCTTGAGACTTTCACTTGCTCTTTCGAATCTTGCTCTCTCTTCCCCCCCTTCCCCTTCTGATTAGTGTTTTAAAAAATAAGTCATGCAACATTTGTGTTGTAACAATTATGTCATCTGAGTAGAAAAATGTTGCTGCATCTGGGTGAAATTTACCTCAAAAAGCAAGTAATTTCTACAGCCTTCAAAGTGGTTTAGTTCCTGACTTTGAGAGCACAAAGTATTTTCAGCATTTGTGCTGGCATGGTTTTTAAGCAATTGTATTAATAGTCATGAGGTATGAATCTCTTGAGAGTGCATTTTTATCACAAAATAAATTTGTATTCATCATCCCTCCTTTAATCTTTTAATCAGATTGTTTATTGAGTATCATTTCCTATGTTTTCTTTCTGAGACTAAAGAATGGCTGTTAATGTAGTGCATTTATTAAAGTTTTAAAACATTTAAGCTACTCTTCATAAGCTTAAAAAGTACCATTCTAATGCACATGCATCATTAGAAGGAAAATACTTCATGATACTGGAAAATACTCTAAACCCACAGGAACAGAATCTGGTTAATTACTAAAGAATAATCTCCATCTGGTAGATCTATCTTCCCCATCTCATCCTAAAATAAGTCTCCAGGCAGTCACTGAAATGGTCTCCCTAAACTCATTGAGTCTTCTATGGTTATTAGTAGTAATTATGTTGCAAAACCAGGGGAATTTTATTTAGCATGGTGGAGGAAGCAATGCCATTATTCGTTGATTAGTGTGAACAATCTTTGACAATATGTAGAACAGCTTTGGTTTCAACCAGTGACACCTCATTATTCTGATTGCAGTTTGATTTGCACTGTTAAGAAGCAACAGGAAAAAGCAATCACCCAACTCTACCTCCACCATCCCAAAATAACAGGAGGAGCACAAGTGTTCCACAGTATTGCAGTGACTTTTCTTCCCACAAAAAAGCAATGCCTACTAAGCTGACAAACGACTGACACGGGTTAGTAATTTGTGCACATGCTGTGAAGATTCTAACACTCCTTATGTGCTTTGTTGTGTTGGAAACTGATAACTAGAAGTGTATATCATTACATATGTTGTATTCTCTTAAAAGATAAATAGCGAGGGCCGTTCTGAAAGTAAATGTCTCCTGTTGGCCCACAGTGTCAGAGGCAGATGTTGGTGATATGGCTACTTATGTCTCCTCTGTGGAGGGCAACTCCCACATCGGCGTACTTGGCTATGCCTGCGTGCCAGGAGTCACCGTGCAAACATGCCTGAGCTGTTGGGGCTGTGCTTTGTGGCTGTTTGGGCTGAGGCTCTAAGCTGTGTGTCTGATGTAGGCAAGCTGTGTGACACCTGTGTATTTCACTACAGCCTTTCAAACAAAGTACATTTTGGTGCTTGGATGTGTACTGCGTGCGAGCCTGTGGAGCAGGCAGATCTGTGGTTTTGTTGGTTCATTATGTTAGCATTCCCCCTAGAAGGCCCCTGGGCAGTAGGGAACGTAAATTGACCTGTTTAGAGCTCTTTGCTGTGAAAACTCGTCTGAGCTTTTATTTTCACTTGGGTTGGTGTGTTTGCAAAATGAAAATTCTCAAAAGTCATGCTAATTTTAGGATTAGTTTAATGATTAATAAATGCCTCCAATGCTTGTCCTTCTCTCTTCAAAAAGCACTGATTGGAATACTGTTTAATACTCATTAAATGTGTTTGCCATCATTTAAACAAGTAATTAGAGCACGTGGTACAATCAGTAGCCAGGCAATTGACTCCTTATTAGTAATCTTTGGGGAGAAAGGGAATGAGGACAAGGTGCTTGTATTACTGTCTGTACTAATTTGGATTTAGGAAAATTAGCATCTGTTCAGCCTATACATATTGGCAGGAGCTAAAGATAAGCTGGGAAACAAAGTGGAAGCTTAGCATGAGAAGAGATATAGTATCTTTGTCTTCCACTAATGAAAAGAAGATCTTTAAAAGCAGCGAAGTTAAAATGATAAAATGTGCCTCAACTTTCAAAATTGTTTACTGGCGTAAACTCCACTCTTTGATGTTGAATTCCATTAAACTAAACAGAATCACTCTGTCTCAGCTGCCAAAACAAGCAGCAACAGCACCATCTCTAAATCAGGCAGCCCAAAAGCCCTGATCCCACAAGTGCATCCTGGCTTCATGGGAGGCCAGTAGGTTGGGGCTGAACTCTCAGCGCAGCTACAGAATGTCCTCATGCTGGAATGGTGTCTGTATGACATCTACAAACACAATGGTCGAACAGTCAACTGAATAAATGACTTATTCTTTTGCAGAATTCTGTTTAATTAGAAGATACCTGGATAATGAGTTAATTGTGTTTATGCAGGGTCCTTAAGACTATGTCATCCTGTTTCATCTGGTCTTAGCTATTATCATAAAATAAACGCTTAGTAATTTGACTGCTATTTCAATAGCAGAGTTGCACATAGGAGCCATCTTTAGCATTTAAAGTCAAAATGGGAGGAACTATTTCCTTAATTTGCTTTGTATGATGTAGAAGACCATGAAAGCTGTTGCAAGTAGCTGCCTGCCAAGAGGCCTGAGTTGCTTGCTAACAGGCTGGGGCTTCATTGAAAGCTGCGAGCACCTCTGATGTCAAGCCAAACTGGAAACTGGCTGAAAGCTGATGGTCCACTGTTGTTCAATAACTGTGCTGAGTGGAGAAGGAAAGAAGTCTAATCTGTAAATTTCTCATCATCAGCATCTTATTCTGGAAGCTGGACAGCCATGTCTTCTTTGTTTCTGTTACCAGTTTCCTCCTATTGCAAAATGGTTTGATGATCCTTCTGCAATTGGGGTAATGTGTGACTGCATCATCTTATGTTAGTAAAATACTCCAAGTGCTTCTGATAAACTTCATACAAAAATCCAAATCTCATAATCCTGACAATTTGGAGTTATTTCTATGCTGTGAAAAGTTTTTAAGAGTAGCATTTCTGACTGGTTGGCAGTGACGTTATGCTAATATCAGGTGTTCCCAGCTTCTCGTGTTCATGATCATTAATTCTGTTGTAGAAGACATCCCACTCAGTGCATTTCTACAGGATTACAGCACCTCTCAGGTGGCAGAATATTCTGGCCTTCAGCTTCATACTGCATAACAATACCTGAGGAGTACAGTAATCACTCATTCACCACTGCCTGGTGTATATTGTTACTTAAATATCGTGTATGAACTTAGAAATCTGGAGAAAACAAAACGTGAGTGTAGCTAGGTAGTAACATAATGCAGTTTACTAGTTGAAATTGATTCAATATGCTCAGATGACAGCACTTGAAAGGCAGAAGAGGCAGACTCACATCAATTTGACAGGCAGGAAAGTAAATAAATGTGGCAGACTCTGAACTTGAGCTCTCCTGCAGGTGAGTGCAAACGTGTGATGAGATCTGGGTGACTATCCTGGGACACTTGCGTGCCACTGGAGTGCTGCAGGGCCCTGTGTACTGAACCCTGGAGGTTAAGAGCAAATCTCATAGCAGACTTAGTTCTTTTTTATTGTAGTTGAAAAATAACATGTAGGTTTGTTTTCTTTTCTTTCTTTAAATGGCATTGAATTCATCTGGGGTCAAGAATCCCATTTTGAAAACTGTTTTTTCTTTGTCTGGGCAGCTTTGCTAACATTTTGGGATTTTTACAATATTGTGGACTTCAGGGTCTTTGGGATTTTGCAAAGTTTGCTGCTTGTGCAGAAAGAGTAGTGTTCAGAAAAGGTTTTCTTTGGCAGCTCAGTACTGTAGAGTGACTTGAAGTGATTAGGCTATTGAGGATGTGCAATTAGGAACTGGCACCTGGAGTGGTGCTGTGTCTGTGCAAGAAAAAAATCCTCAGAGCTTTCAGCCAAATTTTACTCACACCTGAGTTTATTTTCAGGTCAAGTGAAAACCATGCCACAGTCTTTGGTTTGGGTTGAAAGTAAGCCAAACTTAAGGTTTTACTGTGCAATAACTCCAGCACTCAGAAAAATACGCAGAGATGAACTTCCCATTTTGAGGCCATGCTGACTTCTGTCAAAAGCTATATTTTGCTCAAGACAAAAGCATGAGTTGTCACAATTCACCTTTTCCCATGCCCATTCATTTTGGCAGAGCATTGAGACCCATCAGGAGCTCAGCTGTCCCTATCCTAGCACTGTCTCACACCAGGAGCCAGCCCACACAGAAGCTGCCACACCAAATTTGAGCAGCCTCTGAAGAGCTTTTAGCAGTTTTTGATTCTCAGCACTTGTGGAGAAACTGCCAGGTTCAACAAAATGGCTCAGACCTTCCTCCTGTTGGTCCTCATGCAGCCCCCAGTCATGATCCACTGAACTGTGCCCCTAGAAGACTGAGCAGGACTTGGGATGGGCATGGATCCGTGCTGACTTTAAGCATGTCTGAAAGTTTGCTAAATTTGAGGTCAGCTTTTGCAGTTCTGATACTTTTTTTTTCAGACTGTTTATTCTATGCACGTTTTATTGCTACAACAGAAGTCTGTGCATGTAGTTATATTTTTTGCTGGATCTGGGCATGTGTTCCCAGGAACCTGATAATCAAAACAACATGGATATGGGAATGCAGAGCATCAGAACCACCAAATATAGAAGAGAATTGCCTCTGTGTTGTTACATGGATTGTTGTGGGGTTGGTTTTGGTAAGGTTTTTGATGGTTTGGGTTTTTGTTTCTTTTTTCATGTTTGGTTTGTTAGTCTATTAGGTTTTGGTATTTGTTTGGTGTTTTGTTGGATTTTTTTGTTCTTTTTGTTCAGCTATATGCCACTAAATCAAACGTAGAGGCAAAAGGTCAAGCATTGATCACACATTACTGATCATGACATCTACTGATGTTTCCTGGGAATTCAATTCTGAGTACTAATAAAGCCCACTTGCAATTAGCATGCTTGAGAGGACCTGAAAAAAGGTTCAGCACATTTGAGTCTGGAAAGAATAATAAAATGACTTATCATCAGAAAAGCCCACACTGTAGAGTGGGAGACAGAGAACGCTGCATTTGCCATTCTGTGTGTATAATAAATGTCTGGTTAGGTGTGTTACAGCCAAAATGTGAAATGTCAGTTTTTATTAATGAAGCAGATAGTGCGGGAGGAGTGATGAAGGCTGGCTGTGCGTCCTGAGCGGCTGGCACTGCTCTTCAGAGCAAGTATGATCCAACTGAGGGATGTGCATGGGCAGCAGGATTTGTGATTTGGGGGAAAATGCAGGTTTAAGCCTTGTGGTAAAGAAGAGAAGAACATAAAAAGAGCTTTAAAAAGGAAATAAAGGATGTAATTCACAGCCCATTGAAATCAATGGGAATTATCTTATCTCAGTGGACACTGGATTAGGCCTCAAAAGAGTTGAAGCAACATACTGTAATTCAAGCAAATTTCCTTTAGTACCAGAGCTTGAGAGCTGAGGTGTTCAAAGTGAGTGCTTTGGAGTGAGCCAAGCACAGACACACCCATGTGGTCTCCATCTGCATCTCCTTTGCTTCTCAGTTTGCGCAGAGCTCAGAACAAACCATGCCAGTTCTGACAAGCGCCCCGCATGGCCTGAGCACAGCAGTGGTCCTTTCTGACTGTTTCTTGGAAGTGGGAATATCCAAAAGGATCCTCAGCATTTACAACTGCATTTTATTAGAACACCAAAGTAATACATGGCAACAGGGGAATTCGTTAAACAGAAAAACTCAGATGCAGTTGGTGAGAAAAATTGAATAAAAGGTTTGCAGACAAATTTATCCTTGCTAAGGACAAAAGGGTGACCTGATTCCTCCAGCTTTGGTTTTCGGTCTATAAGCTTTCATTTTCTCCATGGGTTACAAAAATTCTGCCATGTCCTTTGAATAGGCATTTGCAGAACTCTAGATCCCTAGGGAAGTTTTCCTCTAGCAATTGCTTTCCAGGGCACTTTTGGTGCTGTGTCCCCCAGACACCTCTGCATTTCTCAGGGATGTTCATAGTTTTTTCTCGCATTCCAGATTTCTTACACACTGGTTTCTGGTTTCCCTTTTTACCACATTGGCTGACCTCTGCTCCAGAAGTTCCAAAGGCAAATATTCTTAACTGCACTTCATTGGAGTTTGCTGTCATCCCTTCCAGATAGTTCTCCAGACAGGAACAGGAAGCAAAACATTATTTTTTTTCTTCCCTGCACACCAACACAATCTTTTGAGTAGTGTACATGTACAGTGTCTAGTTATAGCCTGTGAAGAAAGCAATAGTAAGACTTAGACTAAACTTTCCAGTAGGTATGTGACACATAATACTGTCACAGGCGGTGGAGAAGTAGAATACTGTGTTTAACATGCTCCTTGACGTGGCATACCCTACTGGCATGGGTGTGTGTATTAGCAGTGCACAGTACTTTGGTTTTTCTGTGTTACAAATTACCTTGGTATTATGATGGAAAGCATAGAGCTATTCCAAGATCAGGGATGATCCCCTGTGTTGTTGTTGTTTTCTGCACTGCCTATGCTAATACGCACAGAGTGTCATTACCATGGTATCATTCGTATGGAAGTGTCTTGCCACAAGAGATGCTGTTAATCCTAATGTCCTTCAAATTTGAAGCTAAGGAAATGGAATATCTACAAGAAATGAACAGTGGTGAAATTTTGTTTCTTAGAAGGTTGACTGCTTCCTTTTCTGTTCTGGGTAACTTTCTGATGGCTGCTATATGTCTTTTACGGATACTGTATGTGGAAGCACACCTTAGATACTGATACTTGACAGAAGATAATTGCTAAGAGCAGTAAGAAATTACTGTTTATCATTGATCTGTTAAGTGCTATTTATGGCAGATCTTCCTGCAAAATGTAAGGTACACTGCCCTTTAAGATAGGACAGCAGTCTTAGATTTACTTCTCACTCATTTCAAAACTGGTACTTCTGCAACTGGTGCTGAGATAGCAGAAGCATGATTGCTTGCTGATCTCAGGTGCAATTTTCTCAGAAGATCCACTATGGTGAGAGAGCAATCTTAGGAGCGGTAACATCAGTGTGTTCATTGGATCAGAGAGCATGCCAGGTCATGGCTTAATATACTAAGCCTAATTAACATTGATGCCGGTTTTTGATGAGTTACAAAACTAACTGCCTTTCACTATGTCATCATTATAGAGTACGTGTGGCACAGTTACAGTACTAGGCGTGGTAGATTTATGTAGCTGGCTGAGAGCTGAGGGTGGAGTTTGCTCATGTGAACGTGTAGATTTTCCTCTAGATAAAACAAAAACAAAAAATTGATGATGTTTTTGGGCTATGGGGAAGGAGAAATGAATCTCACCAGGCTGCATAGCTTTTGAAAAGAAAGAAATAATGATCTCAAACTGAAATAAATGTGTTTTACAACTTTAGAAAGTGAGAAAGGGAGAAAATTTTCAAATATGCAGAGGGAGTGCACAGTCTGAGCTGCCAGCACTGTCAGTGCTCAGCTAATATGACTAAATGAGATCAGCCCACCCATCAGAGCATCAGAAAGGGTTCAGAGATTGCTTAAGATAAAACGACTGGTAAAGAAATGAAGTACAGGAGCTTTCGTCTTTTGAAGTACGGTAGGCACATAAAATCCCATTATTTTCTAATAGGATTTTACATACACCTTTCCCTCACCTGTTTGAAACTCATTTGAGCTGCTCATACAGTTTGAAAAATGTCCTTTCTGGTTGTCATGGGTGGGACATCCATCTGATTTATTTTGCTGCATGCAAGTTAGTTAAAAGAATCAGGATAAATGGTTCTTCGTATTTTCAGCAGGTATTTGGTTTATTTTCTATATATGATGTTGCATTTCTCTAAAAGGAAATTTTTACAAAAAAAAAAAAAAGAAGAAAAAAAAAAAAGGTTTTGAAGTCTGAGGCTGAAATTCTTAGAAGACAATCCACAGGTTCCACTGTGTTCATTCAGTGTGCCCATAAGTCTTTTCCTGAAAAACAGGGAGAAATTAATATTGTTTTATAGACAGGTTCAAGGCTATGTTAAACATTTAATAGGTTTCAGGTAAGACCTAATGCATTTAAGTGCAATTTTATCCATTTCTTATTCGTCTTCACTGTACAGCACATTGCCCTGTTCTTCACATGGCCTTGTAGGTGAATTTACAACCAAAGAATAAATTCACATAAAAAGGCGAAATGAATAGATCCTGTGCAAATTACATGACTTGAGCTTCAGTAAGTTTCACAAATCACCTCTTACACTGAAACTTTCAGTTGTCTATGTATCTTTAGCCCTTGAAAATCTGTTGGTTACAGCTCAGATTTCCCTGTAAGTGGTAAAATTAGTACAGTACATTCCGATTGTCTGTGTAGTCTCCTTCTTTAGAGAATGTATCATTGCCCTGTAGCTCTTCTTTTCTTGCCAGTCCTAGAAAAGACGATTTTGCTGAAAAGCTGTCAATGTCAACTAGAAATTGACATTGACATTGACTTAGGCTAAGGCAGGGTTTTTTCCCCTTGTCATTTCCATAATGGGATTACAAAGATTTAGAGTTGCACTGTTCTACAAGACCCAATAGCTGGACTAGTGTCAGATCCCCCCATGGGCATGCTGTGAGCTTTGTCACAGATGTACAGTTGCCCTAATACTCCTATTTGTGTGAGTCCACTGTGAAGATCTTGAGGGCGTAATGGCTTTCACCTGATGCC
This sequence comes from Centrocercus urophasianus, assembly GCF_019232065.1. Classification (NCBI taxonomy): domain Eukaryota; kingdom Metazoa; phylum Chordata; class Aves; order Galliformes; family Phasianidae; genus Centrocercus; species Centrocercus urophasianus. Next base: position 10,266,919 of record NW_024884789.1, on the reverse strand, counting down.
TGCTTATTATTCTTTCCCAAATCCTTTCACACTGGGAAGGCAAATTTTGTGGAGAATTGTTACCTAAACAACTGGGAATAGGGACTGATGAGCGCTGGGTGCCATCTATTCTCCTCTGACACATCTGGGTACCCAGAAGTGATGTTATATATGTCCATATTCTTCCCTCAGAGTCACAGTAGCTGAAAATAGGACATGGCATAGGACTTTGGCGCCTGACTTGCAGCAAGACTTTCTCCTGTTTCCTTCCTGCACCTCAGCAAGGCACAGGGACAGTGTCCCTGGGGGAAATGCATTGTTGCTTTCAATAATGGTGCTTAGAAGTGAGGATACTCTTCTTAAGATTACTGTAATCTCTGAGCACTTTGTGCTTTAGCACTCCCTGGGTTCACGACACACAATACAGAAGTTATAATCTATGTAAGTACTATCACAGAAATTAGGTTTGGTTGACTTAAGGACCTTAAGGATGTTAAAAACTACTCAACAGGTGTGTTTTTTCTAAAAGCAGACAATGTAGTGTGTAACTGACATTTAAACTGTCTAAATCAACCTTATACTAAAGACCAACTATATGATAAAATGATGTATTTGGGACAGAGGGCCTACACTTACAGGATGGCTGTCTACCTACTGGAGACAAAAGCAAGGCACGGTGCCTGAATTCACTGCAGCTCTTACCCTCATTTGGCAGAAAGGAGATCACCTCCCATCTGCTTGAGGACAGTGAAAAAGTCCCCCTTGTCCCACTGACATGTGTGTTCTAAGTAAAAACACGACACATACATGTTGTCAGTTCCATGACAGAAACATTTCAGAAATACCTTGGTCTCGATGCAGATTAAGCTGCTGAAAGACTTGGAATTCCATCACCATCCTACTGCTGCTGTCTGAAGATTTCAGTGCTATCAGTTTTGATTAAAGCAGTATCTTCTGCATTTGTTTCCCTAAATGCTTTATTACCCAAAGTAATAAACTCAAATAGATGTTCTCGACTCTTGTCAAGAACAAAAAAAAAAAATCTGTGCAATAAAAGTCCACCTTTGAAATAGAGAAACTGCAAAAGAGCTCTACTTCCCAAGTATTATTTAATGGTAATGAAGAGAGCAAAAGATGAGCTATATTGGAAAAGCAATAAAGGCCAAGTTGCTGTACATGACATCTAATTTCTGTATCAATTGATTCACCTGCTATTGATGTACTGCTGCATTTATACACCCTGCCCCCTCAGTGAAGCATTTGGTATGGCCAAGTGCTCCTCCTTACTGAGCTCCAGCGCCGTCAGACCCTGTGCTCTCTTTTGATTAGCTTGCTAATAGAATTGTATAGGCGGCATTTTTTCTCCCTAATCTGGAAACACCTATAAACAATTAAGGTCAGCTTCACACTCAGCCAAAAAGCCTGCAAGCATGCAGCAGTTGCTTTGTGGAGAAGCTATGATCCAGCATGCTGTGAGGAATGCATCTCAATTTGTGTGTGCATTTCAGGCAGGGGCTGTGAAGGCCCTTGCTCTGAGCCCTGTCCTCGGTGTGGTTGCTGGAGGTTGTTAGGCCACCATTAACAACAACTGCAAAACATCCTTCCTTTGTCTCCTGCAAATGGCAGAGGGGGGCTGCATGGCTGAGGGGTTTTGGTCCTGTGTCACTGCTGAAACTGACTCACTCGAGTTCTCACCAGAGCTGACCAGTCATTTCTGTGTGACGGCTCTCAAGCGAGTTTCAATCTCATTCTGGTATCTAACGGATATGAAAGGCTGACAGGAAATCCTGCTAAGTACTACCAGACAGGTCCTCCTCTTGGCAATCACAGCAAAGAGGAGATTGTAAAGGAGAGTGAGAACAAGGCTGCAATCTCTCTCACTGCCGGGTTATCAGGAAGGTGAAGCTGAGGTGTGGTGCTGGGCAGTACAAGGGCAGCCTGGCTTCCTGAGGAATCTGCTTTGCAAATAAATACAGGCATCTGCTTATCACACTGCCCTGCTGATATCCCTCACACACAGCAGGCTTATTTGCTTCCTAAATGTAAGAAACATGATCTTTTTTTTTCCCTTCCATGTTCCCACCTGTGGTAACAGAGGGCTTGGTGTAATTTTTCTATGCATCCAATCACTGTGCCTAAGGAGAGGCCGGTGCACTTCAGGTTTACGTGGGCAGCACATCTGGTCAGAGGGCTTCGACTGTACCACGGGGCAGAAAGCAACTCAAAATGCCAGCTGCTGCAGGAGGCATGCCAGCCCCTCAGCCTGGCACAGCATGTCCAACCTGCCCTAAGGGCTGTGTCAGGGCCACGGCGATGGCCAGAGCTTTACAGACTGCGGAGTAAATTTTTCAAAGTACCAACATTTAATTTGTCATCATTAATTTCAAAATGTGTATTCTAAAAAGGTGAAAGTAGGAGAGTTACATCTCCTGAAGTCAAGAGGCCACCAAACCAAGTTTGCTTTAAAATCTCCTGTCAGGGCTTTCTAAATCAGCCTGTGAAACAGCTGAAGAGATGGTATTGCAGTGGATCACATTCCCTTCATATGGCAGTAAATTTTAGGAACTCTTGGCTAATGCAAAATTGAGGCTGCAGTAACGAGTGTTTCATGAGAAAGTCACAGGTAGATTTTTAGCACCACCTACGCTGTTCCGACTTGACATTCACTGGGAAATTATAGGCTGTTGTGTTTACATCTGTAACTGCTTTGCAATGTTTGATAGCTTTCTGAGGAGTTTATTTATTTATTTATTTGTTCATTTATTCAGTTCAGGAGAGCACATAGCTCGCATTGGCTTGCTCTGTCAAATTCAAGCTGACACAGTCACTCCGTAAGGAATGTCTGTCTTTCCAGTATATATGTGACTAAATCTTTCAGGCACCACAACCAAAAAATGTAAAATAATTCTCTTAAAAGACAACACAATTGGGAGGTTTTCCAGCTCTCTGCTGGCAAAGATTACTGGAGATTATGTACAGACATGCACAGTGAGCAGTCCTGCTGTTCTAACAAAAGGATAAGGAAGAGCCTTTAAATGGTCCGGAATACTTGGATAACCTAAAAAGCTGTGAAAAAAAAAAATAAAAATGTTCAGAAAAACAATAGATTGAAAATATCAAAGTGAAACATGTCACTGGTCCTATGTAGAGGCCAAGACTTGGCATGAGAAACGGAAAGCAGCTTTCAGGGTGGCATTCAGCTTTTCTCATGCAGATTTTTTTTCCCTCATCTGGCATGAAAACTGCAGCCCTTCTCTACTATCCACGTACATCCTGCACTTCCTTGCCAGGGATCAGCCGGACCTCCCTGTTCCTTTTCACATCTCTCCTCACAGAAGCTTGCACAAGCTTTCTGTGCTCTGCATTTCTGCTACTGTAACTTCATTAGGTATGTTGATGAATATTACTAATTTACAAATGTTAAAAAGTTGCCTTTAACAAGACTGTTTTCTAACAGAATAGCTATTTTAACTTATTGCTTACTGTGATTCAGCTATATTAACATAACTTTAATCCTACAGGCACAAGCATATATATATATATACACACACACCAATAGAGGGAGATATATAGCTCTGAGTGCATGGATGTATTGAAACAGCTTTATACATGTGCACACGTAAGGCTGAGATTCACAGGAGCGACTAAATATGGCTGATTTCAATAATGGCATAGTGCCTAACTGCTGTGATCTCAACCATCTATAAATGTCTCTGATCTTGTACAGCACCCAGAAAGTTCTGAAATACACAAATGAGAAACAAAGGGTTTTCATGGTGGCTTCAGAGAATTGTTACGAAGGCAGGTGATGAATTCTTTTGCTATCAACAACACACATGCTTTGTGCTCTGCAGCTTGTCATCAAATTCTTCAGTTAATTACTCACTAATTATAACACTGTTGAATGGCTACACTGTGGCAACCATGTAATTATGGAGCATAAAGTACTGAGCAGTTGCAAGGCTGAGCATATTGACTGATTACTATAAATCCCCTGCTTATTGTTGATATTTTTCACCTGCTTAACTATAGTAATGTTTGCCTATCATGCCCTCAAACTCAGAGCAGTATATGAAGTGTTAGTAGTGGAAGTTAATTAAAGTTAAAAGCAGGTAAGCCATATTGAGATAGAAGTGTAAAATGACAAATGTATGTTGCAAAGAAAAATCTGGAAACAGCCCTCAGCATCTGCCACAGCATTTCTCTCTCACCCACGGAATTACTTCCTCTCTGAAAGGGCAACACAAGAAATAGGTCACTGATGTTTTACAAGTAAAGTGTGGAGTGTCAAAATCTCAGGCTGGCTCACAACGATGGGGAAGGAGTTTAGCATGCGTGTTCTTCCAGACTTCCAACATCACCAGGGGGGGAAGCCATTGAAAGAGCTGCAGAAAGCTGCCAACTAATGAGTCCTGCAGGGCACCACTGGTGTGAGGCTGCCTGGAGCACCATGTGCCCCTGCACACCCAGCAGCTTCCCTGCCTATGACTGGCAGGATGCAGATGATGCACAGCTGGCTGGGAGTATACTTCCCAAAAAGTCTCTTATATCATGGAAAATGTTGAATAACTGTCTTAGGGCACTTTCCTAGGCTGTTTTATGCCCTGTTACTAAGTATAACTGAGGATCCACATCTACTTTTTTATGTGTTAAAAGAAAAAAAAAATCCATCTTCAGAACAAGATATTTTTCTCTTTGTATTTTGAAAAATGAAAAAAAATCATTTTTCTGACCCCTCAAATTACACGAACGTTCAGGATCTGGGAAAGTGTATATTAAGCTGTCACTGCCATTCATATCTAACACTAGCTAAGAACAAGATACAAAGCTGCTCAGCAAAACACTAATTCATTAATACTCAGTGAAAGCCTTGCTCACGTTGCTACAAGTAGTTCTTACTTTGTTCTTGAAATGGAATGGCAAAGCAGGAAACGTCTGATCAAAGGGTTTTCAACTTCATATTTAGGAAAGTGAGTCACTCAACATTTGTGTGGTTCTTCATTCACTAATAATGCCACCTGCTGTATAAATATGCATTCAGAGGAAAGCTCAGTGATTGTGATGTGGAGAATATCTAAACAGTACGTAGTCACTTTTCAGTTCCGTTTTTTGCAATGACAAGCGTCTCTTACAATGCGTTGCTAGTCCTTTCCCTGTTAATAGAGATTGACTCTCTTGAGCAACCTTGCCTTTTTTCTACATTTAAGAGCTCTGAAAGTTGACAAGAAGCCTATGGTGTCTGCATGAGCTATTAAGGTAAAAGGACTGACAGTACACTTTGAAGCTGCTGTCTTTATTGTTGGTGTTCATCATCAAAAAGAATAAAATGTTTTAGCGAGATGTGATAAATTAAAGATTGCAGGAGCTAGTGGGTCTGTATTTGGGCTATGCTAGAAAGAAGAAAACTGCTGGTGTAATTACACTCTGCTCCAGACAGTGGTGTGTCTGACCTGTGGTCAGATGTAATTTTATGCCCAAACTGAAATGATGGTAATAATCCAGCAATTGAATAACACCTTGTTCTCTTCTCAGAGTCCTCTTAGCATTGTTACAGCCAATGATGTATCCACAGCCTGTACTTTTTCTCTGAGCATTTTGTTTGTTTTGGAAGTGTTCCATTCCTCAAACGTCATATAACCTTCAGTGTAAGTGATAGCTTGGACCTGGAAGACTTTCAGAACACAACAAGGAGACATTTACTGCCTTTCGATGCCTATTGAGAATGATAGACTGGTAGACTCTTCTGTGGGTGATATATATAAAGTGTGTGGATGTTTGCCAGCATATTCAATGTATTTTAAAAAGCAGATTACTAAAAAGCTGACTCCAGAAAGACAGCAAAAGATTCTTCACTCTTTATTGCTTATTCTGCCATAGCTCTGGTTCCTGTTTTGTTTTAGTTTGTTGTTTTTTGTTTTGGTGGTTTTTTTTCTGTCTGAATTCAGTTATATTTCTTGCACTGCTGTAACTGGGCCTGATTCTGGACAACCTGCTATAAATTTGCTGATTATATTCTTGCATCTTTGAAGTTTTTTCTCATTTCCTTTGAAACTGTTGAATAATTCATCCTTAGGATAACTTTCTTACATTCATTTCCTTGACATCCACAGTCACACATGGCCTTCAGAATGCTGTCAAGGTTATTGGGTGGTTTCCTTAGACTTGGGAGCAGAGATTTGCAAGCAAATATTGATTTTGATTTGATATTGATTTGATTTTTCTTTTTATTTTGACGAATAAGGTGCAGAGATACATGTTTGAGATCATAGGGCACAAAGGAAGCCACTGCATTGCAACCCCCATGCAGGCCCCTGTGAAGTGCTGATAATGTGACTCCCTTTAGTATGAAGCCGAGTCACACTTGGAAAGCACCACAGAAAGACATGGGGTCAATTCAGTACCACTGCAATAAATAGGATCTTTGTAATTTATCCCTCTGCCTTAGCCTCACAACATGTAGAAGAAATAAGAACAGTAGATCAAAAATGCTGCTTCTGATTCCTATTCCATGAGATGTGGGTAGCAGTCAAGAGTTGTTATGAACTCTGAAAAGTTCAGTCATCTAAACTTCTATTTTCAATTACACAATTCAAAGAAGGCCATTCTTATAAAGAGAGGAGCCAGAGGCATATGTGATGTAAATGTGCAGTTCCATTGACTGCTTGTACTAGGTCAAGAAATATGATGGGAAATGATAAACAAATGATGGGAAATGAATCATTGTACCCCTAAAAAAGATATCAGAATGCAAAAATCTCAATGATGCATACAGAGGCATAAGTGCATAGAATTGAACACATGGCTGAGGGTAGATGTGGGATAGATTAGATTCAAATTATCTAGGAAATAAGTCTGTAAATATTAGAAAGGTGATGGGGAGTTGTGCTATGGTTGCAGGGAGTTCACTAAGGCCCCTGCTCCTCAATCAGGTCTTTTTCACCCACACAAAGCATTATGAAGAGCTGGTGCAGAGGAATGTGGCTTTTTTCAGGTCATGGAGAGGACTCATTTTCTTTGTAAACTCTTTCCTTTAACCGTGCCAAGGATCATTTACCAATTTAAAAGAACATTTCCCTCTTTGAAAGGGAACAAACAGCAGCTCTGTTTCATCTATATCAAGAGGTACAGCAGTGTGCAAGGGTAGCCAGGTGACAAATCGGGAGCCTGTGCCTGAGCACTCCCATTGTCAGTCGGGCACGCAGAGCTGAACCCGAGTCGAGCTACAAAAAGCAGCCACTTGGTGCACATGCTCTGTTAGTCCCATTATCGGCTTTGTAATGAACAGGCAAAACGGAGCTGGTTTGTGACACAGCTACTAACACTAACACACAGTGTCATTCATGAAGGAAATTCAATCTTGCACTCACAGTTTAATTCAGAATTAACCATTAATCATTTTTTCCTTCCCAGATATGCAAGATTGCATTTGAGCTGAGCGTGGCTGTGCTCAGGAGTTCAGCTGGGCATGCAGACACAGAGGCAGGGGATGTTGCTGAGCCCCCGCTCAGGGCTCGGTGCCGCGCCAGGCTGCACTGAGTGCTCAGCAGCTGGTTCCTGCTATTCTTCATGGGCTCGTCTGTCAAACAAGCTGATCATGTTGCAGTAAATCACAGCTCTCCTGAGTCTGTAGCTGTAGCTCACAATGTGAACTAGCCTCCAGCCTTTCTAATGGCCAGCCCTTCCTGGGAAGGGGTCTGACTCCCACCTGCTGGGCTGCACATCCAGGCCACAGCGCAATGTTAGTGAGCTCAGAGATGGGTCCAGAGGTGATTCTCCAAGGTAGCACAGTGATCCATCCAATTCAGGCAGTATGCACTCGTGCTGGCAGAGGACAGAGATGGGGGCTCCCACTGTTCTTCTCACAGACCCTCACCAATGACAAGCTCTGTCTGGAGTAGAGAGCCAAAGCTTTTGGGGGGTTTAACCAACTTTTGCCCACTTGCCAGCAGTAAGCTCTTACAGCCCTTTTATTTCAGCAACCTTTTCTTTCAGCAATAACTAGAGTTTCTGAGGAATAAAAATACACCCAGGGACAAGATAAAGGATTTTTATGAATGTCAAAACAGTTCATTATTTTCCCCCCTCAGAAAACCAAAACCTTTGATACTTTTTGGTGCAATATTTTATATAGGAGCACAATCCTCTGATGACAAAAGAACAGGTAAACTGGCCAAGTTAGGGAAAGTAAATCATTTTTTTTTTTTTTGTGCCTCAAAATATGTTTATTGATTAATCTGGATGATTGCTTTTTTTTTTTTTTTCCCCCATAGAAGAAATAGGATAGAGGGAAATCTCAAATTGTTGTGATTTGACCAGAACACCATTTTTTTTCAGCTTTTCCTTCATTTATTTTTTGTTCACATGCTTTCCTCTCCTGTGACTCTGACCTCCTCAAAATCACCCCGTGTTTGTATTAGGCTTGTGCCTGGGCTAGGTATGGGGCAAGTGGAGCCGCTTCTTTGACCTGCATGGAGACTGTCAGTGCCAAGTGTATTCTTTAATGAGATTTAGGTCTGCCCAGTGACCCACCAGAGCTCCGTCTGAGCTGATACAACAGGGCCTTAGGGCAATGATGAAATAGGCATTGTATGCTAATCCACATCCTTGGTTACTTTTTACCATGTACATGTCTGATAAAATCCAAAACCAACTCCCCTCTGCCGTGAAATTCAGACAACAAAGCCAAACAGCAGTCATACTTTCCATTTCTGTATTTTCCTTTCTGAACAAGCAGGTGGAAAAGATACTTCTCTTTAAGTCTATCAAATTGACATTCTAAAAAATATTTGCTAATTTATGATAAAGGCTTTGGATTTGCTTCTGTCAGGAGGATCTAAGCAACCTAGTGTCAAAAGGAGTCACAAGAGGAATTGCCACCACTCTATGCATTTTTCCTTTTGTTCTTTAAATTTGCAAGATGATTTTTGTGTTTCTGCCAATGAAAACAATCTCAAACTGGTTAAGACACAACTATGTAAAGAACAGAGCTGCTTACAATAAGAAAAGGGGGAAAGGATAATAGATGACTGAGCTGTCTTCTTTCATTTTTTGACCTTTAATTGAAAGATTGAAGATAAGTAGTTCCTGGGAGAAAGCAAAAGGCTGATTCACTTACCCTGTAGCTTGAGTGAAAAAGCTTCCTGGAAGCCTTACTATATGTTATGAATCATCCTCTTGTCATTCCAAGAAGTTCATAGCCAAGTAAAATGTTAGAAATGGATTGATAGTGGAGTGACGGGCAGTAGGGCCTAAGTGAGAGGTTAAAGGTCTTGAGATAATACATTCAGGCATCCCTTAGGACATTTCTGTAAAGCTGATGTTTCTGACCTCAGGAATCCTTTTCTCGCTGTATTAGGATTCACTGTTCTCTTCGAATAATGTCATTTTGAAAAGTTCACTTGTTTCATATGAAGTTTTAAAAATGAGAACTGTTTCAGTTTTCTTTCAAGGAAGTCAGATGGAGTCAGCTTTGCTTGATGCTTATGGGATTGTAAAATGTGTGGGCTTGACTGCAGGTGTGCCATTTCAAATCCTGAAACGTAAATAGGAGGGGTAGTTATATATAGGCTTGATCACAGTGAGCTCAAAGGAAACTGTTATTAAATCCTCGAGCCTGTGCAGCATACTATGGGTGGGAGAGAACAGGCTTTTGCATCTTACGAGGAAACAGAACAGAGTAAGAGCAGCAATTCCTATACTTGGGATGGGGTTCAAGCATCTTGCAGTATGGCAGCAATTCAGTTGGCCTTGAAAGCGTGTGATCTTACTCTTTTTCAGAATGATATCCTCACAAGCTGCTAACTAGTACAAATCCTCACTGCTGCTACAGATCTTGCTACATACATACTTACTTGTTTGTTTGTTTGTTTATACGTAACTGCTTCCCTTTTTTTAAGGGAAGCACCCTCAACACCTTTTGTTGAGGTGTTAATTCAGTGGCTGTCCAGCTGTGTACCAAGAAGCAGAATCACACAGAACCATATATTGAGTTGCTGTATATTTCTGTATACAGTATATTTACGATCTTGTGTAATTGTAAATTGAAGAATGGTACTTTTTCTTTCATTTTTGCTTTTAACCAGAGGTGAGGATGGGATATGAACACACATTTTGCTTTGCTGTGGTCTCCTCCAGCATACGTTTGGTCAATGCAGAGTGCTTTCAGACCTCCACAGCAACACTCCTGCAGTGTCCTCTGCAATGAGAGGCAAGTAGGAATACAAGGGAGTATGCCAATACTGACTTGCTCAGGGGCAAAAGTAGCCCGATGATTTAATGCCTTTTTAAGGTCTTGATAGTTAGGACTACCAAAATGTTACAACTTCATTGACATGTTCCCAATTTAAATAACTGAGACAGACAGTCAGATGTTTCTTAGATTGACTGTGCCAGTAGCATTTAAAATGATCTCAGCATGGATTTAAAATGAGCACTTCACTGGGGTGAATACCCTACTGAAGAGTGAAGGCTTAATATGCCTTTTTCTGCTGGTATTGTTTAGCTGGAGACAGCTTTCTGCAAGACTGGATTACCAGGGCAAAAGTGCATTGATTTACATTCTGAAGGTTATCTTTCCAGTGGAAAAAGGCACAGCACTGTGTGCATTTTCTGTTTAAGTGAAGATTTTGAAGAAAAATATATGCTAAAATAAGTCTAGAGTTCAGGGGCTATTCTGTTGTGTGGATTTCTAAACAATGTGCTTTAAACCTTTAACTCCTGCAGGATTATGCTGTGTTTGCTCATTGTTTTGCTGCTCCTTCTAGTATGCTGGGATGCATCACAATAATGTGTTCTTAGCCCTTGCTTTTTGTTTTGGCCATTGACTTGCTGATTTGTTTGTTTGTTGATAAAAGACAGTCAAGAGGGGATGATATGGTACCTCAGACCCCTCTATATGGAATGTCATTTTATGGGAATTAGATAATAAGTACTTCATATGGGATCTTCTCTGAAAGTAATGCCTCCTATTTTATTGTGTTGGCCCATGCTGGCAGAGACAAATGTTGGTGATATGGCAGTAGAGGCTGAAATTTCTCATCAGTGTTTCATTACATCTTGTTGCTGTGTGACAGATGGCAGCAGAGAGGCAGTCTGATAGAAAGGTATCTGACATGGAAGTGCATGTGAAGCAAAGGAAATTAATTCTTCTAAGTGGAAAAAATGGCACCCACTGACATTCATTGACACTTGTTGAAGATTTGTGGAGACAAAAATAGTGAATGTCAGCACAGTGGGGCTGTGGGTGCTGAGTTTCAGCAGTGACAACAGGTCATCTCTGCTCGTGCAGATTTTTATGAGTATGACATGCAGGTTATTGTTCATGACTGGTGGAAATGGTGGTGACCATGCTGAAAAAATGGCATTTTGTATCTGAGAACCATTATTAAAGTGTTATTGTTCTCTTTGTGTCTGTTGTAGTCTGTGTGAAAATTGACAGGAGGCATTACTTTCAGAAAAACCTCACGTCGTTATCCAAAGTGTTTTGTAGGATTGATCTATGTACTTCTACTTTAACAATAATTGGAAACTGTTGTTACCTCTGTAAAGGTCAGCTTCTCTGCTTACTCACACGAGTAACATCATTGACTGCGGTGCGGCTGCTCATGACAATAAATGGATCTGGACTTGATGCCATGTTGAATGGAATTGTCTCCAGTAAATCTGTATGTAGGTGTTGATTTCAGCTTCAGAGTAATGCACCTTATCTTTTTCGTGTCTTACTGTTTCTCTCCTTCTTATTTTGTTTGGCTAGGATACTGGTAAGAATAATTTTTATCCTTTCATATTTACTTCTACAGTTTTCAGCTCTATTTGTCCTGAGATAATTCAGGACAGTCTCAGATCCTTCACCAAATGCTCTGTTGGTTGGTCACTGCTTAGGGCAGAGCTGGACAAATAGGGATTTTCTAGACCTGTATTTGACTACTGTATTGGTTGTGCAGTCACAGTAAGTTAATGCCAGGATGGCATTACTCCATCACACAGCACTGTGCATGTTGTGCTGTCAGGCCTTAGAATTTCAGCTCAATATGTAAATGCAGAAGGGAAAATTAAGTTTGAAATTTGAAATATAGATACATAAAGAAGTATGCAAAATTATTGTTTTGGGGCTAGGGTCTTTACCTGTATCTGTGCAGCTGAAAATCAGTCCTATAACTCTGCCTTCCTATTTTTCTGAAGTGAATGAGGTCCATATGCTTATTTTTGTTCAGTTATTTCTGACAGTGTTTATTTCTGACACATTAACCAATTGCTTGTAGTTACAATTATCTCAAAGGACTGGAATTAACATTTTAATAAGATATAATCTGCTTCCATTCATAACTTCTGAGTTTTAAATTATAACGCATATAATACTTCAGCATTGAATCATTTGAGGGATTCTACAGAATATAGAGATAATTGAAATGAGGATTTGAATTTGGATTATTGTAAGGAGGATTAAATTCAATCTCTGAACAGCTTGAAATATTTTATGTTAACACAAAACAAGAAAAAGTGTTAGATTTAGAGCATCAAACCCACGTTTCATTGGAAAGCAAGAAATAGATGTATTTTTCTATAAATTTGAAATATGTCAGAACTGTAAAGGGAAAGAAGAAAATTTTATTGACAGCTGTGGAAGTATAGGAAAAACAAAGCTTTGGGGTTTAGGAAATCTCATGCCAGTTGATAGAATAATGGTATCCTTCAGTTATCCCTTAATTATAGATAAATGGAGTAAAAGGTACCTTAATGCATCTTCCAGTCCGTCTGTGACCCTCAAAGCAAGACATGCAGGATACTAACGTCAGCCCTAACAGACATTCCTCTAACATTACAGTTAGGACTTCCAAAAGTGAGATCTTTCCAGTCTCACTAGACAGGCTATTCCCCAGTTTTAGTGTCTTTACTATTAGGAAAAATCTTCCTTCCTACAGTTACACACAATTATATGCTCTGTTCCATACCAAACGTTACTTCGTTCCTCCTGGCAACTGACACTTGTCTTCTTTAAGGCTGTTAATTCCTCAAACATCCCATACACACCACTTCTTTCCTTAGGCTGAACAACTCAAATTCTTTGTCACAGATTATGGTCCCTTGGTCATTTTCACTCTCACCCTCCTCTAGATTGCCTCTAGTCTGTCCACATCTCTCTGCAGTGCTCAGGATTGATGCTAAAACTGAGACCTCGGAACAGCACCTTGCTGGGGAAGTAGTTCTGATGCAATCCAGGCAGCAGTTTCTATTTTTTTGGACAGCATGATGCAGTTGGTTCACTCTCATTTTGTAATCTACTACCTAGCAGTCTTGCTGTCCTCAGTCCTGCATTTCTGATTCTGCTTGTTCCTGAACAAACATAGTTCTTCTTTTGGCCTTGTTCAGCCTTATCTTCTTTCCCTTTCCTTCCACCTCCATACTACATTTTCAGTTAGTCAAAATTTTGGTTTCTGTTCCCATTCTTCAGCATACCTGCAGACCTTCCTTCTTTGGTGCCGTCTGCAAGCTTAGAAAGCATCTCTCTGTTGTGAAGCTTTGAAGAGAGCCAAACTTGGGACAGACTGAGCTCAGCTACTCCCTTAGGTGGTTACCTCCATACTGTGTCACAAAAGGAAATGGGATTTGTTGGCCATAATTTGTTCTTGCAAACTGTGTTGGCTGTTACCTGCCTTCTTATAACCTTCTAGATGCTTACAAAGAACTTTTTTCGCTAGCAGTTGAAGTTAAGCTATTCAATAACATTTTTCCAGCTACTCTTGCCCCCCATAGCCCTTGGCACATTCCCACACTTTTTAATATTAGGACTGGGTTTATCCTTTTAATATCTCTTTTTCTCCAAGTTCCCATAGATAATCACTTCTGAGATTCCTTCTGCTTGTTCTCTGCATATTTTATGATGAAAATCATCAGGTCTAGACTGTCTGAAATCACCTTAATTACCTAAATATTCTCTAACATGTTCTTTTCTTCTCCTTTGGGACCTCAATCTTTTTCTTTTTTTATCTTTTCTATTTAATGCAATAGAATCTTAGTAATTTGAGTCATAGATGACTTACTCTATTCGTTTACAAAGGTGCTTACCCAATCTGCCAGGTCTCTGAGCATAATACACTCGCAGTTTTGTTACACCAGAGTTCAGGAGGTTATAAGGATGTTGTAGCTAAAATTTTGTGTTTCCTACCCCAGCAGTCTGAGGAATCTCAGAATTGCACCCACACAGCAGAAGGTGAGTGGTGCAACTGTGAATACCTGCCAGGCCATGGAGTGGCAGGCCATACCTGAGCTGCAGGTGTGGGAGCTCCCTGGAGGTCTGCTCTGCTTCTACAGACAGTGCACTCTGATCAGGGCTGTTGCCCTCAGAATAGAGGCAGAATTTTTAACTTACGTTGCATTACTGTAGTTTACTCCTGAAACACACCTAGATAGCGTGTGATCTGGTTATTAATCATAGCATCGTGTGGAGAGGCATCCTAGCCCACTCCTTGGCAGATTAAAATCGAAGTGTTTTTTGCAGATATTTGCCTCATCTGCTCTTAAAAGCGCATTGGCCCTTCTAAGTAGCTCTTGTAACATCCTACTGTCCTAATAGCTGAGAAGAGTTTATGCTTTCTAAATAATTCCTTTTGCATTCTAATGCTTTTATTTTCTGTCTTGTCTTATCCTAGTCGAAAAGGAGATAAGTTCTTTATCTTTCTATTTGTGGCAGTCATGTATGTACTGCTGGTTTGCTATATCATGCCCAGGCAGTGTAGTTTTCCAAAATATTATGGCATTTCCCTTGAAATAATGGTTTAAATTCATTAAGGACAGAGAATAGCTTGTTGAGTTTTGGAGATGACAATGTGAAATCGTGTATTGATTCTGTTATTAACCTAAAGTACATTTGATCAGCTTTTCTAAATTCTCATTACACAGTCCTCTGTGATGCTAAATTTTATATGTTGTTATTTCTTTATATTTCACAGTTCCAAGTTTATACAGGAGAAAAACTGAACCAATGGGAAAATCAAATTTGAAAGCAAATATTTGATTTCCTTATAGCTTCCAAAAAGCAAAATCTTCCCTAATGTGAGCAGATGCAATTCTTTGCACTTACTGGTGATGTACTGAATTATCAGGAGTCTGAACTGTCTTTTCACCTCAATATTGGTTATTGTGTATGTGTAGCAGCCACAAATCTCCTGCCAGTAACACTCCATGAAAATGCAAAGCGTACAAGGATACGAAAATATGGTTCTATGGAAATGTTGTTATAATAGAAAGTAAACTGAGACTGTTAGAGTAGTATTAGTTACCATACTCCGGTTTGCACAGTTAATAAAACAGAGCATATTTGTGAAACAATTTGTAGGGGATTGGCACTGCGGGATTTTCCAGACTGTGGGTTAGATAAACTGTTCTGTGTTTAGCAAGACACATGTAAGGACTGCAAGCTATTGCTGTGAGACACAGTTTGAACCCTCTTATGGAATCAAAAGAAAGAAATATTAGGATAAATGGAATTGCATCTTAAAATTTGTAAATTGATGAAGTGGCTTGAGGGAGGAAGAATATTAACAAACAACAGAAACATCATTCAGGAGAAATGGTAAGGAATAAAGATAATAGAAAACCAGGACTAGCACCTTCTTATTAAAATGAGATATTGATACTTCACCTTGTGAAGGACGAAAATGGAGTCCAGAGGGCTCAGCCAGAGGAGATGAGGACATGCAAAGTGCTATTTGCATGTGGTTCTGTCATCCCATAGTGATAAATCTGAGCACTCTCAGTGGTGCCAGTGCCTCACAGTACACTTCTGAGAAAGGAGGAACTGATAACAAAGGAAATGGTGATGGAATATGCTTCCATCTGCATCACATTTGCTAAGGAGTTGCATGAGAACTGTATTGAGACCAGTTTCACCCTGGGAGCAAGTTGCTTCCCTGATACAAAAGGTAGAGCGGAGCAATACAGAGCTATGATTTGTGTTTGCATAATATCCACACAAGTACAATCTGCATTATATTTGCCATTCCAAAAGTGCATGACAACTTGGATCCATCAAGCACACATGCACACAGTACCTTGTCAGGTGGCGGTCTGGCACAACTCTGAGCTGGCTCATAGCTCTCAGCACCGTGTACTGCAGGAGTCGCACACATTTCAAGGTGTTAGAGCTTAGCTGTAGTGTTGGAATTAAAAATGAAAGATATGAAAAATGTACTTCTAATGTGTAATTGAAGTGAAACCAGGTCTTATTTAAATGCAGTTGTCGAGTCAGCATTTAACTTTTTGCAAGATACATTTTTTCATGGAGTGATTAGAATATCCATAGCATCTTGTTCTTCTGTATTCCGACTTTTCTTTTTTCTCTCTGAGTAGTATCTGTCGTACTACATGATATGAATTCACTGTTACTCTTGAAATGCAGCATCTCAGGGAGATACAAGAGAGAGCACCAAAGATCTAAGCAATAAATAGCATATGTAAACTCTATAGGGCTAGATAGAGAGAAATTTAGAAGATCCTTTTTGTAACACTATGCATATAAGAACATTGCCAAAAATGGCACATGGGAAAAGATCTTTGTGGGAAAGGGACATAGCCATTGGCATATTTGAAATGATTGAAACCAATGACCAAATGCTTGTTAAAAGTTAGTTATTAATATTTATGCTGAGACTTTCAAAGGAGCCTAAGGGAGATGTATGCTCCTGACTCATTGAAATTCAAAAGGAGCTGAGTGCCTAACTCCCTTAGCTTCTGCTAAAAATCCCAGCCTTAATCTCTGTATGACAACCTGATTTTGATGTTTTACAAACCATACTCCCAATAATAAAGATATGTTCGGAGTCTGGCAGAATGCTGTAGCTGCTCATATTTAGTTCCTGCATTTTGACATAGTTGTTTAAAGCACTTCAGATGAAAATTTGTAAAGAGAAGCAATTTCCAGCTGAAAGCCTTGTAATACAGGTTTCAGCTTGTATTAGTGATGTAAACGTATGCATTAAACTTTGTAATGAAATTTATGAAACCTAATGAGCAGATTTTTATTGTGCTGTAATGCTATGTTGAATCTGTTCTCCCTTCTTCATTTTTTTTTGCCTACAGCTACAAATAAATTTGACATGCCATATTATCATGTTGCCCTAGTTCACTGTACATTTATAATATTACCTAAAACCAGGACCTTTATGGGAAATTGCTGCCAAAAGTGATTTTGCATCATGACTTTCAGTCATACGAGAATGTTGTACAAAAGGCACCCAATTATTTGAAAAGTAAGTTGAAAAATAAGTATTTATTTCCATTGCTATTGCAGCTGTAAATCTTCAAGCCAAGACTGCCAAGTCAACTTCTTTCTTCTAAAACTCACTGTAACTTTGTGAATAGTTACAAGCAGGTAGTGGTAATTTTAACTGACAAACTGACTGTTTTCCTTCAAAGTTACCTATTTTGACTGTGCAAATTCAGTCTTCAGTTACACTCCAGTAACCCTACTGTTGTCAAACTGATTGCAAAAGTGTAACTGGGAAAAAGGAAATAGTTCTATTTTATTGATATGTCTGTAAGCCTGACTGCATATCCCAAACTATTTATTTAGAATGTACACAAGAGTGGAAATAATGTAATGATCCAGATAATTTCCTTTCCAAAAATGAAGTGACTCACTAAGTCTGAATCCTCCTGAGCAATTGGAAATTCTGACCAAGTCTTTGCTATTGGAAGAGTGGGAGAGTTCCTGCCTGTAGCAGCCTTTAGTACCTCAGTGTGTTGCACATTATTGTCATTGCAAGCTATCTGCTTAAACCACAGGTCTTGTGCTTATAGACTCATAGAAATAAACCATAAAAAGTAAGACTGATTGCTAATCAGTGAACTATTGTAGTTTAGTTAAGCTGTGTTGTGTTATAACATTGGGATCGTTTTAGTCTTTCAGATAGCAGGCAATGTTTTTCAGAATGATGATTCTTTGAGCTTGTTTTGTCCCCCAAGAGTTGTAACAAAGCAGAGTTATAACATCATATTAATTTTTACGGGTGTAAATGGTAAGAAAACTGTATAGATGTAGACAGTAGAGCCAGTGAGAGATGAACAGTTCTATATCACTCTTCTTGTATGTGCTGTACTGGTACCTATAACTCAGGCCCTTTGGCTCTAGTGCCTTGTATGTGTTATAATATTTTGTAATACTCATCAGTATCCAATGTCCAGCTGGAAACTGAGGATTCCCTGCTTGCCTGAAGACATGTACACTGAAATAGACCTTAAAGTTAATCTCATTGGATGACTGAAGAAGTAAATACTGATCTTTTTGAGAGTTCTGTCTCTCAGACTTTCCAAGAATCCCAAACAGGGGATGAGATGATTTGTTTTAGTGAGAAAGTACTGTGTTCTGTGTCTCAGAGTTCAATTAGCTGTGGGATTTTAATATTCTTATGCTTGATTAGGAGTCCACACAACAGGTGGAGGTGGTTGAGCTTCTCTCAGTTCCAAAATATATGAAAAATAATTAAACAGAAGGAAATGTCAATGTTTTTGTAAATGCTTTTCCTCCATTCATTTTGCTTCATTATGAAAATTATGAAGTGCTCTTTTTGCAAGTTTGAAAGCTTTAAAAAAAAATATTCCACAATTCCATAGTTCTTCTGTCTTTCTTTTAAACAACTCTTAAAATGAACGTTTTTCTTCCTGTCGTGATTTAAGCTTTTCTGCCTAAGGCATGAGAACACAGAATTTAATAGTGACTGTAAATGGTAACATAGATTGTCTTGGCTTCAGAAGCTCCCTTCAGCTGCTCTTATGAGAGAAAATCTTTGGTACACAAAGATTGTGTAGTGAAATCCTAGACCCACTGAAGGCTCCTGTGGATTCAGTTACACTTCCTGTGAGCTGAATTTCACACCTTTTTTGTGATGAAAATTCCCCAAACAGCACCTG
This sequence comes from Centrocercus urophasianus, assembly GCF_019232065.1. Lineage (NCBI taxonomy): Eukaryota > Metazoa > Chordata > Aves > Galliformes > Phasianidae > Centrocercus > Centrocercus urophasianus. The sequence continues at coordinate 10,248,034 of NW_024884789.1, read as the reverse complement.
TGAAGGTCTTCTTTACAACTTTTTGAAAATCTTAACTATTCAGCAAGGCAGCATCCAAGTTGTAGAGAAGCTACTAAGCATCACCAATCCTGTTAGCATCATTGTGATGAATACAAGTGCAGTAGGAGTCGTCTCACAACAGGACAACAGGCAGCGGGGTAAAGCCTTGTCTTCCTAAGCAATTCTACCCACACAGTGTAGAGCAATCTTTTCATCCTTGTTTTGTGAGTGGAATGGTACCTTTGTCTTCAGAATCATGTAAACTGCCACTGCCTGAAACATCACGCTGGGCCTTGTCATGCCCATTTATAGGAGGCTGATTGTGTAGTACTAATCTACAGGCTTTGAAACTGCTTCACTTGGTAAATCCAGCTGAAGACTGAAAAGTGCTCAATAAATCCCTAGAGTGCTTTAACTTTGAAGAATTCTTTTGCAAGCGAAACAAACAGGATTAGTGCACGTGGCCTCCCATAAGGGATCTCCTTTTCACTGACAGAGCACCTTTGTCATTTTTCTTCCCATTGACACCATTTGATTTGAAAGGTAAAGAGATCAATACGTTTATAATACCATCTTTTTAGCTTGATCCTAATAAAATGTCTATTGAAATCTCTGTATTGCAAGATTTTGATTCTGAAGTTTCTGATTTAGCTCTAAAGTTTGTTCTGGGCAACATTTTCTGATAGAAATGTTTGTTGAGGTCAGTGGAAGGCTTTCTAATTGATTTCAGTGGCTCTTTTCAGATCATAGAATGTTTTTTTGTTTTTCTTTCTTTTTTTTCCCACTTGGGATTCCAACCCCTGCAATAAATGTATTCTACTATTTAAATTAAGAAAAAAAAAAAAAAAAAAAAAAGGAAAGAATAATTAGAGATAAACCAGATCTCACACAAGCACTATTATTAAGGGTTTTGAGATTGTTTGGCTCTCATAAGTATTTTAAATGACTTTTCTTAAAATGAAACAGGCTGCTACGGCTAAGCAATCCATAGTCCCAATGCAAGTACTTTCACCTGTGTGCACAAATGTCCCAGTTTGTAGTAGCAATGGAGAACCATCTTGTATGCTGAAGATGACCAGCAAAGCTAAGAGTGGGGTTTGGCTGCCAAGGAAAATGCCTGGATGTTTACAGTGCCTGGAAATTTAGCTCTTTACATTCGGAAGTGTTTTAAGTCCATCAAAAAGAATTCTGTACCCAGAGATGAAAACCTGAATGACTAAATGGCACAAAAGCCCTGCTCAGCCTCTTCAATGCCTTAGGAACCTTGGCACAATCTGAAAGGCAGTTTGCCCATTTTGGTTGAGCTGAGCACTTCCTCTCTCTGCAGCCATTCTGGAAGGGCACATAAGGTGTTCTTGCACTTGACTGTTCCAGATGAAGAGCTGTGCAGAGTACAAGCATGCAGGAGCATCACTGAGTTTAGCAAGTGATAGCCACTGGCATAGAAATCTTTCTCTGCTATGGCTGCTCCTAGTTTCTGTTTATCATTTGAGCAGCTGGGAGTATTGCTCCAGGAAGTGTGGGATTATTCCCTTGGCCTTTTCCAGGGTGAGGAAGATGAAAACCACACTGTCAATGGAAATCCAACCAGCATCCACACTGCTGCCTTCACCCCTCAAACAGGATCTGTGCCACTGTACAAAATGTTTTCTTAAGTTTAGGCAGAGAGAAAATTGTAGAGGACTTGATGAAGTGGGCACCTGGGCAGAACGCTAACTATGCTGACAAAAGCTTAAGTCTAGAAAAAAGCATAGCAATGATACTTCTCTGCAGAGCTGCTTAATGCAGATGAAGCAATGCACTCACGACTCACAGAGTATGAGCTCAGATAGTCCTTGCTGGTACCTTGATATATGGAGTAAATGTTCAGAGAAAGGCAGGGCTTCAGAAGCAATTTTCTGCTCAGCATTCCCTATTCATTCATTTAGGTGTCTTGCCCTTTGGTCTTCTGTCTCCTGTGAATTCCCTTTGTAACCAGGATTAGTGCGTTATGTTACCAGGGCTGAGTTGTGTCTGAGCCTTAGTCTACTTTCCTTCTGCATGGTCTCTAGCACAAAGTGCTTTGTAAATAACAGCAAATGCTTTGGCTTGTAACATTTTTCTTATTATGTTTAGCACAGAGGAAAAGCATATTTGACAGCTCTGCGGAGTCAATTTTGAGATAAAATAGATGCTTACATTACTATAGTTTAAAAAGTTAATGGTATACAGCTTTAAACTGACTACTTGGATAAAGACATGACAGATTTTAAGTGATTTTAAGCCTCTCTAATACAAACTACTAATGACTAATGCTAAAAGAAAATATTTCAAGCTTTTCTTTTTATTTCTTTCTCTCTCATTTTTTTTTTTTTTTTCCAAGAGAAAACCTTGGAAAGATGGCAAATGTGCGTTAATTAATTTTTCTATCACTTCATAGATAGGCAGTAAAACATAGAGAACAGAGCCTTTCTCTCTGGCTGATTATCCAAATGTACTTCGAGTTACCAACCACATTTAAGAGGTTGCTGGATCTTCTTTGTACGGCAACAAAGTGCTGAAACAGAAAAAGCATTGAGCAGAATATGCAATGACTTTGTCACAATTATGGGCATCTAACACAAGGTTTTCCGTCACAAACCTTTATCCTGCAGAAATTTCGGTTCAGTGCATTGATCAGTGCATTGCCCCAGGAAATTGCCTTGCTGACCAAAAGGTGTCTGTGTGTGCTCCCCTTGCACTTACCCAGCATAACCTTTTCAGTACAACTTCTAGTTTGAATTTGTAGGAGCTTGCAAAATTGTAGAAGAGCAATTGAATCATCCCACAGGTACACCTTGGCTCCTTTGAGATGCTGCATCTGTAGTAAGCAAAAATACTCTTCGTTACAAGTGAAATTCAGCACTTATGTGTATAGAATTGTAACCTTTGCCTCTTTGTTTAATTCTCTCCCTTGGGAAGCAAATGTCTTTCGAAGATTGGAAGATGTAATCTCAGTCACGGCAACATTTAGTTTTTCCTTTCAACATGCTGTATATAAAATCTGTCAGTATGTGAAAATTTTCTTGGTACTATAGACATGGGACAAAACCCTGTTCTGGCACTCTCTCTTTCACTTAGAAGAAGTCGTGTCAGAAGAAAATTTAGATTTATCTCTATATCATCTCCTTTGCAAGAACTGTAACCACTTTATAAAGCTGGTGGAGTGTAATTTGCTTCTATACCAGGAAATATCTCTTCTTCAAAAATGTCAGTGGTGAATTAGTGCTTTTTCTTTGCAGATGCCCCACCTTGTGTCATTTTGAACTTGAATTTTGAAGATACTGAGAACCAACAGCAACTCTTATAAACTGCATCAACAGCTGGGAGGATCCATCTTAGAGGTGAGCACTCAATTGAGTTACTATACATTAATTCTAATGATTAAAGGCTGAACATGTAAGTCTGGGTTCATTCATTTACTCTCTGGGTATTTACCTGATGCATTAGGTTGGTTGTTCAATGCCCAGAAAGTCACTGCTATGACTTCCCTATATGGCTATAGGTAAGTCTTGTTAGTGGCAGACAGCATTGTCCATCAAAAGAACCTCTTTCCCTCTGTCTCCCTGTCGGCCCTCTCAGGCTAATGCCTAGCACTAATAAAAGGAAAAGGAGAAGGAACAAAGTGTGGCTCCCCTAATCACCATGTGGTAGAGCAAAGCAACATGTGGCCATAATTCAATCCAGTGCTTACTCCCTGCTTAAAAATGTACAAAGCATTTGTACTTTTATTCAGAAATTGAACTGGTAGATCTGGCATATTCTGCCCTGGAACAGAATGGAAGTTCATCAGAGAAATTGCAACGCTAAGGCTTTTTTACCTTAGAGCAAGCTTTTGGATTTTGTTAATCAGGTACATTAGTCATTTACACTGATGATAAACATTTGACAGGTAATCAGCTCTGGGAGAAGTATGATTTACTGCTGCAATCTGTGTTTGTTCTATTAATAACAATAATAATGTTTGGCACTGGTGTAAGTAAAGGATAGAACGGATTTTCCAAGCTCTAGCTGTCTGAATGTGGTTTTTCATATCCTACTGAGAAGGGTTTGCAAGGGCCAGGCCTGTTGGGATCAAAAGGACATGAAAGAACAAGAGCAGAGACTTGCTGCAAGCTTGTTGTGTGTAAGGATGGATTACTGGGTTTGTTAGGATTTCTCCTATTTTATTTCTCTCAGATGGATTTAATTTGAGACTTGGATCTTTTCAGTATAGCACTGTGAAAGGATTTAATTTTTGAAGTGAAATTTGAGTGGAATTCTGTGTAAATCATGTTGAAAATCGTCTTCAACTCTTTCTCTCACAGAAGGTGTTTGTGTTCCTTCAAAAGTGAAGGAGATCTGTTTTCATTAAAGGAATGAAAACTTGCAAGCTTAAAACATTAATACACTTTGCAAGGATTAGTCATGTCCTGGATCTGTGCATGATTTCATTGCAAAACTGTCTTTATTCCATATGTACGACAGTTTGCGGTGAAAACAATTCCTGCATTTCTGCATTTCTGGGTAGCTGTTACTTTTTCTGTAGCGGTATACAAAGAACCAATACAGCTTTTTTTTCTAACAAAGGTATGCTGGAAATCCAGTCAGTGTTAAGAGCTGTCTGACTGACAGCAGAGCAGTTAAACAAAGGTGAATCACTCACATACACAAGAGCATAGGAACAGGTGTTCACCAACTTGTGCATCAGAGCAGTGTTTCTTCTTTATGGCTGATTGCTTAAATGGTGCGACTGAGCCCTGTGTAGTCTGGTCAGTGGAACGTGATGGGTCTCAGAGAGCTGCAAAGGTTGCATGCTATTTGGATGATTTTATTCAGTTTGACACCTGCCTTTTCAAAACTGCAGCTTAGCCCTTCTCTGAAATCTTTTTGATAGCTGCATCATCTCAATGAACTATTGCCAAAATTTTATTCATATATTTACTACTCTATTGAAGAATTGTTTTCCTTTCAGGTATATCAGTTTGGAGTGAAAATATTACTTTTGTAATGCACTTGAGTGTTTTTCATCTTGTGTGGATATAAAGTTTGGGCTCTTTTAATCCTTTCTATCAGAACAAACCTTTGTTATATATTTGATTGATGGATTTTATTACTATGGCTACTCTGATTTTATACAGCAGATTTTCTTAGTGAGAGTAGTATCTACCTCTGCCCTTGATCAGCCTACTTTGTTTATTATTCTTTACTGTGGTATTTTTTCTATTGCTTTTCATAAAAATAAGCTTGCTAAAGAATAAGGAGTTTCTCATGTCTTTAAACCCCTGGTGTATTGTACTGCTGCTTTACAGAGTGCATAATCATGCGCACTGAAATTTTGCTGCCTGAAAGTGTTAAGAAATGAAAATCATAGAGAGCTTCCATCTTATGAGATGTCTCTTTTTTTTTTCTTTTCTTATTCTTAATTTGCAAAACTCTTCATTTGAAAAAAAAAAAATCTCATTGGGTAAGTCACGGTGATTTACTTGCATGCTGCAGGCTGATTTAAGATGCTTATTCGATCAGTCTGCTTCTAATGACACTAGAAATACTGTAATGGATGGAACATTCCTGGCCTGTTCTAAATTGGATTAGATGGTTTACTAATGTAATACTGGCAAGCCAAATCAGCCTGTGATGCCATGGGGATTAATCTATAGGGATTATTTGATCTCTAATGCCCATGTGCTAGTTGAAGTGCAGCCATATCTTTTGATTTAATAAACCTTTTTTATATTTCCCAACGGTATGTGTGTGTTTGAGCAGGATGAGCTAATTGGTAAAATTACGCCTTTTAAATGAAACTTCATAACGTGCTGCTAAATGGAAGAATACTAAGTACTTCAGTCTGAAAAGGTTTAGCTGTTGTATACATGATTTCTCTTTGATAGCTTAAATGCTGAGAACAACAAAGATTTGGTGTTCTCTGTTAAAAGACCAAACTAATTATGCTGATACAACTTGTAAGATGCTCGTTCGTTACTGAACTGAGGAGTCATAAAAGGTACACGTTACTGTAAGTCCAATATATTAGGTCTGGTTTTACTCTATTAAAATTAAAATTAACCCTCTGTATCTAGACATGCACCAATTTATAATCAAATAAGTGTTTGGGAAGTAGGTTGAGAAACAAGGAAAAATATCACAGCGCCATGCTTTGAGTGTCAGTCATTAGCACTGCACTGTTTGCTGAGATGTTGGCTGCAGATGTGCCTAACCTGAGGTGGCAGATGGCTTCTGCAGGTAGCATAGAGGCACAGCAGAAGGAATAATGGGAACTGCAGAGTTAAAAAGCTAAAGCTTCCTCTCTGTTTCAGTGTGTGTGTGTCTTAGTGTGTTTGTACTCTCAGGTAGCTTTTACTGAACTGAATGTAAAATATCCACATTAAGCCCAAGTAATTTTGCTGTTAAATAGGTCATGCTATACCAAATGAGCTACAATGTAATTTTGTGACTGGTTTTGGTAACATCAGAGGAAGTCTTCTGATTGAATAAATACATTAGGGTATAAGAGTGTGTATGTATGCCCCCCATATATGTATATATATGTGTATATATATATATATATATATATGTAAATGCTGAGGGTCTGAGGGTATAATGGACTCAATTCCAATAGTTATGGCATAATGTATAGAGACCTAAAATAAGCAGTCTTTCCTCTTCACTTTTCCCACTGGCTTTCCTGATTCACAAAGGTATTTCAGCCTTCTATACAAAGGATAGAAATGTGAAACCGCAATATTCTTTAGTTTCTTCTTAAAATATGTAATTTTCCCCACCAAATTATATATGCCACAGGCCTAAGGCAGATGCATCTTTCCCCCTCTCAGATCTATGACGGGTCCTAAATTGAATATCCCCACTAATACCTGGGTTTGACACATTTATTATATTGCATAACACAGCTGGGATTACAGGATTTCCAGTGTTTCAACCACACAGAAGCATTTGTTTCTAACCTTGGCCATTCAGAAAATATCAGATCATAAAATAATGACAGACTGGTATACAAGAAAATGATTTTAGATCTGTTTCATGCTTTAAAGAATTTGTTATCGTAAATATTTCTGTCATTCCAAGGTCTTTTCGCAGTAAGTAAATATCTTTTAAAAATGCTTTGAAAAACAGCATCATAAAAACAATGAGATCACTAAAATTTTGTCCAAAAATCTTTTCCAAGAAGGAACATAAACAGAAAGCATGAGAGTCAGATATTCTGGATGACTTACGCAGTTTATGTATTGCCAAATATCAAAATGTCAGTACAAACATCAGTGTATCGTTCTGCATCAAAGCTTGACTCTTCACTTACTGGTTTTTTTCTTAATTAGAGTGGGCTTTCAGGTATTTTGTTTCAAATGATAATCTATCAAATATATCAAAGCAAATCAGACTGTGTGTAGCTTCCCAGCTGTTTCAGGTGACAGAAGATGTTTGATCTTTTGGCTGCCACTGAAGCACTGAAAGTTGTCACGTCTCTCATTAGAACAGCTATCTTCAGCTGATATCTTTAAAACAGAATATTTTTTTAACTGGTACACATCAAGGATTGTGCACCAGATTTTCTTAGATTTCTCTGAAAGTCTTACCTCACCATAACATTAGGTTTCTTATTTTGTCTTGGTATGTAGGTGAGAATCTTCTGTATGATAGTCTGGGTGTATGAGGAGATAAAACAGAATCACAGAATCACAGAATGGCCAGGGTTAGAAGGGACCTCGAGGATCATGAATCTCCAACCCCCCTGCCACATGCAGGGCCACCAACCTCCCCATTTAATACCAGACCAGGCTCCCCAGAGCCCCATCCAGTCTGGCCTTGAACACCTCCAGGGACGGGGCAACCACAACTTCTCTGAGCAGCCTGTTCCAGCACCTCACCCCTCTCATAGTAAAGAATTTCTCCCTTATATCCAGGGGGAACATTACCAAGCCCCTTGTAGAGTCTATTTTCTTTGCCTAGTTTGGTCAATTGTGACTTTTTTTTCAGTGGAGAACTTTCTGACAGACATGGACAGCCGTCCATTGACTTATTCTAGTAGCTATAAAACTTTATCAGTAATGGTAGGACACTTGTGGTAGTAAATCAAATTTGGGAGAACCGGAACACATTCCTTGATACACAGCTGACATGAAGGGACACCTTTTCCAATATAACTGCTTGAATTCTGCACAAATGTTTCTATTAATGAGGACACACTGAGTTTTGCAATAGTTTGTCTGTACGTGGACACATGCTGTCTGTTCTGTCTAGAGGAAGTACATCTGAGATGCTGATGTGCTGGAAATTTGACACTGATGGATATCTATCACATCTGACATGTGAGTGTTGCTGTTATGCTGTAAATTTTAGCCGTGGTAGAGTTAGTGAATTTAGAAGAGAAATACAGTTAGGAATGAGGTATTAGTTAACACTTCCAAAACGTGACAGATGCAGCTGTGAAATATATTTGAGTAAACTATTGGATAATGAACAATAACCCAAATATTAGCTATAGAGCAACGTTGCCTGTTAAGTTATCAAAGCATACTTTCGCCAGTTGGCATACATCTCTGTAGTGCAGACATTCCTGACGTTTGGACAGAGCAGTGGCTACACAACATTTGTGTCATACCTATATACCATCTCAGCAGTCTGACTAGCTCTAGATACTTAAAAGCCCCGGAAGGAAGTTCATACACTTAGCCATTTATTTATCCTATGTACAGTGTTGATAAAGATATGATTAATGCATTTATTCAGCTTGTCATGTGTCGATTTGCAAGAAGTCACCACTTGGAACTGAAAATAGCAAGGAGAAATGTTACAGTTCCAGTGCCACTACATCAAGACCTTGTGCTGTGACTTCAGTGACTGGGACACTTTGATCTGTGTCTAGGAACTCCAAAAAGTTGTTATTTTGAGGGCATGTTTTACAACAACTTTGACTTCTGAGCATCTGGGATATCTCCAGCTAAAAATGAAAGATCACTGTGTTTTGGACAGTGATAGAGACTTCTTACATTTCTGACTTAAAGTAATAACAAAAGCAGTAAAAAAAATATGTAGCCTTTTACACAGCTATATGTATGCAGGAGATATTTACTTGGAATTTGAGATTCATTTCCCTGTGTACTGTCCAATAGTAGTTCAAACTTCTGAGACACTTTAAAGACCCTGCCATAAATTCATCCCTGCCATTTTCCACAGCTGTGTAGAGCCATGAGCAATGCTTTGAAACCCCTGCCCGGGGGTGTGTGCATATCAGCACTTTTCTCACTGTCCAAGCCTTATAACTGCTTCCAGAGATACCTGATTTTACTGATGAAGAGCTGTAATAAGCAGTTCCAGTAAACATTTCCAGAAATATTCTGATGGCTTTCAGAGCCACACAAAGGTATAGTCAGTGAAGAGCTAAAACCAAGCAATACTTCACCATTGCTGAACTGACAGCAAGAGAAGAATAACACTCCTGAAAATGTTACAGTGCACATTGCCAAGCACGCCCTGCCTTGTGCATGAGAAAAAGAGAAACTGCAGGATGATGATGATGACTTAGAGCACCACAAGAATAATGTTCTGGTTTTGCATTCCACCAGTTTGTACTCCTTGACTTTCAGAAGCGACCATTTCATAAAAGTTGTATTTGCTTTTCTTTGATTTACAATTATTGAAATTTTAATAAGGATTGTGCAGTGACTCCAGACATCACATATTGTCAGTGAGAAATTATAACTTTATTGCCGCACACACTGACAGCCAACTCATAAAAATGAGTGACATTCTATATCATAACATCTCGTAGGCTGTTCAGCATGTTAATAGCTCACTTCATCTTTCTTTAGCATAATGAGGCAGACAGTGTACCAATATTCAACGTGAAAATGAAGATTAAGAAAATTTGAATTGAAGCAAGAAAGTAGCATTTAGCAGAGGTTCAGGCAACATTCAGATAAAAAGTTTCAATTAAAGTACTGTTTGGGAGTCTTTTATCACTGGAGCAAAGCTTTGTTACCAAAGACCAACACTTATTACAAAAAAAAAATGTCTGTTTCCAGCTGTACTTAGCTTTTGAAATACTACTTCTGAAAAGATCTAAAGTCTTTCTCTTATCCCATAGGATAATACCTTTTTCTGTAGACACGACTGTATGAGGTTAGACTGAGTTACAATGAATTGTTTTTTTCTTTGTCATTCAAAGTAAAAATGGAGGAAAGGGAGCAGACATTTTTAGGGCAAATTCAGAAAATGCTTTTCTTTGTTATTCTAAAAACAAACACAAATATTTCATTGCGAGCTTACAAAATATTGCCATATAAAACACGGATTACAGCGTATGAGCGTATCTGAAGTAGAATATCAGAAAAAGGATATTTGTAGATCTGCTTCAGCTCCAGGAGATGCAGTTACAACAGCAGCAGTATTTATGATACAGAATTACTGCTTAGAGATATAAAGAAATGTAAAGCAAAGCCTCATGGCTGATTTTCAGTCAGATTGCATTACAGGTTGTTTACTACTTGTGTTGATAGTTCCCCATGTATCTATCTGAACACAGACACAACTGTCCAGTTACTATCCCAAGTCTGGGACTAATAATTAATAAGTGAATCATTAGTTACTAATAGACCTGGTTAAGACATCACTGCAGACTCACTGCAGACTCACTACAGTCAAGTATGAATGTATCTCTCCATTTTATGAACCTGAATCAATCAGCTGTAACTACTTACAGGAGTAAAATTATCCAGCTAAAGTTGCTGCTGGCTTTAATTTTGGTAATGACCATCTACTAACTCTTTAGTTAACACTTTTTTAGTTAACACTAACACTTTAGCTCTGTAAAGACTCATTCTTTGGCTCCAAAAGTATCAAAATTAAAGAAATACAAAGTTTTGTAAAGTTCCTAAAACAAAATACTTTTCCTTTTTCAAGTGTATGTATGCTTTTGAAAATGTTTGGCAGATCTGTTTTATCTAGCGCAATGCCTGAGCCAAATGCAGCTCTCTTGATGTGGAAATATGTATTGCATCAGCTGGAAGGGTGTGCATCCCAGCACCTGGGTAAGAACGATAGGTTGATATTCCTTCCTGGAACCAGACAGCACATTTGATCCTTGTCACTCTGGAAGGGTCTTTCCAGTGGATTCTCTGCATGAAAAATGCCAGATCAGTACATTTATTACATCTCAGAAATACTTGTGACTAAGCAGCTTACTTTGGGGTCAATATTCATCAGTGATAAGTGTTGTTTGGTCTCCAGGGCATCAGTCCCAGTGAGACTACCTGCCCCAGAGAGCCCTCTGCTGTTGGAAGTGGCCACAGAATCAGAAGAAAGTGATTTATTTTCAAATTCCTTTGATAAGAGAATAGCTTGATCATCAGGCTTCTTTTTTTACCTTTATTTAAACCAAGAGGTAATTTCTTCTGAGCACCCCCATGACGTCTGACACCTGCAACGTTGTCTACTGAGGAATATGAAATAACAGTAACATCTTGGAAGCATTGCTAAAGACACATCCAAGTTCAGCCAATTTAATTGAATTTTCTGTACTTGTTCCAAGTACAAAGAAATTAGCACCGTATGTTCCAGATAAAAAAGACATTCCTGGTGATCTATGCTCTCCATGGAGATCTGTCTGCCCGTATTTAATGGTCTTCTTCTGTTTGTCTGAACTACTTTCGCCACTGCATTTTTTCACCCATTAGCTTTTAAACTGTTCTTCCTTCAACATACTTTTTAGCTCATGCCATTTGGGTTTTCTGTCACCAGCCAGCCATTCACTCTGGTTTGTTACCTAATGGCCAAAGCTGACTCCTGATTTGATTCTTTATTCATAAAGACTTTTCATTATGGGTGATTTTGAAATTTATGCTGATGTGTTGGAACATCCAGCATGAATGTTTAATGATTTGTTGAATCTCACATTATGTTAATTTTCCTTCTTGCACAGTACACCTTACATTGGTATTGGGTACATTGGTATAAGACTTACTTAATCCTCGTCTCAGTGTTATGCTCTTTTTTCCTTTTCATTCAGTTAATCCTCATAGTAGAATGACTAAAGGTTTCTCTCCCTTTTCTTGCTTTTCCTGTGGTATTTATCATCTGCCCAGGGCTCAGTGCTGCTTTAAGTTCTGCATCCTTGCTGCTGACACACAGGATTTTTAGAATCGATGACCCCACATAAAGACAGCTCTGGGAGAGCTGATGCCCCCTCCCTCCCTCCCTTCTGGTTGTGTTCTTTGGGTCTCATCCTTCCCCCAACTACATGGGGCTCCTCCTTGTGTTCCTACCCCATAATTCATTTGGCTCAATGCACTGTCAAGAACACAGTGCTTGTAGATATTTATTGCTTTTTATTGCCATAAAATTAAGATTCTCATCTCTACATTTCTGCAAACAAAAAAGATTGGACTACTACACTCTCTTTTGATGGTTTGCCTCAAGCTTGCTGTATCAGTTTCGAAGGCTAATCATCCTTCTGTAGAACATTTCTTTTCACTCAAGGTCAGCTCTGAGCTCGCTAGAATACAGTGCAATTACTTTTAGAATTAAGAAAGCTTGGACAGTCTGACCAAATGTAGTGAGTTTTAATCCAATCTATACCAGTCCTTTTATTCCACTGGCAGTTCAGAAGGTGGTAGTGAAATAGCTTTTGCAGCAGCTTCATATATTTGATTTTATCAGTAAGTCTTAGTTCCTAGATCTGATTGCTCATTGGAAAAACTCAGAAGTAATTCCATGAAGATAGAGAGTTTAATTTATCCCTGTGTCGTAAGCGAGTTCAGTGTAGGACTAGAGGTCTGATGCAGATAATTATTACTCTAAAGGTTATCCAGCTTTGTCTTGAATTTAGGATGTACTGCTGCAGTGAAGAGTAACCAGAATGCAGACACTGTCTGGCAATATCATGGGCACCAACAAATTTATTGAAGGAAATACAGAGCTAGCCATATTCATCACTTCTCTCACTGGCAATACGACAGTGCCGTATACATCAGGGGATGACAGGGAGGGATTGTCTCCTAGGTTGATGAAATCGCCTCTCAGGCTTGCAGTACAAATAGCGAAAGTTGCTTGTGTAAATCTAATGCACGTGGGAGGGTTCCAAGTGCCATTTTATTTCATTTGAGGATGATTGCCTTGAATTTATGAGTGTTTAACAATGTAAATCTAGGGCAATTTGGGTACAATTGCATGGCTTGCCTCATTTTGCATCAATATGTAGAGTTCAAGCTTCTCAGCTAGTGATGTGTGAACAAACAATCTAACTGATGTCTCTATTTTCCTGTTTACAAACTTCTTTATTTCCACGATGCAGTTATCTGTGATCTTTTCCTCCTCACTTGGGATTTAGAACTGGTTTAACAAATTTTATTTTTCTATATTACGTTACTATTTAGCTAATGCCATTTGTCTGAGAAATTATCTTTGCAACTGCTGAATGCCATTTGTGGGCCCTTTTTATTTTGCTTTTCTTTCCCCCAGGTAACATTATTCATATGCATTGTTTGTAGTGTCATTGGCATGCAGGAAATACTCAGATATACTTTGAGTCTTGACTGACCTTATAAAGCAGTTGATATTTTATATAATTATCTGAGGGATACTTTGAAAAAAGAGGCTTCATATCCCTTTAAACCATTTAAGCTGTTACTGAATTTCTGATTGCCAAAAGAGCATTTGGGGTGAAAACTGCAGATTTCTGCACTTTCTGCTTATTTTATTTTATTTTATTTTATTTTATTTTATTTTATTTTATTTTATTTT